>NW_027675335.1:0-600000 GCF_965601325.2 Salmo salar
TCCCTTCTAGGTCGGTACCCCTCCCTGACCCTTCTAGGTCGGTACCCCTCCCTGACCCTTCTAGGTCGCTACCCCTCCCTGACCCTTCTAGGTCGCTACCCCTCCCTGACCCTTCTAGGTCGGTACCCTCCCTAACCCCGACCCTTCTAGGTCGGTACCCCTCCCAAACCCCGACCCTTCCAGGTCGCTAGCCCTCCCTAACCCATCTAGGTCGGTACCCCTCCCCGACCCTTCCAGGTCGGTACCCCTCCCCGACCCCGACCCTTCCAGGTCGGTACCCCTCCCCGACCCCAACCCTTCCAGGTCGGTACCCCTCCCTAACCCTTCTAGGTCGAGTACCCCTCCCTAACCCTTCTAGGTCGGTACCCCACCCTGACCCTTCTAGGTCGGTACCCCTCCCCGACCCTTCCAGGTCGCTACCCCTCCCTGACCCTTCTAGGTCGGTACCCCTCCCAGACCCTTCTAGGTCGGTACCCCTCCCTGACCCTTCTAGGTCGGTACCCCTCCCTGACCCTTCTAGGTCGGTACCCCTCCCTGACCCTTCTAGGTCGGTACCCCTCCCTAACCCCAACCCTTCTAGGTCGGTACCCCTCCCTAACCCCAACCCTTCTAGGTCGGTACCCCACCCTAACCCTTCTAGGTCGCTACCCCTCCCTAACCCATCTAGGTCGGTACCCCTCCCTGACCCTTCTAGGTCGGTACCCCACCCTGACCCTTCTAGGTCGGTACCCCACCCTGACCCTTCTAGGTCGGTACCCCTCCCTAACCCTGACACTTCTAGGTCGGTACCCCTCCCTAACCCCGGCCCTTCTAGGTCGGTACCCCTGCCTAACCCCAACCCTTCCAGGTCGCTACCCCTCCCTAACCCTTCTAGGTCGGTACCCCTCCCCGACCCTTCTAGGTCGCTACCCCTCCCCGACCCCGACCCTTCCAGGTCGGTACCCCTCCCCGACCCCAACCCTTCCAGGTCGGTACCCCTCCCTGACCCTTCTCCCTGACCCTTCTAGGTCGGTACCCCTCCCTAACACCTTCTAGGTCGGTACCCCTTCCCTAACCCCATTACTTCTAGGTCGGTACCCCTCCCTGACCCTTCTAGGTCGGTACCCCGCCCTGACCCTTCTAGGTTGGTACCCCTCCCTGACCCTTCTCCCTGACCCTTCTAGGTCGGTACCCCTCCCTAACCCTTCTAGGTCGGTACCCCTCCCTGACCCATCTAGGTCGGTACCCCTCCTTAACCCTTCTAGGTCGGTACCCCTTCCCAACCCCATCCCTTCTAGTTTGGTACCCCTCCCTGACCCTTCTAGGTCAGTACCCCTCCCTGACCCTTCTAGGTCGGTACCCCTCCCTGACCCTTCTAGGTCGGTACCCCTTCCCAACCCCATCCCTTCTAGGTCGGTACCCCTCCCTGACCCTTCTAGGTCGGTACCCCTCCCTGACCCTTCTAGGTCGGTATCCCTCCCTAACCCATCTAGGTCGGTACCCCTCCCTAACCCTTCTAGGTCGGTACCCCTCCCTAACCCTTCTAGGTCGGTACCCCACCCTAACCCTTCTAGGTCGATACCCCACCCTAAACCTTCTAGGTCGGTACCCCTCCCTAACCCTTCTAGGTCGGTACCCCTCCCTAACGCTTCTAGGTATGTACCCCTCCCAGACCCTTCTAGGTCGGTACCCCTCCCTGACCCTTCTAGGTCGGTACCCCTCCCTGACCCTTCTAGGTCGGTACCCCTCCCTAACCCCAACCCTTCTAGGTCGGTACCCCTCCCTAACCCCAACCCTTCTAGGTCGGTACCCCACCCTAACCCTTCTAGGTCGGTACCCCACCCTAACCCTTCTAGGTCAGTACCCCTCCCTAACGCTTCTAGGTATGTACCCCTCCCAGACCCTTCTAGGTCGGTACCCCTCCCTGACCCTTCTAGGTCGGTACCCCTCCCCGACCCTTCTAGGTCGGTACCCCTCCCCACCCCAACCCTTCCAGGTCGGTACCCCTCCCTAACCCCAACCCTTCTAGGTCGGTACCCCTCCCTAACCCTTCTAGGTCGGTACCCCTCCCTAACCCTTCTAGGTCGGTACCCCTCCCTGACCCTTCTAGGTCGGTACCCCTCCCTAACCCTTCTAGGTCGGTACCCCTCCCTAACCCTTCTAGGTCGGTACCCCTCCCTGACCCTTCTAGGTCGGTACCCCTCCCTGACCCTTCTAGGTCGGTACCCCTCCCTAACCCCAACCCTTCTAGGTCGGTACCCCTCCCTAACCCTTCTAGGTCGGTACCCCTCCCTAACCCTTCTAGGTCAGTACCCCTCCCTAACCCTTCTAGGTCGGTACCCCACCCTAACCCTTCTAGGTCGGTACCCCTCCCTACCCTTCCAGGTCACTACCCCTCCCTAACCCTTCTAGGTCGGTACCCCTCCCCGACCCTTCTAGGTTGGTACCCCTCCCCGACCCCACCCTTCCAGGTCGGTACCCCTCCCTAACCCCAACCCTTCTAGGTCGGTACCCCTCCCTAACCCTTCTAGGTCGGTACCCCTCCCTAACCCTTCTAGGTCGGTACCCCTCCCTGACCCTTCTAGGTCGGTACCCCTCCCTGACCCTTCTAGGTCGGTACCCTCTCCCTGACCCTTCTAGGTCGGTACCCCTCCCTGACCCTTCTAGGTCGGTACCCCTCCGACCCTTCTAGGTCGGTACCCCTCCCTGACCCTTCTAGGTCGGTACCCCTCCCTGTCCCTTCTAGGTCGGTACCCCTCCCTAACCCCACCCTTCTAGGTCGGTACCCCTCCCTAGACCCTTCTAGGTCAGTACCCCTCCCTAACCCCAACCCTTCTAGGTCGGTACCCCTCCCTAACCCTTCTAGGTCGGTACCCCTCCCTAACCCTTCTAGGTCGGTACCCCTCCCTAACCCTTCTAGGTCGGTACCCCTCCCTAACCCTTCTAGGTCGGTACCCCTCCCTGACCCTTCTAGGTCGGTACCCCTCCCTGACCCTTCTAGGTCGGTACCCCTCCCTGACCCTTTCTAGGTCGGTACCCCTCCCTGACCTTTTAGGTGGTACCCCTCCCTAACCCTTCTAGGTCGGTACCCCTTCCCAACCCCATCCCTTCTAGGTCGGTACCCCTCCCTGACCCTTCTAGGTCGGTACCCCTCCCTGACCCTTCTAGGTCGGTACCCCTCCCTGACCCTTCTAGGTCGGTACCCCTCCCTGACCCTTCTAGGTCGGTACCCCTCCCAAACCCCAACCCTTCAGGTCTACCCCCTAACCCTTCTAGGTCGGTACCCCTCCCTGACCCTTCTAGGTCGGTACCCCTCCCTAACCCTTCTAGGTCGGTACCCCTCCCTAACCCTTCTAGGTCGGTACCCCTCCCTAACCCTTCTAGGTCGATACCCCTCCCTAACCCTTCTAGGTCGGTACCCCTCCCTGACCCTTCTAGGTCGGTACCCCTCCCTAACCCTTCTAGGTCGGTACCCCTCCCTGACCCTTCTAGGTCGGTACCCCTCCCTGACCCTTCTAGGTCGGTACCCCTCCCTAACCCTTCTAGGTCGGTACCCCTCCCTGACCCTTCTAGGTCGGTACCCCTCCCTGACCCTTCTAGGTCGGTACCCCTCCCTAACCCCAACCCTTCTAGGTCGGTACCCCTCCCTAACCCTTCTAGGTCGGTACCCCACCCTAACCCTTCTAGGTCGGTACCCCTCCCTAACCGTTCTAGGTCGGTACCCCTCCCTAACCCTTCTAGGTCGGTACCCCTCCCTAACCCTTCTAGGTCGGTACCCCACCCTAACCCTTCTAGGTCGGTACCCCTCCCTAACCCTTCTAGGTCAGTACCCCTCCCTAACCCTTCTAGGTCGGTACCCCTCCCCAGACCCTTCTCAGGTCGGACTACCCCTCCCTGAACCCTTCTAGGTCAGGTACCCCTCCCTCGACCCTTCTAGGTCGGTACCCCTCCCCGACCCCGACCCTTCCAGGTCGGTACCCCTCCCCGACCCCAACCCTTCCAGGTCGGTACCCCTCCCTAACCCTTCTAGGTCAATACCCCTCCCTAACACTTCTAGGTCGGTACCCCTCCCTGACCCTTCTAGGTCGGTACCCCTCCCTGACCCTTCTAGGTCGGTACCCCTCCCTGACCCTTCTAGGTCGGTACCCCTCCCTGACCCTTCTAGGTCGGTACCCCTCCCTAACCCATTCTAGGTCGGTACCCCTCCCTGACCCTTCTAGGTCGGTACCCCTCCCCGACCCTTCTAGGTCGGTACCCCTCCCTGACCCTTCTAGGTCGGTACCCCTCCCTAACCCGACCCTTCTAGGTCGGTACCCCTCCCTAACCCGACCCTTCTAGGTCAGTACCCCTCCCTAACCCCAACCCTTCTAGGTCGGTACCCCTCCCTAACCCTTCTAGGTCGCTACCCCTCCCTAACCCTTCTAGGTCGGTACCCCTCCCTAACCCTTCTAGGTCGGTACCCCTCCCTGACCCTTCTAGGTCGGTACCCCTCCCTGACCCTTCTAGGTCGGTACCCCTCCCTGACCCTTCTAGGTTGGTACCCCTCCCTGACCCTTCTAGGTCGGTACCCCTCCCTGACCCTTCTAGGTCGGTACCCCTTCCCAACCCCATCCCTTCTAGGTCGGTACCCCTCCCTGACCCTTCTAGGTCGGTACCCCTCCCCGACCCTTCTAGGTCGGTACCCCTCCCCGACCCTTCTAGGTCGGTACCCCTCCCTGACCCTTCTAGGTCGGTACCCCTCCCTGACCCTTCTAGGTCGGTACCCCTCCCTAACCCCAACCCTTCTAAGTCGGTACCCCTCCCAAACCCCAACTCTTCTAGGTCTGTACCCCTCCCTGACCCTTCTAGGTCGGTACCCCTCCCTAACCCCAACCCTTCTAGGTCGGTACCCCTCCCCCCGACCCTTCTAGGTCGGTACCCCTCCCCGACCCCAACCCTTCCAGGTCGGTACCCCTCCCTAACCCTTCTAGGTCGATACCCCTCCCTAACACTTCTAGGTCGGTACCCCTCCCTGACCCTTCTAGGTCGGTACCCCTCCCTGACCCTTCTAGGTCGGTACCCCTCCCTGACCCTTCTAGGTCGGTACCCCTCCCTGACCCTTCTAGGTCGGTACCCCTCCCTGGCCCTTCTCGGTCGGTACCCCTCCCTGACCCTTCTAGGTCGGTACCCCTCCCTAACCCTTCTAGGTCGGTACCCCTCCCTAACCCTTCTAGGTCGGTACCCCTCCCTAACCCTTCTAGGTCGGTACCCCACCCTAACCCTTCTAGGTCGGTACCCCTCCCTAACCCTTCTAGGTCGGTACCCCACCCTAACCCTTCTAGGTCGATACCCCACCCTAACCCTTCTAGGTCGGTACCCCTCCCTAACCCTTCTAGGTCAGTACCCCTCCCTAACCCTTCTAGGTCGGTACCCCACCCTAACCCTTCTAGGTCGGTACCCCTCCCCAACCCTTCCAGGTCACTACCCCTCCCTAACCCTTCTAGGTAGGTACCCCTCCCCGACCCTTCTAGGTCGGTACCCCTCCCCGACCCCGACCCTTCCAGGTCGGTACCCCTCCCTAACCCTTCCAGGTCGGTACCCCTCCCTAACCCTTCTAGGTCGATACCCCTCCCTGACACTTCTAGGTCAGTACCCCTCCCTGACCCTTCTAGGTCGGTACCCCTCCCTGACCCTTCTAGGTCGGTACCCCTCCCTGACCCTTCTAGGTCGGTACCCCTCCCTGACCCTTCTGGGTCGGTACCCCTCCCTGACCCTTCTAGGTCGGTACCCCTCACCGACCCTTCTAGGTCGGTACCCCTCCCCGACCCTTCTATGTCGGTACCCTCCCCGACCCTTCTAGGTCGGTACCCCTCCCTAACCCCAACCCTTCTAGGTCGGTACCCCTCCCTAACCCTTCTAGGTCAGTACCCCTCCCTAACCCCAACCCTTCTAGGTCGGTACCCCTCCCTAACCCTTCTAGATCGCTAACCCTCCCTAACCCTTCTAGGTCGGTACCCCTCCCTGACTCTTCTAGGTCGGTACCCCTCCCTGACCCTTCTAGGTCGGTACCCCTCCCTGACCCTTCTAGGTCGGTACCCCTCCCTGACCCTTCTAGGTCGGTACCCCTCCCTGACCCTTCTAGGTTGGTACCCCTCCCTGACCCTTCTAGGTCGGTACCCCTTCCCAACCCCATCCCTTCTAGGTCGGTACCCCTCCCTGACCCTTCTAGGTCGGTACCCCTCCCCGACCCTTCTAGGTCGGTACCCCTCCCTGACCCTTCTAGGTCGGTACCCCTCCCTGACCCTTCTAGGTCGGTACCCCTCCCTAACCCCAACCCTTCTAAGTCGGTACCCCTCCCAAACCCCAACTCTTCTAGGTCGGTGCCCCTCCCTAACCCTTCTAGGTCGGTACCCCTCCCTAACCCTTCTAGGTCGGTACCCCTCCCTGCCCCTTCTAGGTCGGTACCCCTCCCTGACCCTTCTAGGTTGATACCCCTCCCTGACCCTTCTAGGTCGGTACACCTCCCTAACCCCAACCCTTCCGGGTCGGTACCCCTCCCTAAGCCCAACCCTTCCGGGTCAGTACCCCTCCCTGACCCTTCTAGGTCAGTACCCCTCCCTGACCCTTCTAGGTCGCTACCCCTCCCTGACCCTTCTACGTCGGTACCCCTCCCTGACCCTTCTAGGTCGGTACCCCTCCCTGACCCTTCTAGGTCGGTACCCCTCCCTGACCCTTCTAGGTCGGTACCCCTCCCTGACCCTTCTAGGTCGGTACCCCCTCCCTAACCCTTCTCGGTCGGTACCCCTCACTGACCCTTCTAGGTCGGTACCCCTCCCTGACCCTTCTAGGTCGGTACCCCTCCCTGACCCTTCTAGGTCGGTACCCCTCCCTAACCCTTCTAGGTCGGTACCCCTCACTGACCCTTCTAGGTCGGTACCCCTCCCTGACCCTTCTAGGTCGGTACCCCTTCCCAACCCCATCCCTTCTAGGTTGGTACCCCTCCCTGACCCTTCTAGGTCAGTACCCCTCCCTGACCCTTCTAGGTCGGTACCCCTCCCTGACCCTTCTAGGTCGGTACCCCTTCCCAACCCCATCCCTTCTAGGTCGGTACCCCTCCCTGACCCTTCTAGGTCGGTACCCCTCCCTGACCCTTCTAGGTCGGTACCCCTCCCTGACCCTTCTAGGTCAGTACCCCTCCCCAACCCCAACCCTTCTATGTCGGTACCCCACCCTAACCCTTCCAGGTCGGTACCCCTCCCTAACCCCAACCCTTCTAAGTCGGTACCCGTCCCTAACCCTTCTAGGTTGGTACCCCTCCCTAACCCTTCTAGGTCGGTGACCCTCCCTTACCCTTCTAGGTAGGTACCCGTCCCTAACCCTTCTAGGTCGGTACCCCTCCCTAACCCTTCTAGGTCGGTGCCCCTCCCTTACCCTTCTAGGTCGGTACCCCTCCCTGACCCTTCTAGGTCTGTACCCCTCCCTAACCCCAACCCTTCTAGGTCGGTACCCCTCCCTAACCCTTCTAGGTCAGTACCCCTCCCTAACCCCAACCCTTCTAGGTCGGTAACCCTCCCTAACCCTTCTAGGTCGCTACCCCTCCCTAACCCATCTAGGTCGGTACCCCTCCCTGACGCTTCTAGGTCGGTACCCCTCCCTGACCCTTCTAAGTCGGTACCCCTCCCTGACCCTTCTAGGTTGGTACCCCTCACTGACCCTTCTAGGTCAGTACCCCTCCCTCACCCTTCTAGGTCGGTACCCCTCCCTGACCCTTCTAGGTCGGTACGCCTCCCTGACCCTTCTAGGTTTGTACCCCTCCCTAACCCTGACCCTTCTATGTCGGTACCCCTCCCAAACCCCGACCCTTCTAGGTCAGTACCCCTCCCTAACACCCAACCCTTCTAGGTCGGTACCCCTCCCTAACCCTTCTATGTCGGTACCCCTCCCTAACCCTTCTAGGTCGCTACCCCTCCATAACCCTTCTAGGACGGTACCCCTCCCTAACCCTTCTAGGTCGGTACCCCTCCCTAACCCTTCTAGGGCGGTACCCCTCCCTGACCCTTCTAGGTTGGTACCCCTCCCTGACCATTCTCCCTGACCCTTCTAGGTCGGTACCCCTCCCTGACCCTTCTAGGTCGGTACCCCTCCCTAACCCTTCTAGGTCGGTACCCCTTCCCAACCCCATCCCTTCTAGTTTGGTACCCCTCCCTGACCCTTCTAGGTCAGTACCCCTCCCTGACCCTTCTAGGTCGGTACCCCTTCCCAACCCCATCTCTTCTAGGTCGGTACCCCTCCCTGACCCTTCTAGGTCGGTATCCCTCCCTAACCCATCTAGGTCGGTATCCCTCCCTAACCCTTCTAGGTCGGTACCCCACCCTAACCCTTCTAGGTCGGTACCCCACCCTAACCCTTCTAGGTCGGTACCCCTCCCTAACCCTTCTAGGTCGGTACCCCTCCCTAACCCTTCTACGTCGGTACCCCACCCTAACCCTTCTAGGTCGATACCCCACCCTAACCCTTCTAGGTCGGTACCCCTCCCTAACCCTTCTAGGTCAGTACCCCTCCCTAACCCTTCTAGGTCGGTACCCCACCCTAAGCCTTCTAGGTCGGTACCCCTCCCCAACCCTTCCAGGTAACTAGCCCTCCCTAACCCTTCTAGGTAGGTACCCCTCCCCGACCCTTCTAGGTTGGTACCCCTCCCCGACCCCGACCCTTCCAGGTCGGTACCCCTCCCCGACCCCAACCCTTCCAGGTCGGTACCCCTCCCCGACCCCAACCCTTCCAGGTCGGTACCCCTCCCTAACCCTTCTAAGTCGATACCCCTCCCTAACACTTCTAGGTCGGTACCCCTCCCTGACCCTTCTAGGTCGGTACCCCTCCCTGACCCTTCTAGGTCGGTACCCCTCCGTAACCCCAACCCTTCTAGGTCGGTACCCCTCCCTGACCCTTCTAGGTCGGTACCCCTCCCTGACCCTTCTAGGTCTGTACCCCTCCCTGACCCTTCTAGGTCGGTACCCCTCCCTAACCCCAACCCTTCTAGGTCGGTACCCCTCCCTAACCCCAACCCTTCTAGGTCGGTACCCCTCCCTAACCCTTCTAGGTCGGTACCCCTCCCTAACCCTTCTAGGTCGGTACCCCTCCCTGACCCTTCTAGGTCGGTACCCCTCCCTGACCCTTCTAGGTCGGTACCCCTTCCAACCCCATCCCTTCTAGGTCGGTACCCCTCCCTGACCCTTCTAGGTCGGTACCCCTCCTAACCCCGACCCTTCTAGGTCGGTACCCCTCCCTAACCCTTCTAGGTCGGAACCCCTCCCTAACCCCAACCCTTCTAGGTCGGTACCCCTCCCTAACCCTTCTAGTTCGCTACCCCTCCCTGACCCATCTAGGTCGGTACCCCTCCCTGACCCTTCTAGGTCGGTACCCCTCCCTAACCCTGACCCTTCTATGTCGGTACCCCTCCCTAACCCTGACCCTTTTAGGTCAGTACCCCTCCCTAACCCCAACCCTTCTAGGTCGGTACCCCTCCCTAACCCTTCTAGGTCGCTACCCCTCCCTAACCCTTCTAGGTCGCTACCCATCCCTAACCCTTCTAGGTCGGTACCCCTCCCTAACCCTTCTAGGTTGGTACCCCTCCCTAACCCTTCTAGGTCGGTACTCCTCCCTGACCCTTCTAGGTTGGTACCCCTCCCTGACCCTTCTCCCTGACCCTTCTAGGTCGGTACCCCTCCTTATCCCTTCTAGGTTGGTACCCCTCCCTGACCCTTCTAGGTCGGTACCCCTCCCTGACCCTTCTAGGTCGGTACCCCTTCCCAACCCCATCCCTTCTAGGTCGGTACCCCTCCCTGACCCTTCTAGGTCGGTACCCCTCGACGACCCTTCTAGGTCGGTACCCCTCCCCGACCCTTCTAGGTCGGTACCCCTCCCTGACCCTTCTAGGTCGGTACCCCTCCCTGACCCTTCTAGGTCGGTACCCCTCCCTGACCCTTCTACGTCTTTACCCCTCCCTGACCCTTCTAGGTCGGTACCCCTCCCTAACCCCAACCCTTCTAAGTCGGTACCCCTCCCTAACCCCAACTCTTCTAGGTCAGTACCCCTCCCTGACCCTTCTAGGTCGGTACCCCTCCCTGACCCTTCTAGGTCGCTACCCCTCCCTGACCCTTCTACGTCGGTACCCCTCCCTGAGCCTTCTAGGTCGGTACCCCTCCCTGACCCTTCTAGGTTGGTACCCCTCCCCGACCCTTCTAGGTCGATACCCCTCCCTAACACTTCTAGGTCGGTACCCCTCCCTGACCCTTCTAGGTCGGTACCCCTCCCTGACCCTTCTAGGTCGGTACCCCTCCCTAACCCTTCTAGGTCGGTACCCCTCCCTGACCCTTCTAGGTCGGTAACCCTCCCTGACCCTTCTAGGTCGGTACCCTTTCCCAACCCCATCCCTTCTAGGTTGGTACCCCTCCCTGACCCTTCTAGGTCAGTACCCCTCCCTGACCCTTCTAGGTCGGTACCCCTTCCCAACCCCATCCCTTCTAGGTCAGTACCCCTCCCTTACCCTTCTAGGTCGGTACCCGTCCCTTACCCTTCTAGGTCGGTACCCGTCCCTAACCCTTCTAGGTCGGTACCCCTCCCTATCCCTTCTTGGTCGGTACCCCTCCCTGACCCTTCTAGGTCGGTACCCCTCCCTGACCCTTCTAGGTCGGTACCCCTCCCTGACCCTTCTAGGTCGGTACCCCTCCCTGACCCTTCTAGGTCGGTACCCCTCCCTGACCCTTCTAGGTCGGTACCCCTCACCGACCCTTCTAGGTCTGTACTCCTCCCCGACTCTTCTAGGTCGGTACCCCTCCCTAACGCCAACCCTTCTAGGTCGGTACCCCTCCCTAACGCCAACCCTTCTAGGTCGGTACCTCACCCTAAGCCTTCTAGGTCGGTACCCCTCCCCAACCCTTACAGGTCACTAGCCCTCCCTAACCCTTCTAGGTCGGTACCCCTCCCCGACCCCGACCCTTCCAGGTCGGTACCCCTCCCCGACCCCAACCCTTCCAGGTCGGTACCCCTCCCTAACCCTTCTAGGTCAATACCCCTCCCTAACACTTCTAGGTCGGTACCCCTCCCTGACCCTTCTAGGTCGGTACCCCTCCCTGACCCTTCTAGGTCGGTACCCCTCCCTGACCCTTCTAGGTCGGTACCCCTCCCTGACACTTCTAGGTCGGTACCCCTCCCTAACCCCAACCCTTCTAGGTCGGTACCCCTCCCTAACCCTTCTAGGTCAGTACCCCTCCCTAACCCCAACCCTTCTAGGTCGGTACCCCTCCCTAACCCTTCTAGTTCGCTACCCCTCCCTGACCCATCTAGGTCGGTACCCCTCCCTGACCCTTCTAGGTCGGTACCCCTCCCTGACCCTTCTAGGTCGGTACCCCTCCCTAACCCTGACCCTTCTATGTCGGTACCCCTCCCTAACCCTGACCCTTTTAGGTCAGTACCCCTCCCTAACCCCAACCCTTCTAGGTCGGTACCCCTCCCTAACCCTTCTAGGTCGCTACCCCTCCCTAACCCTTCTAGGTCGCTACCCATCCCTAACCCTTCTAGGTCGGTACCCCTCCCTAACCCTTCTAGGTTGGTACCCCTCCCTAACCCTTCTAGGTCGGTACTCCTCCCTGACCCTTCTAGGTTGGTACCCCTCCCTGACCCTTCTCCCTGACCCTTCTAGGTCGGTACCCCTCCTTATCCCTTCTAGGTTGGTACCCCTCCCTGACCCTTCTAGGTCGGTACCCCTCCCTGACCCTTCTAGGTCGGTACCCCTTCCCAACCCCATCCCTTCTAGGTCGGTACCCCTCCCTGACCCTTCTAGGTCGGTACCCCTCCCCGACCCTTCTAGGTCGGTACCCCTCCCCGACCCTTCTAGGTCGGTACCCCTCCCTGACCCTTCTAGGTCGGTACCCCTCCCTGACCCTTCTAGGTCGGTACCCCTCCCTGACCCTTCTACGTCTTTACCCCTCCTGACCCTTCTAGGTCGGTACCCCTCCCTAACCCCAACCCTTCTAAGTCGGTACCCCTCCCTAACCCCAACTCTTCTAGGTCAGTACCCCTCCCTGTCCCTGACCCTTTTAGGTCGGTACCCCTCCCTGACCCTTTTAGGTTGGTACCCCTCCCTGACCCTTCTAGGTCGGTACCCCTTCCCAACCCCATCCCTTCTAGGTCGGTACCCCTCCCTGACCCTTCTAGGTCGGTACCCCTCCCTGACCCTTCTAGGTCGGTACCCCTCCCTGACCCTTCTAGGTCGGTACCCCTCCCTGACCCTTCTAGGTCGGTACCCCTCCCAAACCCCAACCCTTCTAAGTCGGTACCCCTCCCAAACCCCAACCCTTCCAGGTCACTAGCCCTCCGTAACCCTTCTAGGTAGGTACCCCTCCCCGACCCTTCCAGGTCGGTACCCCTCCCCGACCCCGACCATTCCAGGTCGGTACCCCTCCCCGACCCCAACCCTTCCAGGTCGGTACCCCTCCATAACCCTTCTAGGTCGATACCCCTCCCTAACACTTCTAGGTCGGTACCCCTCCCTGACCCTTCTAGGTCGGTACCCCTCCCTGACCCTTCTAGGTCGGTACCCCTCCCTGACCCTTCTAGGTCGGTACCCCTCCCTGACCCTTCTAGGTCGGTACCCCTCCCTGACCCTTCTAGGTCGGTACCCCTCCCTGACCCTTCTAGGTCGGTACCCCTCCCTAACCCCAACCCTTCTAGGTCGGTACCCCTCCCTAACCCTTCTAGGTCGGTACCCCACCCTAACCCTTCTAGGTCGGTACCCCTCCCTAACCCTTCTAGGTCGGTACCCCTCCCTAACCCTTCTAGGTCGGTACCCCACCCTAACCCTTCTAGGTCGATACCCCACCCTAACCCTTCTAGGTCGGTACCCCTCCCTAACCCTTCTAGGTCAGTACCCCTCCCTAACCCTTCTAGGTCGGTACCCCTCCCCAACCCTTCCAGGTCACTACCCCTCCCTAACCCTTCTAGGTAGGTACCCCTCCCCGACCCTTCTAGGTCGGTACCCCTCCCCGACCCCGACCCTTCCAGGTCGGTACCCCTCCCCGACCCCAACCCTTCCAGGTCGGTACCCCTCCCTAACCCTTCTAGGTCGATACCCCTCCCTAACACTTCTAGGTCGGTACCCCTCCCTGACCCTTCTAGGTCGGTACCCCTCCCTGACCCTTCTAGGTCGGTACCCCTCCCTGACCCTTCTAGGTCGGTACCCCTCCCTGACCCTTCTGGGTCGGTACCCCTCCCTGACCCTTCTAGGTCGGTACCCCTCACCGACCCTTCTAGGTCGGTACCCCTCCCCGACCCTTCTATGTCGGTACCCTCCCCGACCCTTCTAGGTCGGTACCCCTCCCTAACCCCAACCCTTCTAGGTCGGTACCCCTCCCTAACCCTTCTAGGTCAGTACCCCTCAATAACCCCAACCCTTCTAGGTCGGTACCCCTCCCTAACCCTTCTAGGTCGCTACCCCTCCCTAACCCTTCTAGGTCGGTACCCCTCCCTGACTCTTCTAGGCCGGTACCCCTCCCTGACCCTTCTAGGTCGGTACCCCTCCCTGACCCTTCTAGGTCGGTACCCCTCCCTGACCCTTCTAGGTCGGTACCCCTCCCTGACCCTTCTAGGTTGGTACCCCTCCCTGACCCTTCTAGGTCGGTACCCCTTCCCAACCCCATCCCTTCTAGGTCGGTACCCCTCCCTGACCCTTCTAGGTCGGTACCCCTCCCCGACCCTTCTAGGTCGGTACCCCTCCCCGACCCTTCTAGGTCGGTACCCCTCCCTGACCCTTCTAGGTCGGTACCCCTCCCTGACCCTTCTAGGTCGGTACCCCTCCCTAACCCCAACCCTTCTAAGTCGGTACCCCTCCCAAACCCCAACTCTTCTAGGTCTGTACCCCTCCCTGACCCTTCTAGGTCGGTACCCCTCCCTAACCCCAACCCTTCTAAGTCGGTACCCCTCCCAAACCCCGACCCTTCCAGGTCGGTACCCCTCCCCGACCCCAACCCTTCCAGGTCGGTACCCCTCCCTAACCCTTCTAGGTCGATACCCCTCCCTAACACTTCTAGGTCGGTACCCCTCCACCCTTCTAGGTCGGTACCCCTCCCTGACCCTTCTAGGTCGCTACCCCTCCCTGACCCTTCTACGTCGGTACCCCTCCCTGAGCCTTCTAGGTCGGTACCCCTCCCTGACCCTTCTAGGTTGGTACCCCTCCCCGACCCTTCTAGGTCGATACCCCTCCCTAACACTTCTAGGTCGGTACCCCTCCCTGACCCTTCTAGGTCGGTACCCCTCCCTGACCCTTCTAGGTCGGTACCCCTCCCTAACCCTTCTAGGTCGGTACCCCTCCCTGACCCTTCTAGGTCGGTAACCCTCCCTGACCCTTCTAGGTCGGTACCCTTTCCCAACCCCATCCCTTCTAGGTTGGTACCCCTCCCTGACCCTTCTAGGTCAGTACCCCTCCCTGACCCTTCTAGGTCGGTACCCCTTCCCAACCCCATCCCTTCTAGGTCAGTACCCCTCCCTTACCCTTCTAGGTCGGTACCCGTCCCTAACCCTTCTAGGTCGGTACCCCTCCCTATCCCTTCTAGGTCGGTGCCCCTCCCTTACCCTTCTAGGTCGGTACACCTCCCTGACCCTTCTAGGTCGGTACCCCTCCCTAACCCAACCCTTCTAGGTCGGTACCCCTCCCTAACCCTTCTAGGTCAGTACCCCTCCCTAACCCCAACCCTTCTAGGTCGGTACCCCTCCCTAACCCATCTAGGTCGGTACCCCTCCCTGACGCTTCTAGGTCGGTACCCCTCCCTGACCCTTCTAAGTCGGTACCCCTCCCTGACCCTTCTAGGTTGGTACCCCTCCCTGACCCTTCTAGGTCAGTACCCCTCCCTCACCCTTCTAGGTCGGTACCCCTCCCTGACCCTTCTAGGTCGGTACGCCTCCCTGACCCTTCTAGGTTGGTACCCCTCCCAAACCCCGACCCTTCTAGGTCAGTACCCCTCCCTAACACCCAACCCTTCTAGGTCGGTACCCCTCCCTAACCCTTCTAGGTCGGTACCCCTCCCTAACCCTTCTAGGTCGCTACCCCTCCCTAACCCTTCTAGGTCGGTACCCCTCCCTAACCCTTCTAGGTCGGTACCCCTCCCTAACCCTTCTAGGTCGGTACCCCTCCCTGACCCTTCTAGGTTGGTACCCCTCCCTGACCCTTCTCCCTGACCCTTCTAGGTCGGTACCCCTCCCTAACCCTTCTAGGTCGGTACCCCTCCCTAACCCTTCTAGGTCGGTACCCCTTCCCAACCCCATCCCTTCTAGTTTGGTACCCCTCCCTGACCCTTCTAGGTCAGTACCCCTCCCTGACCCTTCTAGGTCGGTACCCCTCCCTGACCCTTCTAGGTCGGTACCCCTTCCCAACCCCATCCCTTCTAGGTCGGTACCCCTCCCTGACCCTTCTAGGTCGGTACCCCTCCCTGACCCTTCTAGGTCGGTATCCCTCCCTAACCCTTGTAGGTCGGTACCCCTCCCTAACCCTTGTAGGTCGGTACCCCTCCCTAACCCTTCTAGGTCGGTACCCCTCCCTAAACCTTCTAGGTCGGTACCCCTCCCTAACCCTTCTAGGTCGGTACCCCACCCTAACCCTTCTAGGTCGATACCCCACCCTAACCCTTCTAGGTCGGTACCCCTCCCTAACCCTTCTAGGTCAGTACCCCTCCCTAACCCTTCTAGGTCGGTACCCCACCCTAAGCCTTCTAGGTCGGTACCCCTCCCCAACCCTTCCAGGTCACTAGCCCTCCCTAACCCTTCTAGGTAGGTACCCCTCCCCGACCCTTCTAGGTCGGTACCCCTCCCCGACCCCGACCCTTCCAGGTCGGTACCCCTCCCCGACCCCAACCCTTCCAGGTCGGTACCCCTCCCTAACCCTTCTAGGTCGATACCCCTCCCTAACACTTCTAGGTCGGTACCCCTCCCTGACCCTTCTAGGTCGGTACCCCTCCCTGACCCTTCTAGGTCGGTACCCCTCCCTGACCCTTCTAGATCGGTACCCCTCCCTGACATTTCTCGGTCGGTACCCCTCCCTGACCCTTCTAGGTCGGTACCCCTCCCTAACTCCAACCCTTCTAGGTCGGTACCCCTCCCTAACCCTTCTAGGTCGGTACCCCTCCCTAACCCTTCTAGGTCAGTACCCCTCCCTAACCCTTCTAGGTCGGTACCCCACCCTAACCCTTCTAGGTCGGTACCCCTCTCCAACCCTTCCAGGTCACTACCCCTCCCTAACCCTTCTAGGTAGGTACCCCTCCCCGACCCTTCTAGGTTGGTACCCCTCCCCGACCCCGACCCTTCCAGGTCGGTACCCCTCCCCGACCCCAACCCTTCCAGGTCGGTACCCCTCCCTAACCCTTCTAGGTCGATACCCCTCCCTAACACTTCTAGGTCGGTACCCCTCCCTGACCCTTCTAGGTCGGTACCCCTCCCTGACCCTTCTAGGTCGGTACCCCTCCCTGACCCTTCTGGGTCGGTACCCCTCCCTGACCCTTCTAGGTCGGTACCCCTCACCGACCCTTCTAGGTCGGTACCCCTCCCCGACCCTTCTATGTCGGTACCCTCCCCGACCCTTCTAGGTCGGTACCCCTCCCTAACCCCAACCCTTCTAGGTCGGTACCCCTCCCTAACCCTTCTAGGTCAGTACCCCTCCCTAACCCCAACCCTTCTAGGTCGGTACCCCTCCCTAACCCTTCTAGGTCGCTACCCCTCCCTAACCCTTCTAGGTCGGTACCCCTCCCTGACTCTTCTAGGTCGGTACCCCTCCCTGACCCTTCTAGGTCGGTACCCCTCCCTGACCCTTCTAGGTCGGTACCCCTCCCTGACCCTTCTAGGTCGGTACCCCTCCCTGACCCTTTTAGGTCGGTACCCCTCCCTGACCCTTTTAGGTTGGTACCCCTCCCTGACCCTTCTAGGTCGGTACCCCTTCCCAACCCCATCCCTTCTAGGTCGGTACCCCTCCCTGACCCTTCTAGGTCGGTACCCCTCCCTGACCCTTCTAGGTCGGTACCCCTCCCTGACCCTTCTAGGTCGGTACCCCTCCCTGACCCTTCTAGGTCGGTACCCCTCCCTAACCCCAACCCTTCTAAGTCGGTACCCCTCCCAAACCCCAACCCTTCCAGGTCACTAGCCCTCCGTAACCCTTCTAGGTAGGTACCCCTCCCCGACCCTTCCAGGTCGGTACCCCTCCCCGACCCCGACCATTCCAGGTCGGTACCCCTCCCCGACCCCAACCCTTCCAGGTCGGTACCCCTCCATAACCCTTCTAGGTCGATACCCCTCCCTAACACTTCTAGGTCGGTACCCCCTCCCTGACCCTTCTAGGTCGGTACCCCTCCCTGACCCTTCTAGGTCGGTACCCCTCCCTGACCCTTCTAGGTCGGTACCCCTCCCTGACCCTTCTAGGTCGGTACCCCTCCCTGACCCTTCTAGGTCGGTACCCCTCCCTGACCCTTCTAGGTCGGTACCCCTCCCTAACCCCAACCCTTCTAGGTCGGTACCCCTCCCTAACCCTTCTAGGTCGGTACCCCACCCTAACCCTTCTAGGTCGGTACCCCTCCCTAACCCTTCTAGGTCGGTACCCCTCCCTAACCCTTCTAGGTCGGTACCCCACCCTAACCCTTCTAGGTCGATACCCCACCCTAACCCTTCTAGGTCGGTACCCCTCCCTAACCCTTCTAGGTCAGTACCCCTCCCTAACCCTTCTAGGTCGGTACCCCTCCCCAACCCTTCCAGGTCACTACCCCTCCCTAACCCTTCTAGGTAGGTACCCCTCCCCGACCCTTCTAGGTCGGTACCCCTCCCCGACCCCGACCCTTCCAGGTCGGTACCCCTCCCCGACCCCAACCCTTCCAGGTCGGTACCCCTCCCTAACCCTTCTAGGTCGATACCCCTCCCTAACACTTCTAGGTCGGTACCCCTCCCTGACCCTTCTAGGTCGGTACCCCTCCCTGACCCTTCTAGGTCGGTACCCCTCCCTGACCCTTCTAGGTCGGTACCCCTCCCTGACCCTTCTGGGTCGGTACCCCTCCCTGACCCTTCTAGGTCGGTACCCCTCACCGACCCTTCTAGGTCGGTACCCCTCCCCGACCCTTCTATGTCGGTACCCTCCCCGACCCTTCTAGGTCGGTACCCCTCCCTAACCCCAACCCTTCTAGGTCGGTACCCCTCCCTAACCCTTCTAGGTCAGTACCCCTCAATAACCCCAACCCTTCTAGGTCGGTACCCCTCCCTAACCCTTCTAGGTCGCTACCCCTCCCTAACCCTTCTAGGTCGGTACCCCTCCCTGACTCTTCTAGGTCGGTACCCCTCCCTGACCCTTCTAGGTCGGTACCCCTCCCTGACCCTTCTAGGTCGGTACCCCTCCCTGACCCTTCTAGGTTGGTACCCCTCCCTGACCCTTCTAGGTCGGTACCCCTTCCCAACCCCATCCCTTCTAGGTCGGTACCCCTCCCCTCGCATCCCTTCTAGGTCGGTACCCCTCCCCGACCCTTCTAGGTCGGTACCCCTCCCTGACCCTTCTAGGTCGGTACCCCTCCCTGACCCTTCTAGGTCGGTACCCCTCCCTAACCCCAACCCTTCTAAGTCGGTACCCCTCCCAAACCCCAACTCTTCTAGGTCGGTGCCCCTCCCTAACCCTTCTAGGTCGGTACCCCTCCCTAACCCTTCTAGGTCGGTACCCCTCCCTGCCCCTTCTAGGTCGGTACCCCTCCCTGACCCTTCTAGGTTGATACCCCTCCCTGACCCTTCTAGGTCGGTACACCTCCCTAACCCCAACCCTTCCGGGTCGGTACCCCTCCCTAAGCCCAACCCTTCCAGGTCAGTACCCCTCCCTGACCCTTCTAGGTCAGTACCCCTCCCTGACCCTTCTAGGTCGCTACCCCTCCCTGACCCTTCTACGTCGGTACCCCTCCCTGACCCTTCTAGGTCGGTACCCCTCCCTGACCCTTCTAGGCCGGTACCCCTCCCTGACCCTTCTAGGTCGGTACCCCTCCCTGACCCTTCTAGGTCGGTACCCCTCCCTGACCCTTCTAGGTCGGTACCCCTCCCTGACCCTTCTAGGTTGGTACCCCTCCCTGACCCTTCTAGGTCGGTACCCCTTCCCAACCCCATCCCTTCTAGGTCGGTACCCCTCCCTGACCCTTCTAGGTCGGTACCCCTCCCCGACCCTTCTAGGTCGGTACCCCTCCCCGACCCTTCTAGGTCGGTACCCCTCCCTGACCCTTCTAGGTCGGTACCCCTCCCTGACCCTTCTAGGTCGGTACCCCTCCCTAACCCCAACCCTTCTAAGTCGGTACCCCTCCCAAACCCCAACTCTTCTAGGTCTGTACCCCTCCCTGACCCTTCTAGGTCGGTACCCCTCCCTAACCCCAACCCTTCTAAGTCGGTACCCCTCCCAAACCCCGACCCTTCCAGGTCGGTACCCCTCCCCGACCCCAACCCTTCCAGGTCGGTACCCCTCCCTAACCCTTCTAGGTCGATACCCCTCCCTAACACTTCTAGGTCGGTACCCCTCCCTGACCCTTCTAGGTCGGTACCCCTCCCTGACCCTTCTAGGTCGGTACCCCTCCCTGACCCTTCTAGGTCGGTACCCCTCACTGACCCTTCTAGGTCGGTACCCCTCCCTGGCACTTCTCGGTCGGTACCCCTCCCTGACCCTTCTAGGTCGGTACCCCTCCCTAACCCCAACCCTTCTAGGTCGGTACCCCTCCCTAACCCTTCTAGGTCGGTACCCCACCCTAACCCTTCTAGGTCGGTACCCCTCCCTAACCCTTCTAGGTCGGTACCCCTCCCTAACCCTTCTAGGTCGGTACCCCACCCTAACCCTTCTAGGTCGATACCCCACCCTAACCCTTCTAGGTCGGTACCCCTCCCTAACCCTTCTAGGTCAGTACCCCTCCCTAACCCTTCTAGGTCGGTACCCCACCCTAACCCTTCTAGGTCGGTACCCCTCCCCAACCCTTCCAGGTCACTACCCCTCCCTAACCCTTCTAGGTAGGTACCCCTCCCCGACCCTTCTAGGTCGGTACCCCTCCCCGACCCCGACCCTTCCAGGTCGGTACCCCTCCCTAACCCTTCCAGGTCGGTACCCCTCCCTAACCCTTCTAGGTCGATACCCCTCCCTGACACTTCTAGGTCAGTACCCCTCCCTGACCCTTCTAGGTCGGTACCCCTCCTTGACCCTTCTAGGTCGGTACCCCTCCCTGACCCTTCTAGGTCGGTACCCCTCCCTGACCCTTCTGGGTCGGTACCCCTCCCTGACCCTTCTAGGTCGGTACCCCTCACCGACCCTTCTAGGTCGGTACCCCTCCCCGACCCTTCTATGTCGGTACCCTCCCCGACCCTTCTAGGTCGGTACCCCTCCCTAACCCCAACCCTTCTAGGTCGGTACCCCTCCCTAACCCTTCTAGGTCAGTACCCCTCCCTAACCCCAACCCTTCTAGGTCGGTACCCCTCCCTAACCCTTCTAGATCGCTAACCCTCCCTAACCCTTCTAGGTCGGTACCCCTCCCTGACTCTTCTAGGTCGGTACCCCTCCCTGACCCTTCTAGGTCGGTACCCCTCCCTGACCCTTCTAGGTCGGTACCCCTCCCTGACCCTTCTAGGTCGGTACCCCTCCCTGACCCTTCTAGGTTGGTACCCCTCCCTGACCCTTCTAGGTCGGTACCCCTTCCCAACCCCATCCCTTCTAGGTCGGTACCCCTCCCTGACCCTTCTAGGTCGGTACCCCTCCCCGACCCTTCTAGGTCGGTACCCCTCCCTGACCCTTCTAGGTCGGTACCCCTCCCTGACCCTTCTAGGTCGGTACCCCTCCCTAACCCCAACCCTTCTAAGTCGGTACCCCTCCCAAACCCCAACTCTTCTAGGTCGGTGCCCCTCCCTAACCCTTCTAGGTCGGTACCCCTCCCTAACCCTTCTAGGTCGGTACCCCTCCCTGCCCCTTCTAGGTCGGTACCCCTCCCTGACCCTTCTAGGTTGATACCCCTCCCTGACCCTTCTAGGTCGGTACACCTCCCTAACCCCAACCCTTCCGGGTCGGTACCCCTCCCTAAGCCCAACCCTTCCAGGTCAGTACCCCTCCCTGACCCTTCTAGGTCAGTACCCCTCCCTGACCCTTCTAGGTCGCTACCCCTCCCTGACCCTTCTACGTCGGTACCCCTCCCTGACCCTTCTAGGTCGGTACCCCTCCCTGACCCTTCTAGGTCGGTACCCCTCCCTGACCCTTCTAGGTCGGTACCCCTCCCTGACCCTTCTAGGTCGGTACCCCTCCCTAACCCTTCTAGGTCGGTACCCCTCACTGACCCTTCTAGGTCGGTACCCCTCCCTGACCCTTCTAGGTCGGTACCCCTCCCTGACCCTTCTAGGTCGGTACCCCTCCCTAACCCTTCTAGGTCGGTACCCCTCACTGACCCTTCTAGGTCGGTACCCCTCCCTGACCCTTCTAGGTCGGTACCCCTTCCCAACCCCATCCCTTCTAGGTTGGTACCCCTCCCTGACCCTTCTAGGTCAGTACCCCTCCCTGACCCTTCTACGTCGGTACCCCTCCCTGACCCTTCTAGGTCGGTACCCCTCCCTGACCCTTCTAGGTCGGTACCCCTCCCTGACCCTTCTAGGTCGGTACCCCTCCCTAACCCTTCTAGGTCGGTACCCCTCACTGACCCTTCTAGGTCGGTACCCCTCCCTGACCCTTCTAGGTCGGTACCCCTTCCCAACCCCATCCCTTCTAGGTTGGTACCCCTCCCTGACCCTTCTAGGTCGGTACCCCTCCCTGACCCTTCTAGGTCGGTACCCCTTCCCAACCCCATCCCTTCTAGGTCGGTACCCCTCCCTGACCCTTCTAGGTCGGTACCCCTCCCTGACCCTTCTAGGTCGGTACCCCTCCCTGACCCTTCTAGGTCGGTACCCCTCCCTAACCCCAACCCTTCTAAGTCGGTACCCCTCCCAAACCCCAACTCTTCTAGGTCGGTACCCCTCCCTAACCCTTCTAGGTCGGTACCCCACCCCAACCCTTCCAGGTCACTACCCCTCCCTAACCCTTCTAGGTAGGTACCCCTCCCCGACCCTTCTAGGTCGGTACCCCTCCCCGACCCCGACCCTTCCAGGTCGGTACCCCTCCCCGACCCCAACCCTTCCAGGTCGGTACCCCTCCCTAACACTTCTATGTCGGTACCCTCCCCGACCCTTCTAGGTCGGTACCCCTCCCTAACCCCAACCCTTCTAGGTCGGTACCCCTCCCTAACCCTTCTAGGTCAGTACCCCTCCCTAACCCCAACCCTTCTAGGTCGGTACCCCTCCCTAACCCTTCTAGGTCGCTACCCCTCCCTAACCCTTCTAGGTCGGTACCCCTCCCTGACTCTTCTAGGTCGGTACCCCTCCCTGACCCTTCTAGGTCGGTACCCCTCCCTGACCCTTCTAGGTCGGTACCCCTCCCTAACCCCAACCCTTCTAAGTCGGTACCCCTCCCAAACCCCAACTCTTCTAGGTCGGTACCCCTCCCTAACCCTTCTAGGTCGGTACCCCACCCCAACCCTTCCAGGTCACTACCCCTCCCTAACCCTTCTAGGTAGGTACCCCTCCCCGACCCTTCTAGGTCGGTACCCCTCCCTGACCCCGACCCTTCCAGGTCGGTACCCCTCCCCGACCCCAACCCTTCCAGGTCGGTACCCCTCCCTAACACTTCTATGTCGGTACCCTCCCCGACCCTTCTAGGTCGGTACCCCTCCCTAACCCCAACCCTTCTAGGTCGGTACCCCTCCCTAACCCTTCTAGGTCAGTACCCCTCCCTAACCCCAACCCTTCTAGGTCGGTACCCCTCCCTAACCCTTCTAGGTCGCTACCCCTCCCTAACCCTTCTAGGTCGGTACCCCTCCCTGACTCTTCTAGGTCGGTACCCCTCCCTGACCCTTCTAGGTCGGTACCCCTCCCTGACCCTTCTAGGTCGGTACCCCTCCCTGACCCTTCTAGGTCGGTACCCCTCCCTGACCCTTCTAGGTCGGTACCCCTTCCCAACCCCATCCCTTCTAGGTCGGTACCCCTCCCTGACCCTTCTAGGTCGGTACCCCTCCCCGACCCTTCTAGGTCGGTACCCCTCCCTGACCCTTCTAGGTCGGTACCCCTCCCTGACCCTTCTAGGTCGGTACCCCTCCCTAACCCCAACCCTTCTAAGTCGGTACCCCTCCCAAACCCCAACTCTTCTAGGTCGGTACACCTCCCTAACCCCAACCCTTCCGGGTCGGTACCCCTCCCTAAGCCCAACCCTTCCAGGTCAGTACCCCTCCCTGACCCTTCTAGGTCAGTACCCCTCCCTGACCCTTCTAGGTCGCTACCCCTCCCTGACCCTTCTACGTCGGTACCCCTCCCTGACCCTTCTAGGTCGGTACCCCTCCCTGACCCTTCTAGGTCGGTACCCCTCCCTGACCCTTCTAGGTCGGTACCCCTCCCTAACCCTTCTAGGTCGGTACCCCTCACTGACCCTTCTAGGTCGGTACCCCTCCCTGACCCTTCTAGGTCGGTACCCCTTCCCAACCCCATCCCTTCTAGGTTGGTACCCCTCCCTGACCCTTCTAGGTCGGTACCCCTCCCTGACCCTTCTAGGTCGGTACCCCTTCCCAACCCCATCCCTTCTAGGTCGGTACCCCTCCCTGACCCTTCTAGGTCGGTACCCCTCCCTGACCCTTCTAGGTCAGTACCCCTCCCCAACCCCAACCCTTCTATGTCGGTACCCCACCCTAACCCTTCCAGGTCGGTACCCCTCCCTAACCCCAACCCTTCTAAGTCGGTACCCGTCCCTAACCCTTCTAGGTTGGTACCCCTCCCTAACCCTTCTAGGTCGGTGACCCTCCCTTACCCTTCTAGGTAGGTACCCGTCCCTAACCCTTCTAGGTCGGTACCCCTCCCTAACCCTTCTAGGTCGGTGCCCCTCCCTTACCCTTCTAGGTCGGTACCCCTCCCTGACCCTTCTAGGTCGGTACCCCTCCCTAACCCCAACCCTTCTAGGTCGGTACCCCTCCCTAACCCTTCTAGGTCAGTACCCCTCCCTAACCCCAACCCTTCTAGGTCGGTAACCCTCCCTAACCCTTCTAGGTCGCTACCCCTCCCTAACCCATCTAGGTCGGTACCCCTCCCTGACGCTTCTAGGTCGGTACCCCTCCCTGACCCTTCTAAGTCGGTACCCCTCCCTGACCCTTCTAGGTCGGTACCCCTCCCTGACCCTTCTAGGTCGGTACCCCTCCCTAACCCCAACCCTTCTAAGTCGGTACCCCTCCCAAACCCCAACTCTTCTAGGTCGGTACACCTCCCTAACCCCAACCCTTCCGGGTCGGTACCCCTCCCTAACCCCAACCCTTCTAGGTCGGTAACCCTCCCTAACCCTTCTAGGTCGCTACCCCTCCCTAACCCATCTAGGTCGGTACCCCTCCCTGACGCTTCTAGGTCGGTACCCCTCCCTGACCCTTCTAAGTCGGTACCCCTCCCTGACCCTTCTAGGTCGGTACCCCTCCCTGACCCTTCTAGGTCGGTACCCCTCCCTAACCCCAACCCTTCTAAGTCGGTACCCCTCCCAAACCCCAACTCTTCTAGGTCGGTACACCTCCCTAACCCTTCTAGGTCGGTGCCCCTCCCTTACCCTTCTAGGTCGGTACCCCTCCCTGACCCTTCTAGGTCGGTACCCCTCCCTAACCCCAACCCTTCTAGGTCGGTACCCCTCCCTAACCCTTCTAGGTCAGTACCCCTCCCTAACCCCAACCCTTCTAGGTCGGTAACCCTCCCTAACCCTTCTAGGTCGCTACCCCTCCCTAACCCATCTAGGTAGGTACCCGTCCCTAACCCTTCTAGGTCGGTACCCCTCCCTAACCCTTCTAGGTCGGTGCCCCTCCCTTACCCTTCTAGGTCGGTACCCCTCCCTGACCCTTCTAGGTCGGTACCCCTCCCTAACCCCAACCCTTCTAGGTCGGTACCCCTCCCTAACCCTTCTAGGTCAGTACCCCTCCCTAACCCCAACCCTTCTAGGTCGGTAACCCTCCCTAACCCTTCTAGGTCGCTACCCCTCCCTAACCCATCTAGGTCGGTACCCCTCCCTGACGCTTCTAGGTCGGTACCCCTCCCTGACCCTTCTAAGTCGGTACCCCTCCCTGACCCTTCTAGGTCGGTACCCCTCCCTGACCCTTCTAGGTCGGTACCCCTCCCTAACCCCAACCCTTCTAAGTCGGTACCCCTCCCAAACCCCAACTCTTCTAGGTCGGTACACCTCCCTAACCCCAACCCTTCCGGGTCGGTACCCCTCCCTAAGCCCAACCCTTCCAGGTCAGTACCCCTCCCTGACCCTTCTAGGTCAGTACCCCTCCCTGACCCTTCTAGGTCGCTACCCCTCCCTGACCCTTCTACGTCGGTACCCCTCCCTGACCCTTCTAGGTCGGTACCCCTCCCTGACCCTTCTAGGTCGGTACCCCTCCCTGACCCTTCTAGGTCGGTACCCCTCCCTAACCCTTCTAGGTCGGTACCCCTCACTGACCCTTCTAGGTCGGTACCCCTCCCTGACCCTTCTAGGTCGGTACCCCTTCCCAACCCCATCCCTTCTAGGTTGGTACCCCTCCCTGACCCTTCTAGGTCGGTACCCCTCCCTGACCCTTCTAGGTCGGTACCCCTTCCCAACCCCATCAATTCTAGGTCGGTACCCCTCCCTGACCCTTCTAGGTCGGTACCCCTCCCTGACCCTTCTAGGTCAGTACCCCTCCCCAACCCCAACCCTTCTATGTCGGTACCCCACCCTAACCCTTCCAGGTCGGTACCCCTCCCTAACCCCAACCCTTCTAAGTCGGTACCCGTCCCTAACCCTTCTAGGTTGGTACCCCTCCCTAACCCTTCTAGGTCGGTGACCCTCCCTTACCCTTCTAGGTAGGTACCCGTCCCTAACCCTTCTAGGTCGGTACCCCTCCCTAACCCTTCTAGGTCGGTGCCCCTCCCTTACCCTTCTAGGTCGGTACCCCTCCCTGACCCTTCTAGGTCGGTACCCCTCCCTAACCCCAACCCTTCTAGGTCGGTACCCCTCCCTAACCCTTCTAGGTCAGTACCCCTCCCTAACCCCAACCCTTCTAGGTCGGTAACCCTCCCTAACCCTTCTAGGTCGCTACCCCTCCCTAACCCATCTAGGTCGGTACCCCTCCCTGACGCTTCTAGGTCGGTACCCCTCCCTGACCCTTCTAAGTCGGTACCCCTCCCTGACCCTTCTAGGTTGGTACCCCTCACTGACCCTTCTAGGTCAGTACCCCTCCCTCACCCTTCTAGGTCGGTACCCCTCCCTGACCCTTCTAGGTCAGTACGCCTCCCTGACCCTTCTAGGTTTGTACCCCTCCCTAACCCTGACCCTTCTATGTCGGTACCCCTCCCAAACCCCGACCCTTCTAGGTTAGTACCCCTCCCTAACACCCAACCCTTCTAGGTCGGTACCCCTCCCTAACCCTTCTATGTCGGTACCCCTCCCTAACCCTTCTAGGTCGCTACCCCTCCATAACCCTTCTAGGACGGTACCCCTCCCTAACCCTTCTAGGTCGGTACCCCTCCCTAACCCTTCTAGGGCGGTACCCCTCCCTGACCCTTCTAGGTTGGTACCCCTCCCTGACCATTCTCCCTGACCCTTCTAGGTCGGTACCCCTCCCTGACCCTTCTAGGTCGGTACCCCTCCCTAACCCTTCTAGGTCGGTACCCCTTCCCAACCCCATCCCTTCTAGTTTGGTTCCCCTCCCTGACCCTTCTAGGTCAGTACCCCTCCCTGACCCTTCTAGGTCGGTACCCCTCCCTGATCCTTCTAGGTCGGTACCCCTTCCCAACCCCATCCCTTCTAGGTCGGTACCCCTCCCTGACCCTTCTAGGTCGGTACCCCTCCCTGACCCTTCTAGGTCGGTATCCCTCCCTAACCCTTGTAGGTCGGTACCCCTCCCTAACCCTTCTAGGTCGGTACCCCTCCCTAAACCTTCTAGGTCGGTACCCCTCCCTAACCCTTCTACGTCGGTACCCCACCCTAACCCTTCTAGGTCGATACCCCACCCTAACCCTTCTAGGTCGGTACCCCTCCCTAACCCTTCTAGGTCAGTACCCCTCCCTAACCCTTCTAGGTCGGTACCCCACCCTAAGCCTTCTAGGTCGGTACCCCTCCCCAACCCTTCCAGGTAACTAGCCCTCCCTAACCCTTCTAGGTAGGTACCCCTCCCCGACCCTTCTAGGTCGGTACCCCTCCCCGACCCCGACCCTTCCAGGTCGGTACCCCTCCCCGACCCCAACCCTTCCAGGTCGGTACCCCTCCCCGACCCCAACCCTTCCAGGTCGGTACCCCTCCCTAACCCTTCTACGTCGATACCCCTCCCTAACACTTCTAGGTCGGTACCCCTCCCTGACCCTTCTAGGTCGGTACCCCTCCCTGACCCTTCTAGGTCGGTACCCCTCCGTAACCCCAACCCTTCTAGGTCGGTACCCCTCCCTAACCCTTCTAGGTCAGTACCCCTCCCTAACCCCAACCCTTCTAGGTCGGTACCCCTCCCTAACCCTTCTAGGTCAGTACCCCTCCCTAACCCCAACCCTTCTAGGTCGGTAACCCTCCCTAACCCTTCTAGGTCGCTACCCCTCCCTAACCCATCTAGGTCGGTACCCCTCCCTGACGCTTCTAGGTCGGTACCCCTCCCTGACCCTTCTAAGTCGGTACCCCTCCCTGACCCTTCTAGGTTGGTACCCCTCACTGACCCTTCTAGGTCAGTACCCCTCCCTCACCCTTCTAGGTCGGTACCCCTCCCTGACCCTTCTAGGTCGGTACGCCTCCCTGACCCTTCTAGGTTTGTACCCCTCCCTAACCCTGACCCTTCTATGTCGGTACCCCTCCCAAACCCCGACCCTTCTAGGTCAGTACCCCTCCCTAACACCCAACCCTTCTAGGTCGGTACCCCTCCCTAACCCTTCTATGTCGGTACCCCTCCCTAACCCTTCTAGGTCGCTACCCCTCCATAACCCTTCTAGGACGGTACCCCTCCCTAACCCTTCTAGGTCGGTACCCCTCCCTAACCCTTCTAGGGCGGTACCCCTCCCTGACCATTCTCCCTGACCCTTCTAGGTCGGTACCCCTCCCTGACCCTTCTAGGTCGGTACCCCTCCCTAACCCTTCTAGGTCGGTACCCCTTCCCAACCCCATCCCTTCTAGTTTGGTACCCCTCCCTGACCCTTCTAGGTCAGTACCCCTCCCTGACCCTTCTAGGTCGGTACCCCTCCCTGATCCTTCTAGGTCGGTACCCCTCCCTACCCCATCCCTTCTAGGTCGGTACCCCTCCCTAACCCTTCTAGGTCGGTACCCCTCCCTGACCCTTCTAGGTCGGTATCCCTCCCTAACCCTTGTAGGTCGGTACCCCTCCCTAACCCTTCTAGGTCGGTACCCCTCCCTAACCTTCTAGGTCGGTACCCCTCCCTAACCCTTCTACGTCGGTACCCCACCCTAACCCTTCTAGGTCGATACCCCACCCTAACCCTTCTAGGTCGGTACCCCTCCCTAACCCTTCTAGGTCAGTACCCCTCCCTAACCCTTCTAGGTCGGTACCCCACCCTAAGCCTTCTAGGTCGGTACCCCTCCCCAACCCTTCCAGGTAACTAGCCCTCCCTAACCCTTCTAGGTAGGTACCCCTCCCCGACCCTTCTAGGTCGGTACCCCTCCCCGACCCTTCCAGGTCGGTACCCCTCCCCGACCCCAACCCTTCCAGGTCGGTACCCCTCCCCGACCCCAACCCTTCCAGGTCGGTACCCCTCCCTAACCCTTCTAGGTCGATACCCCTCCCTAACACTTCTAGGTCGGTACCCCTCCCTGACCCTTCTAGGTCGGTACCCCTCCCTGACCCTTCTAGGTCGGTACCCCTCCGTAACCCCAACCCTTCTAGGTCGGTACCCCTCCCTAACCCTTCTAGGTCAGTACCCCTGCCTAACCCCAACCCTTCTAGGTCGGTACCCCTCCCTAACCCATCTAGGTCGGTACCCCTCCCTGTCCCTTCTAGGTCGGTACCCCTCCCTGACCCTTCTAGGTCGGTACCCCTCCCTAACCCTGATCCTTCTATGTCGGTACCCCTCCCTAACCCCGACCCTTCTAGGTCAGTACCCCTCCCTAACCCCAACCCTTCTAGGTCGGTACCCCTCCCTAACCCTTCTAGGTCGGTACCCCTCCCTAACCCTTCTAGGTCGCTACCCCTCCCTAACCCTTCTAGGTCGCTACCCCTCCCTAACCCTTCTAGGTCGGTACCCCTCCCTAACCCTTCTAGGTCGGTACCCCTCCCTAACCCTTCTAGGTTGGTACCCCTCCCTAACCCTTCTAGGTCGCTACCCCTCCATAACCCTTCTAGGACGGTACCCCTCCCTAACCCTTCTAGGTCGGTAACCCTCCCTAACCCTTCTAGGTCGGTACCCCTCCCTGACCCTTCTAGGTTGGTACCCCTCCCTGACCATTCTCCCTGACCCTTCTAGGTCGGTACCCCTCCCTGACCCTTCTAGGTCGGTACCCCTCCCTAACCCTTCTAGGTCGGTACCCCTCCCTGACCCTTCTAGGTCGGTACCCCTCTCTGACCCTTCTAGGTCGGTATCCCTCCCTAACCCTTCTAGGTCGGTACCCCTCCCTAACCCTTCTAGGTCGGTACCCCTCCCTGACCCTTCTAGGTCAGTACCCCTCCCTGACCCTTCTAGGTCAGTACCCCTCCCTGATCCTTCTAGGTCGGTACCCCTTCCCAACCCCATCCCTTCTAGGTCGGTACCCCTCCCTGACCCTTCTAGGTCGGTACCCCTCCCTGACCCTTCTAGGTCGGTATCCCTCCCTAACCCATGTATGTCGGTACCCCTCCCTAACCCTTCTAGGTCGGTACCCCTCCCTAACCCTTCTAGGTCGGTACCCCTCCCTAAACCTTCTAGGTCGGTACCCCTCCCTAACCCTTCTAGGTCGGTACCCCACCCTAACCCTTCTAGGTCGATAACCCACCCTAACCCTTCTAGGTCGGTACCCCTCCCTAACCCTTCTAGGTCAGTACCCCTCCCTAACCCTTCTAGGTCGGTACCCCTCCCCAACCCTTCCAGGTCACTAGCCCTCCCTAACCCTTCTAGGTAGGTACCCCTACCCGACCCTTCTAGGTCGGTACCACTCCCCGACCCCGACCCTTCCAGGTCGGTACCCCTCCCCGACCCCAACCCTTCCAGGTCGGTACCCCTCCCCGACCCCAACCCTTCCAGGTCGGTACCCCTCCCTAACCCTTCTAGGTCGATACCCCTCCCTAACACTTCTAGGTCGGTACCCCTCCCTGACCCTTCTAGGTCGGTACCCCTCCCTGACCCTTCTAGGTCGGTACCCCTCCGTAACCCCAACCCTTCTAGGTCGGTACCCCTCCCTAACCCTTCTAGGTCAGTACCCCTGCCTAACCCCAACCCTTCTAGGTTGGTACCCCTCCCTAACCCATCTAGGTCGGTACCCCTCCCTGTCCCTTCTAGGTCGGTACCCCTCCCTGACCCTTCTAGGTCGGTACCCCTCCCTAACCCTGACCCTTCTATGTCGGTACCCCTCCCTAACCCCGACCCTTCTAGGTCAGTACCCCTCCCTAACCCCAACCCTTCTAGGTCGGTACCCCTCCCTAACCCTTCTAGGTCGGTACCCCTCCCTAACCCTTCTAGGTCGCTACCCCTCCCTAACCCTTCTAGGTCGCTACCCCTCCCTAACCCTTCTAGGTCGGTACCCCTCCCTACCCCTTCTAGGTCGGTACCCCTCCCTAACCCTTCTAGGTCGGTACCCCTCCCTGACCCTTCTAGGTTCGTACCTCTCCCTGACCCTTCTCCCTGACCCTTCTAGGTCGGTACCCCTCCCTGACCTTTCTAGGTCGGTACCCCTCCCTAACCCTTCTAGGTCGGTACCCCTTCCCAACCCCATCCCTTGTAGTTTGGTACCCCTCCTTGACCCTTCTAGGTCGGTACCCCTTCCCAACCCCATCCCTTCTAGGTCGGTACCCCTCCCTGACCCTTCTAGGTCGGTACCCCTCCCTGACCCATCTAGGTCGGTACCCCTCCCTAACCCTTCTAGGTCGGTACCCCTCCCTAACCCTTCTAGGTCGGTACCCCTCCCTAACCCTTCTAGGTCGGTACCCCACCCTAACCCTTCTAGGTCGGTACCCCACCCTAACCCTTCTAGGTCGGTACCCCTCCCTAACCCTTCTAGGTCGGTACCCCTCCCTAACCCTTCTAGGTCGGTACCCCACCCTAACCCTTCTAGGTCGATACCCCAACCTAACCCTTCTAGGTCGGTACCCCTCCCTAACCCTTCTAGGTCGGTACCCCTCCCTAACCCTTCTAGGTCGGTACCCCTCCCTGACCCTTCTAGGTTGGTACCCTTCCCTGACCCTTCTCCCTGACCCTTCTAGGTCGGTACCCCTCCCTGACCCTTCTAGGTCGGTACCCCTCCCTAACCCTTCTAGGTCGGTACCCCTTCCCAACCCCATCCCTTCTAGTTTGGTACCCCTCCCTGACCCTTCTAGGTCAGTACCCCTCCCTGACACTTCTAGGTCGGTACCCCTCCCTGATCCTTCTAGGTCGGTACCCCTTCCCAACCCCATCCCTTCTAGGTCGGTACCCCTCCCTGACCCTTCTAGGTCGGTACCCCTCCCTGACCCTTCTAGGTCGGTATCCCTCCCTAACCCTTGTATGTCGGTACCACTCCCTAACCCTTCTAGGTCGGTACCCCTCCCTAAACCTTCTAGGTCGGTACCCCTCCCTAACCCTTCTAGGTCGGTACCCCACCCTAACCCTTCTAGGTCGATAACCCACCCTAACCCTTCTAGGTCGGTACCCCTCCCTAACCCTTCTAGGTCAGTACCCCTCCCTAACCCTTCTAGGTCGGTACCCCACCCTAAGCCTTCTAGGTCGGTACCCCTCCCCAACCCTTCCAGGTCACTAGCCCTCCCTAACCCTTCTAGGTAGGTACCCCTACCCGACCCTTCTAGGTCGGTACCACTCCCCGACCCCGACCCTTCCAGGTCGGTACCCCTCCCCGACCCCAACCCTTCCAGGTCGGTACCCCTCCCCGACCCCAACCCTTCCAGGTCGGTACCCCTCCCTAACCCTTCTAGGTCGATACCCCTCCCTAACACTTCTAGGTCGGTACCCCTCCCTGACCCTTCTAGGTCGGTACCCCTCCCTGACCCTTCTAGGTCGGTACCCCTCCGTAACCCCAACCCTTCTAGGTCGGTACCCCTCCCTAACCCTTCTAGGTCAGTACCCCTGCCTAACCCCAACCCTTCTAGGTTGGTACCCCTCCCTAACCCATCTAGGTCTGTACCCCTCCCTGTCCCTTCTAGGTCGGTACCCCTCCCTGACCCTTCTAGGTCGGTACCCCTCCCTAACCCTGACCCTTCTATGTCGGTACCCCTCCCTAACCCCGACCCTTCTAGGTCAGTACCCCTCCCTAACCCCAACCCTTCTAGGTCGGTACCCCTCCCTAACCCTTCTAGGTCGGTACCCCTCCCTAACCCTTCTAGGTCGCTACCCCTCCCTAACCCTTCTAGGTCGCTACCCCTCCCTAACCCTTCTAGGTCGGTACCCCTCCCTACCCCTTCTAGGTCGGTACCCCTCCCTAACCCTTCTAGGTCGGTACCCCTCCCTGACCCTTCTAGGTTCGTACCTCTCCCTGACCCTTCTCCCTGACCCTTCTAGGTCGGTACCCCTCCCTGACCTTTCTAGGTCGGTACCCCTCCCTAACCCTTCTAGGTCGGTACCCCTTCCCAACCCCATCCCTTCTAGTTTGGTACCCCTCCCTGACCCTTCTAGGTCGGTACCCCTTCCCAACCCCATCCCTTCTAGGTCGGTACCCCTCCCTGACCCTTCTAGGTCGGTACCCCTCCCTGACCCATCTAGGTCGGTACCCCTCCCTAACCCTTCTAGGTCGGTACCCCTCCCTAACCCTTCTAGGTCGGTACCCCTCCCTAACCCTTCTAGGTCGGTACCCCACCCTAACCCTTCTAGGTCGGTACCCCACCCTAACCCTTCTAGGTCGGTACCCCTCCCTAACCCTTCTAGGTCGGTACCCCTCCCTAACCCTTCTAGGTCGGTACCCCACCCTAACCCTTCTAGGTCGATACCCCAACCTAACCCTTCTAGGTCGGTACCCCTCCCTAACCCTTCTAGGTCGGTACCCCTCCCTAACCCTTCTAGGTCGGTACCCCTCCCTGACCCTTCTAGGTTGGTACCCCTCCCTGACCCTTCTCCCTGACCCTTCTAGGTCGGTACCCCTCCCTGACCCTTCTAGGTCGGTACCCCTCCCTAACCCTTCTAGGTCGGTACCCCTTCCCAACCCCATCCCTTCTAGTTTGGTACCCCTCCCTGACCCTTCTAGGTCAGTACCCCTCCCTGACCCTTCTAGGTCGGTACCCCTCCCTGATCCTTCTAGGTCGGTACCCCTTCCCAACCCCATCCCTTCTAGGTCGGTACCCCTCCCTGACCCTTCTAGGTCGGTACCCCTCCCTGACCCGTCTAGGTCGGTATCCCTCCCTAACCCTTGTAGGTCGGTACCCCTCCCTAACCCTTCTAGGTCGGTACCCCTCCCTAAACCTTCTAGGTCGGTACCCCTCCCTAACCCTTCTAGGTCGGTACCCCACCCTAACCCTTCTAGGTCGATACCCCACCCTAACCCTTCTAGGTCAGTACCCCTCCCTAACCCTTCTAGGTCGGTACCCCACCCTAAGCCTTCTAGGTTGGTACCCCTCCCCAACCCTTCCAGGTCACTAGCCCTCCCTAACCCTTCTAGGTAGGTACCCCTCCCCGACCCCGACCCTTCCAGGTCGGTTCCCCTCCCCGACCCCAACCCTTCCAGGTCGGTACCCCTCCCCGACCCCAACCCTTCCAGGTCGGTACCCCTCCCTAACCCTTCTAGGTCGATACCCCTCCCTAACACTTCTAGGTCGGTACCCCTCCCTGACCCTTCTAGGTCGGGACCCCTCCCTGACCCTTCTAGGTCGGTACCCCTCCGTAACCCCAACCCTTCTAGGTCGGTACCCCTCCCTAACCCTTCTAGGTCAGTACCCCTCCCTAACCCCAACCCTTCTAGGTCGGTACCCCTCCCTAACCCATCTAGGTCGTACCCCTCCCTGTCCCTTCTAGGTCGGTACCCCTCCCTGACCCTTCTAGATCGGTACCCCTCCCTAACCCCGACCCTTCTAGGTCAGTACCCCTCCCTAACCCCAACCCTTCTAGGTCGGTACCACTCCCTAATCCTTCTAGGTCGGTACCCCTCCCTAACCCTTCTAGGTCGCTACCCCTCCCTAACCCTTCTAGGTCGGTACCCCTCCCTAACCCTTCTAGGTCGGTACCCCTCCCTAACCCTTCTAGGTCGGTACCCCTCCCTGACCCTTCTAGGTTGGTACCTCTCCCTGACCCTTCTTTCTGACCCTTCTAGGTCGGTACCCCTCCCTGACCTTTCTAGGTCGGTACCCCTCCCTAACCCTTCTAGGTCGGTACCCCTTCCCAACCCCATCCCTTCTAGTTTGGTACCCCTCCCTGACCCTTCTAGATCAGTACCCCTCCCTGACCCTTCAACGTCGGTACCCCCTTCCCAACCCCATCCCTTCTAGGTCGGTACCCCTCCCTGACCCTTCTAGGTCGGTACCCCTCCCTGACCCTTCTAGGTCGGTATCCCTCCCTAACCCATCTATGTCGGTACCCCTCCCTAACCCTTCTAGGTCGGTACCCCTCCCTAACCCTTCTAGGTCGGTACCCCACCCTAACCCTTCTAGGTCGGTACCCCACCCTAACCCTTCTAGGTCGGTACCCCACCCTAACCCTTCTAGGTCGGTACCCCTCCCTAACCCTTCTAGGTCGGTACCCCACCCTAACCCTTCTAGGTCGATACCCCAACCTAACCCTTCTAGGTCAGTACCCCTCCCTAACCCTTCTAGGTCGGTACCCCACCCTAACCCTTCTAGGTCGGTACCCCTCCCCAAACCTTCCAGGTCACTACCCCTCCCCGACCCTTCTAGGTCGGTACCCCTCCCCGACCCCGACCCTTCCAGGTCGGTAACCCTCCCCGACCCCAACCCTTCCAGGTCGGTACCCCTCCCTAACCCTTCCAGGTCGGTACCCCTCCCTAACCCTTCTAGGTCGATACCCCTCCCTAACACTTCTAGGTCTGTAAACCTCCCTGACCCTTCTAGGTCGGTACCCCTCCCTGACCCTTCTAGGTCGGTACCCCTCCCTGACCCTTCTGGGTCGGTACCCCTCCCTGACCATTCTGGGTCGGTACCCCTCCCTGACCCTTCTAGGTCGGTACCCCTCACCGACCCTTCTAGGTCGGTACCCCTCCCCGACCCTTCTAGGTCGGTACCCTCCCCGACCCTTCTAGTTCGGTACCCCTCCCTAACCCCAACCCTTCTAGGTCGGTACCCCTCCCTAACCCTTCTAGGTCAGTACCCCTCCCTAACCCCAACCCTTCTAGGTCGGTACCCCTCCCTAACCCTTCTAGGTCGCTACCCCTCCCTAACCCTTCTAGGTCGGTACCCCTCCCTGACCCTTCTAGGTCGGTACCCCTCCCTGACTCTTCTAGGTCGGTACCCCTCCCTGACCCTTCTAGGTCGGTACCCCTCCCTAACCCCAACCCTTCTAGGTCGGTACCCCTCCCTAACCCCAACCCTTCTAGGTCGGTACCCCTCCCTAACCCTTCTAGGTCGGTACCCCTCCCTAACCCTTCTAGGTCGGTACCCCTCCCTGACCCTTCTAGGTTGGTACCCCTCCCATACCCTTCTCCGTGAACCTTCTAGGTCGGTACCCCTCCCTGACTCTTCTAGGTCGGTACCCCTCCCTGACCCTTCTAGGTCGGTACCCCTCCCTGACCCTTCTAGGTCGGTACCTCTCTCTGACACTTCTAGGTCGGTATCCCTCCCTAAGCCTTCTAGGTCGGTACCCCACCCTAACCCTTCTAGGTCGGTACCCCTCCCTAACCCTTCTAGGTCGGTACCCCTCCCTAACCCTTCTGGGTCGGTACCCCTCCCCAACCCTTCTAGGTCGGTACCCCTCCCCAACCCTTCTAGGTCGGTACACCTTCCCAACCCTTCTAGGTCGGTACCCCTCCCTGACCCTTCTAGGTCGGTACCTCTCTCTGACACTTCTAGGTCGGTATCCCTCCCTAAGCCTTCTAGGTCGGTACCCCTCCCTAACCCTTCTAGGTCGGTACCCCTCCCTAACCCTTCTAGGTCGGTACCCCTCCCTAACCCTTCTGGGTCGGTACCCCTCCCCAACCCTTCTAGGTCGGTACCCCTCCCCAACCCTTCTAGGTCGGTACCCCTCCCTTCTAGGTCGGTACCCCTCCCCAACCCTTCTAGGTCGGTACCCCTCCCTTCTAGGTCGGTACCCCTCCCTGACCCTTCTAGGTCGGTACCCCTCCCTGACCCTTCTAGGTCGGTACCCCTTCCCAACCCCATCCCTTCTAGGTCGGTACCCTTCCCTGACCCTTCTAGGTCGGTACCCCTCCCTAACCCTTCTAGGTCAGTATTCCTCCCTAACCCTTCAGGTCGGTACCCCACCCTAACCCTTCTAGGTCGGTACCCCACCCCAACCCTTCCAGGTCACTACCCCTCCCTAACCCTTCTAGGTAGGTACCCCTCCCCGACCCTTCTAGGTCGGTACCCCTCCCCGACCCCGACCCTTCCAGGTCGGTACCCCTCCCCGACCCCAACCCTTCCAGGTCGGTACCCCTCCCTAACCCTTCTAGGTCGATACCCCTCCCTAACACTTCTAGGTCGGTACCCCTCCCTGACCCTTCTAGGTCGGTACCCCTCCCTGACCCTTCTAGGTCGGTACCCCTCCCTGACCCTTCTGGGTCGGTACCCCTCCCTGACCCTTCTGGGTTGGTACCCCTCCCTGACCCTTCTGGGTCGGTACCCCTCACCGACCCTTCTAGGTCGGTACCCCACCCCGACCCGTCTAGGTCGGTACCCCTCCCTAACCCCAACCCTTCTAGGTCGGTACCCCTCCCTAACCCTTCTAGGTCAGTACCCCTCCCTAACCCCAACCCTTCTAGGTCGGTACCCCTCCCTAACCCTTCTAGGTCGCTACCCCTCTATAACCCTTCTAGGTCGGTACCCCTCCCTGACTCTTCTAGGTCGGTACCCCTCCCTGACCCTTCTAGGTTGATACCCCTCCCTGAACCTTCTAGGTCGGTACCCCTCCCTAACCCCAACCCTTCCGGGTCGGTACCCCTCCCTAAGCCCAACCCTTCCAGGTCAGTACCCCTCCCTGACCCTTCTAGGTCAGTACCCCTCCCTGACCCTTCTAGGTCGCTACCCCTCCCTGACCCTTCTACGTCGGTACCCCTCCCTGACCCTTCTAGGTCGGTACCCCTCCCTGACCCTTCTAGGTCGGTACCCCTCCCTGACCCTTCTAGGTCGGTACCCCTTCCCAACCCCATCCCTTCTAGGTCGGTACCCCTCCCTGACCCTTCTAGGTCGGCACCCCTCCCTGACCCTTCTAGGTCGGTACCCCACCCTAACCCTTCCAGGTCGGTACCCCTCCCTAACCCCAACCCTTCTAAGTCGGTACCCGTCCCTAACCCTTCTAGGTCGGTACCCCTCCCTAACCCTTCTAGGTCGGTGCCCCTCCCTTACCCTTCTAGGTCGGTACCCCTCCCTGACCCTTCTAGGTCGGTACCACTCCCTAACCCCAACCCTTCTAGGTCGGTACCCCTCCCTAACCCTTCTAGGTCAGTACCCCTCCCTAACCCCAACCCTTCTAGGTCGGTACCCCTCCCTAACCCTTCTAGGTCGCTACCCCTCCCTAACCCTTCTAGGTCGGTTACCCTCCCTAACCCTTCTAGGTCGCTACCCCTCCATAACCCTTCTAGGTCGGTACCCCTCCCTAACCCTTCTAGGTCGGTACCCCTCCCTGACCCTTCTAGGTTGGTACCCCTCCCTGACCCTTCTCCCTGACCCTTCTAGGTCGGTACCCCTCCCTGACCCTTCTAGGTCGGTACCCCTCCCTAACCCTTCTAGGTCGGTACCCCTTCCCAACCCCATCCCTTCTAGTTTGGTACCCCTCCCTGACCCTTCTAGGTCAGTACCCCTCCCTGACCCTTCTAGGTCGGTACCCCTCCCTGATCCTTCTAGGTCGGTCCCCCTTCCCAACCCCATCCCTTCTAGGTCGGTACCCCTCCCTGACCCTTCTAGGTTGGTACCCCTCCCTGATCCTTCTAGGTCGGTATCCCTCCCTAACCCTTGTAGGTTGGTACCCCTCCCTAACCCTTCTAGGTCGGTACCCCTCCCTAAACCTTCTAGGTCGGTACCCCTCCCTAAACCTTCTAGGTCGGTACCCCTCCCTAACCCTTCTAGGTCGGTACCCCACCCTAACCCTTCTAGGTCGATACCCCACCCTAACCCTTCTAGGTCGGTACCCCTCCCTAACCCTTCTAGGTCAGTACCCCTCCCTAACCCTTCTAGGTCGGTACCCCACCCTAACCCTTCTAGGTCGGTACCCCTCCCCAACCCTTCCAGGTCACTACCCCTCCCTAACCCTTCTAGGTAGGTACCCCTCCCCGACCCTTCTAGGTCGGTACCCCTCCCCGACCCCGACCCTTCCAGGTCGGTACCCCTCCCCGACCCCAACCCTTCCAGGTCGGTACCCCTCCCTAACCCTTCTAGGTCGATACCCCTCCCTAACACTTCTAGGTCGGTACCCCTCCCTGACCCTTCTAGGTCGGTACCCCTCCCTGACCCTTCTAGGTCGCTACCCCTCCCTGACCCTTCTGGGTCGGTACCCCCTCCCTGACCCTTCTGGGTCGGTACCCCTCCCTGACCATTCTAGGTCGGTACCCCTCACCGACCCTTCTAGGTCGGTACCCCTCCCCGACCCTTCTATGTCGGTACCCTCCCCGACCCTTCTAGGTCAGTACCCCTCCCTAACCCCAACCCTTCTAGGTCGGTACCCCTCCCTAACCCTTCTAGGTCAGTACCCCTCCCTAACCCCAACCCTTCTAGGTCGGTACCCCTCCCTAACCCTTCTAGGTCGCTACCCCTCCCTAACCCTTCTAGGTCGGTACCCCTCCCTGACTCTTCTAGGTCGGTACCCCTCCCTGACCCTTCTAGGTCGGTACCCCTCCCTGACCCTTCTAGGTTGATACCCCTCCCTGAACCTTCTAGGTCGGTACCCCTCCCTAACCCCAACCCTTCTAGGTCGGTACCCCTCCCTAACCCTTCTAGGTTGATACCCCTCCCTGAACCTTCTAGGTCGTTACCCCTCCCTAACCCCAACCCTTCCGGGTCGGTACCCCTCCCTAAGCCCAACCCTTCCAGGTCAGTACCCCTCCCTGACCCTTCTAGGTCAGTACCCCTCCCTGACCCTTCTAGGTCGCTACCCCTCCCTGACCCTTCTACGTCGGTACCCCTCCCTGACCCTTCTAGGTCGGTACCCCTCCCTGACCTTTCTAGGTCGGTACCCCTCCCTGACCCTTCTAGGTCGGTACCCCTCCCTAACCCTTCTAGGTCGGTACCCCTCCCTGACCCTTCTAGGTCGGTACCCCTTCCCAACCCCATCCCTTCTAGGTCGGTACCCCTCCCTGACCCTTCTAGGTCAGTACCCCTCCCTGACCCTTCTAGGTCGGTACCCCTCCCTGACCCTTCTAGGTCGGTACCCCTTCCCAACCCCATCCCTTCTAGGTCGGTACCCCTCCCTGACCCTTCTAGGTCGGCACCCCTCCCTGACCCTTCTAGGTCGGTACCCCTCCCTGACCCTTCTAGGTCGGTACCCCTCCCCAACCCCAACCCTTCTAGGTCGGTACCCCACCCTAACCCTTCCAGGTCGGTACCCCTCCCTAACCCCAACCCTTCTAAGTCGGTACCCGTCCCTAACCCTTCTAGGTTGGTACCCCTCCCTAACCCTTCTAGGTCGGTGCCCCTCCCTTACCCTTCTAGGTCGGTACCCCTCCCTGACCCTTCTAGGTCGGTACCCCTCCCTAACCCCAACCCTTCTAGGTCGGTACCCCTCCCTAACCCTTCTAGGTCAGTACCCCTCCCTAACCCCAACCCTTCTAGGTCGGTACCCCTCCCTAACCCTTCTAGGTCGCTACCCCTCCCTAACCCATCTAGGTCGGTACCCCTCCCTGACGCTTCTAGGTCGGTACCCCTCCCTGACCCTTCTAAGTCGGTACCCCTCCCTTACCCTTCTAGGTTGGTACCCCTCACTGACCCTTCTATGTCAGTACCCCTCCCTCACCCTTCTAGGTCGGTACCCCTCCCTGACCCTTCTAGGTCGGTACGCCTCCCTGACCCTTCTAGGTTGGTACCCCTCCCTAACCCTGACCCTTCTATGTCGGTACCCCTCCCAAACCCCGACCCTTCTAGGTCAGTACCCCTCCCTAACACCCAACCCTTCTAGGTCGGTACCCCTCCCTAACCCTTCTAGGTCGGTTACCCTCCCTAACCCTTCTAGGTCGCTACCCCTCCATAACCCTTCTAGGTCGGTACCCCTCCCTAACCCTTCTAGGTCGGTACCCCTCCCTGACCCTTCTAGGTTGGTACCCCTCCCTGACCCTTCTCCCTGACCCTTCTAGGTCGGTACCCCTCCCTGACCCTTCTAGGTCGGTACCCCTCCCTAACCCTTCTAGGTCGGTACCCCTTCCCAACCCCATCCCTTCTAGTTTGGTACCCCTCCCTGACCCTTCTAGGTCAGTACCCCTCCCTGACCCTTCTAGGTCGGTACCCCTCCCTGATCCTTCTAGGTCGGTCCCCCTTCCCAACCCCATCCCTTCTAGGTCGGTACCCCTCCCTGACCCTTCTAGGTTGGTACCCCTCCCTGATCCTTCTAGGTCGGTATCCCTCCCTAACCCTTGTAGGTTGGTACCCCTCCCTAACCCTTCTAGGTCGGTACCCCTCCCTAAACCTTCTAGGTCGGTACCCCTCCCTAACCCTTCTAGGTCGGTACCCCACCCTAACCCTTCTAGGTCGATACCCCACCCTAACCCTTCTAGGTCGGTACCCCTCCCTAACCCTTCTAGGTCAGTACCCCTCCCTAACCCTTCTAGGTCGGTACCCCACCCTAACCCTTCTAGGTCGGTACCCCTCCCCAACCCTTCCAGGTCACTACCCCTCCCTAACCCTTCTAGGTAGGTACCCCTCCCCGACCCTTCTAGGTCGGTACCCCTCCCCGACCCCGACCCTTCCAGGTCGGTACCCCTCCCCGACCCCAACCCTTCCAGGTCGGTACCCCTCCCTAACCCTTCTAGGTCGATACCCCTCCCTAACACTTCTAGGTCGGTACCCCTCCCTGACCCTTCTAGGTCGGTACCCCTCCCTGACCCTTCTAGGTCGGTACCCCTCCCTGACCCTTCTGGGTCGGTACCCCTCCCTGACCCTTCTGGGTCGGTACCCCTCCCTGACCATTCTAGGTCGGTACCCCTCACCGACCCTTCTAGGTCGGTACCCCTCCCCGACCCTTCTATGTCGGTACCCTCCCCGACCCTTCTAGGTCAGTACCCCTCCCTAACCCCAACCCTTCTAGGTCGGTACCCCTCCCTAACCCTTCTAGGTCAGTACCCCTCCCTAACCCCAACCCTTCTAGGTCGGTACCCCTCCCTAACCCTTCTAGGTCGCTACCCCTCCCTAACCCTTCTAGGTCGATACCCCTCCCTGACTCTTCTAGGTCGGTACCCCTCCCTGACCCTTCTAGGTCGGTACCCCTCCCTGACCCTTCTAGGTCGGTACCCCTCCCTGACCCTTCTAGGTCGGTACCCCTCCCTGACCCTTCTAGGTCGGTACCCCTCCCTGACCCTTGTAGGTCGGTACCCCTCCCTGACCCTTCTAGGTTGGTACCCCTCCCTGACCCTTCTAGGTCGGTACCCCTTCCCAACCCCATCCCTTCTAGGTCGGTACCCCTCCCTGACCCTTCTAGGTCGGTACCCCTCCCCGACCCTTCTAGGTCGGTACCCCTCCCTGACCCTTCTAGGTCGGTACCCCTCCCTGACCCTTCTAGGTCTGTACCACTCCCTGACCCTTCTAGGTCGGTACCCCTCCCTAACCCCAACCCTTCTAAGTTGGTACCCCTCCCAAACCCCAACTCTTCTAGGTCGGTACCCCTCCCTGCCCCTTCTAGGTCGGTACCCCTCCCTGACCCTTCTAGGTTGATACCCCTCCCTGACCCTTCTAGGTCGGTACACCTCCCTAACCCCAACCCTTCCGGGTCGGTACCCCTCCCTAAGCCCAACCCTTCCAGGTCAGTACCCCTCCCTGACCCTTCTAGGTCAGTACCCCTCCCTGACCCTTCTAGGTCACTACCCCTCCCTGACCCTTCTACGTCGGTACCCCTCCCTGACCCTTCTAGGTCGGTACCCCTCACTGACCCTTCTTTGTCGGTACCCCTCCCTGACCCTTCTAGGTCGGTACCCCTCCCTAACCCTTCTAGGTCAGTACCCCTCACTGACCCTTCTAGGTCGGTACCCCTCCCTGACCCTTCTAGGTCGGTACCCCTTCCCAACCCCATCCCTTCTAGGTTGGTACCCCTCCCTGAACCTTCTAGGTCAGTACCCCTCCCTGACCCTTCTAGGTCGGTACCCCTCCCTGACCCTTCTAGGTCGGTACCCCTTCCCAACCCCATCCCTTCTAGGTCGGTACCCCTCCCTGACCCTTCTAGGTCAGTACCCCTCCCTGACCCTTCTAGGTCGGTACCCCTCCCCAACCCCAACCCTTCTATGTCGGTACCCCACCCTAACCCTTCCAGGTCGGTACCCCTCCCTAACCCCAACCCTTCTAAGTCGGTACCCGTCCCTAACCCTTCTAGGTTGGTACCCCTCCCTAACCCTTCTAGGTCGGTGACCCTCCCTTACCCTTCTAGGTAGGTACCCGTCCCTAACCCTTCTAGGTCGGTACCCCTCCCTAACCCTTCTAGGTCGGTGCCCCTCCCTTACCCTTCTAGGTCGGTACCCCTCCCTGACCCTTCTAGGTCGGTACCCCTCCCTAACCCCAACCCTTCTAGGTCGGTACCCCTCCCTAACCCTTCTAGGTCAGTACCCCTCCCTAACCCCAACCCTTCTAGGTAGGTAACCCTCCCTAACCCTTCTAGGTCGCTACCCCTCCCTAACCCATCTAGGTCGGTACCCCTCCCTCACGCTTCTAGGTCGGTACCGCTCCCTGACCCTTCTAAGTCGGTACCCCTCCCTGACCCTTCTAGGTCGGTACCCCTCACTGACCCTTCTAGGTCAGTACCCCTCCCTCACCCTTCTAGGTCGGTACCCCTCCCTGACCCTTCTAGGTCGGTACGCCTCCCTGACCCTTCTAGGTTGGTACCCCTCCCTAACCCTGACCCTTCTATGTCGGTACCCCTCCCAAACCCCGACCCTTCTAGGTCAGTACCCCTCCCTAACACCCAACCCTTCTAGGTCGGTACCCCTCCCTAACCCTTCTAGGTCGGTACCCCTCCCTAACCCTTCTAGGTCGCTACCCCTCCATAACCCTTCTAGGACGGTACCCCTCCCTAACCCTTCTAGGTCGGTACCCCTCCCTAACCCTTCTAGGGCGGTACCCCTCCCTGACCCTTCTAGGTTGGTACCCCTCCCTGACCATTCTCCCTGACCCTTCTAGGTCGGTACCCCTCCCTGACCCTTCTAGGTCGGTACCCCTCCCTAACCCTTCTAGGTCGGTACCCCTTCCCAACCCCATCCCTTCTAGTTTGGTACCCCTCCCTGACCCTTCTAGGTCAGTACCCCTCCCTGACCCTTCTAGGTCGGTACCCCTCCCTGATCCTTCTAGGTCGGTACCCCTTTCCAACCCCATCCCTTCTAGGTCGGTACCCCTCCCTGACCCTTCTAGGTCGGTATCCCTCCCTAACCCTTGTAGGTCGGTACCCCTCCCTAACCCTTGTAGGTCGGTACCCCTCCCTAAACCTTCTAGGTCGGTACCCCTCCCTAACCCTTCTACGTCGGTACCCCACCCTAACCCTTCTAGGTCGATACCCCACCCTAACCCTTCTAGGTCGGTACCCCTCCCTAACCCTTCTAGGTCAGTACCCCTCCCTAACCCTTCTAGGTCGGTACCCCACCCTAAGCCTTCTAGGTCGGTACCCCTCCCCAACCCTTCCAGGTAACTAGCCCTCCCTAACCCTTCTAGGTAGGTACCCCTCCCCGACCCTTCTAGGTCGGTACCCCTCCCCGACCCCGACCCTTCCAGGTCGGTACCCCTCCCCGACCCCAACCCTTCCAGGTCGGTACCCCTCCCCGACCCCAACCCTTCCAGGTCGGTACCCCTCCCTAACCCTTCTAGGTCGATACCCCTCGCTAACACTTCTAGGTCGGTACCCCTCCCTGACCCTTCTAGGTCGGTACCCCTCCGTAACCCCAACCCTTCTAGGTCGGTACCCCTCCCTAACCCTTCTAGGTCAGTACCCCTGCCTAACCCCAACCCTTCTAGGTCGGTACCCCTCCCTAACCCATCTAGGTCGGTACCCCTCCCTGTCCCTTCTAGGTCGGTACCCCTCCCTGACCCTTCTAGGTCGGTACCCCTCCCTAACCCTGACCCTTCTATGTCGGTACCCCTCCCTAACCCCGACCCTTTTAGGTCAGTACCCCTCCCTAACCCCAACCATTCTAGGTCGGTACCCCTCCCTAACCCTTCTAGGTCGGTACCCCTCCCTACCCCTTCTAGGTCGCTACCCCTCCCTAACCCTTCTAGGTCGCTACCCCTCCCTAACCCTTCTAGGTCGGTACCCCTCCCTAACCCTTCTAGGTCGGTACCCCTCCCTAACCCTTCTAGGTCGGTACCCCTCCCTAACCCTTCTAGGTCGCTACCCCTCCCTAACCCTTCTAGGTCGCTACCCCTCCCTAACCCTTCTAGGTCGGTACCCCTCCCTAACCCTTCTAGGTCGGTACCCCTCCCTAACCCTTCTAGGTCGGTACCCCTCCCTAACCCTTCTAGGTCGGTACCCCTCCCTGACCCTTCTAGGTTCGTACCTCTCCCTGACCCTTCTCCCTGACCCTTCTAGGTCGGTACCCCTCCCTGACCTTTCTAGGTCGGTACCCCTCCCTAACCCTTCTAGGTCGGTACCCCTTCCCAACCCCATCCCTTCTAGTTTGGTACCCCTCCCTGACCCTTCTAGGTCGGTACCCCTTCCAAACCCCATCCCTTCTAGGTCGGTACCCCTCCCTGACCCTTCTAGGTCGGTACCCCTCCCTGACCCTTCTAGGTCGGTATCCCTCCCTAACCCATCTAGGTCGGTACCCCTCCCTAACCCTTCTAGGTCGGTACCCCTCCCTAACCCTTCTAGGTCGGTACCCCTCCCTAACCCTTCTAGGTCGGTACCCCACCCTAACCCTTCTAGGTCGGTACCCCACCCTAACCCTTCTAGGTCGGTACCCCTCCCTAACCCTTCTAGGTCGGTACCCCTCCCTAACCCTTCTAGGTCGGTACCCCACCCTAACCCTTCTAGGTCGATACCCCAACCTAACCCTTCTAGGTCGGTACCCCTCCCTAACCCTTCTAGGTCGGTACCCCTCCCTAACCCTTCTAGGTCGGTACCCCTCCCTGACCCTTCTAGGTTGGTACCCCTCCCTGACCCTTCTCCCTGACCCTTCTATGTCGGTACCCCTCCCTGACCCTTCTAGGTCGGTACCCCTCCCTAACTCTTCTAGGTCGGTACCCCTTCCCAACCCCATCCCTTCTAGTTTGGTACCCCTCCCTGACCCTTCTAGGTCGGTACCCCTCCCTAATCCTTCTAGGTCGGTACCCCTTCCCAACCCCATCCCTTCTAGGTCGGTACCCCTCCCTGACCCTTCTAGGTCGGTACCCCTCCCTAACCCTTCTAGGTCAGTACCCCTCCCTAACCCTTCTAGGTCGGTACCCCACCCTAACCCTTCTAGGTCGGTACCCCTCCCCAACCCTTCCAGGTCACTACCCCTCCCTAACCCTTCTAGGTAGGTACCCCTCCCCGACCCTTCTAGGTCGGTACCCCTCCCCGACCCCGACCCTTCCAGGTCGGTACCCCTCCCCGACCCCAACCCTTCCAGGTCGGTACCCCTCCCTAACCCTTCTAGGTCGATACCCCTCCCTAACACTTCTAGGTCGGTACCCCTCCCTGACCCTTCTAGGTCGGTACCCCTCCCTGACCCTTCTAGGTCGGTACCCCTCCCTGACCCTTCTGGGTCGGTACCCCTCCCTGACCCTTCTGGGTCGGTACCCCTCCCTGACCATTCTAGGTCGGTACCCCTCACCGACCCTTCTAGGTCGGTACCCCTCCCCGACCCTTCTATGTCGGTACCCTCCCCGACCCTTCTAGGTCAGTACCCCTCCCTAACCCCAACCCTTCTAGGTCGGTACCCCTCCCTAACCCTTCTAGGTCAGTACCCCTCCCTAACCCCAACCCTTCTAGGTCGGTACCCCTCCCTAACCCTTCTAGGTCGCTACCCCTCCCTAACCCTTCTAGGTCGATACCCCACCCTAACCCTTCTAGGTCGGTACCCCTCCCTAACCCTTCTAGGTCAGTACCCCTCCCTAACCCTTCTAGGTCGGTACCCCACCCTAACCCTTCTAGGTCGGTACCCCTCCCCAACCCTTCCAGGTCACTACCCCTCCCTAACCCTTCTAGGTAGGTACCCCTCCCCGACCCTTCTAGGTCGGTACCCCTCCCCGACCCCGACCCTTCCAGGTCGGTACCCCTCCCCGACCCCAACCCTTCCAGGTCGGTACCCCTCCCTAACCCTTCTAGGTCGATACCCCTCCCTAACACTTCTAGGTCGGTACCCCTCCCTGACCCTTCTAGGTCGGTACCCCTCCCTGACCCTTCTAGGTCGGTACCCCTCCCTGACCCTTCTGGGTCGGTACCCCTCCCTGACCCTTCTGGGTCGGTACCCCTCCCTGACCATTCTAGGTCGGTACCCCTCACCGACCCTTCTAGGTCGGTACCCCTCCCCGACCCTTCTATGTCGGTACCCTCCCCGACCCTTCTAGGTCAGTACCCCTCCCTAACTCCAACCCTTCTAGGTCGGTACCCCTCCCTAACCCTTCTAGGTCAGTACCCCTCCCTAACCCCAACCCTTCTAGGTCGGTACCCCTCCCTAACCCTTCTAGGTCGCTACCCCTCCCTAACCCTTCTAGGTCGATACCCCTCCCTGACTCTTCTAGGTCGGTACCCCTCCCTGACCCTTCTAGGTCGGTACCCCTCCCTGACCCTTCTAGGTCGGTACCCCTCCCTGACCCTTCTAGGTCGGTACCCCTCCCTGACCCTTGTAGGTCGGTACCCCTCCCTGACCCTTCTAGGTTGGTACCCCTCCCTGACCCTTCTAGGTCGGTACCCCTTCCCAACCCCATCCCTTCTAGGTCGGTACCCCTCCCTGACCCTTCTAGGTCGGTACCCCTCCCCGACCCTTCTAGGTCGGTACCCCTCCCTGACCCTTCTAGGTCGGTACCCCTCCCTGACCCTACTAGGTCTGTACCACTCCCTGACCCTTCTAGGTCGGTACCCCTCCCTAACCCCAACCCTTCTAAGTCGGTACCCCTCCCAAACCCCAACTCTTCTAGGTCGGTACCCCTCCCTGCCCCTTCTAGGTCGGTACCCCTCCCTGACCCTTCTAGGTTGATACCCCTCCCTGACCCTTCTAGGTCGGTACACCTCCCTAACCCCAACCCTTCCGGGTCGGTACCCCTCCCTAAGCCCAACCCTTCAAGGTCAGTACCCCTCCCTGACCCTTCTAGGTCAGTACCCCTCCCTGACCCTTCTAGGTCGCTACCCCTCCCTGACCCTTCTACGTCGGTACCCCTCCCTGACCCTTCTAGGTCGGTACCCCTCCCTGACCCTTCTTTGTCGGTACCCCTCCCTGACCCTTCTAGGTCGGTACCCCTCCCTAACCCTTCTAGGTCAGTACCCCTCACTGACCCTTCTAGGTCGGTACCCCTCCCTGACCCTTCTAGGTCGGTACCCCTTCCCAACCCCATCCCTTCTAGGTTGGTACCCCTCCCTGAACCTTCTAGGTCAGTACCCCTCCCTGACCCTTCTAGGTCGGTACCCCTCCCTGACCCTTCTAGGTCGGTACCCCTTCCCAACCCCATCCCTTCTAGGTCGGTACCCCTCCCTGACCCTTCTAGGTCAGTACCCCTCCCTGACCCTTCTAGGTCGGTACCCCTCCCCAACCCCAACCCTTCTATGTCGGTACCCCACCCTAACCCTTCCAGGTCGGTACCCCTCCCTAACCCCAACCCTTCTAAGTCGGTACCCGTCCCTAACCCTTCTAGGTTGGTACCTCTCCCTAACCCTTCTAGGTCGGTGACCCTCCCTTACCCTTCTAGGTAGGTACCCGTCCCTAACCCTTCTAGGTCGGTACCCCTCCCTAACCCTTCTAGGTCGGTGCCCCTCCCTTACCCTTCTAGGTCGGTACCCCTCCCTGACCCTTCTAGGTCGGTACCCCTCCCTAACCCCAACCCTTCTAGGTCGGTACCCCTCCCTAACCCTTCTAGGTCAGTACCCCTCCCTAACCCCAACCCTTCTAGGTCGGTAACCCTCCCTAACCCTTCTAGGTCGCTACCCCTCCCTAACCCATCTAGGTCGGTACCCCTCCCTCACGCTTCTAGGTCGGTACCGCTCCCTGACCCTTCTAAGTCGGTACCCCTCCCTGACCCTTCTAGGTCGGTACCCCTCACTGACCCTTCTAGGTCAGTACCCCTCCCTCACCCTTCTAGGTCGGTACCCCTCCCTGACCCTTCTAGGTCGGTACGCCTCCCTGACCCTTCTAGGTTGGTACCCCTCCCTAACCCTGACCCTTCTATGTCGGTACCCCTCCCAAACCCCGACCCTTCTAGGTCAGTACCCCTCCCTAACACCCAACCCTTCTAGGTCGGTACCCCTCCCTAACCCTTCTAGGTCGGTACCCCTCCCTAACCCTTCTAGGTCGCTACCCCTCCATAACCCTTCTAGGACGGTACCCCTCCCTAACCCTTCTAGGTCGGTACCCCTCCCTAACCCTTCTAGGGCGGTACCCCTCCCTGACCCTTCTAGGTTGGTACCCCTCCCTGACCATTCTCCCTGACCCTTCTAGGTCGGTACCCCTCCCTGACCCTTCTAGGTCGGTACCCCTCCCTAACCCTTCTAGGTCGGTACCCCTTCCCAACCCCATCCCTTCTAGTTTGGTACCCCTCCCTGACCCTTCTAGGTCAGTACCCCTCCCTGACCCTTCTAGGTCGGTACCCCTCCCTGATCCTTCTAGGTCGGTACCCCTTCCCAACCCCATCCCTTCTAGGTCGGTACCCCTCCCTGACCCTTCTAGGTCGGTATCCCTCCCTAACCCTTGTAGGTCGGTAACCCTCCCTAACCCTTCTAGGTCGGTACCCCTCCCTAAACCTTCTAGGTCGGTACCCCTCCCTAACCCTTCTACGTCGGTACCCCACCCTAACCCTTCTAGGTCGATACCCCACCCTAACCCTTCTAGGTCGGTACCCCTCCCTAACCCTTCTAGGTCAGTACCCCTCCCTAACCCTTCTAGGTCGGTACCCCACCCTAAGCCTTCTAGGTCGGTACCCCTCCCCAACCCTTCCAGGTAACTAGCCCTCCCTAACCCTTCTAGGTAGGTACCCCTCCCCGACCCTTCTAGGTCGGTACCCCTCCCCGACCCCGACCCTTCCAGGTCGGTACCCCTCCCCGACCCCAACCCTTCCAGGTCGGTACCCCTCCCCGACCCCAACCCTTCCAGGTCGGTATCCCTCCCTAACCCTTCTAGGTCGATACCCCTCGCTAACACTTCTAGGTCGGTACCCCTCCCTGACCCTTCTAGGTCGGTACCCCTCCCTGACCCTTCTAGGTCGGTACCCCTCCGTAACCCCAACCCTTCTAGGTCGGTACCCCTCCCTAACCCTTCTAGGTCAGTACCCCTGCCTAACCCCAACCCTTCTAGGTCGGTACCCCTCCCTAACCCATCTAGGTCGGTACCCCTCCCTGTCCCTTCTAGGTCGGTACCCCTCCCTGACCCTTCTAGGTCGGTACCCCTCCCTAACCCTGACCCTTCTATGTCGGTACCCCTCCCTAACCCCGACCCTTTTAGGTCAGTACCCCTCCCTAACCCCAACCCTTCTAGGTCGGTACCCCTCCCTAACCCTTCTAGGTCGGTACCCCTCCCTACCCCTTCTAGGTCGCTACCCCTCCCTAACCCTTCTAGGTCGCTACCCCTCCCTAACCCTTCTAGGTCGGTACCCCTCCCTAACCCTTCTAGGTCGGTACCCCTCCCTAACCCTTCTAGGTCGCTACCCCTCCCTAACCCTTCTAGGTCGCTACCCCTCCCTAACCCTTCTAGGTCGCTACCCCTCCCTAACCCTTCTAGGTCGGTACCCCTCCCTAACCCTTCTAGGTCGGTACCCCTCCCTAACCCTTCTAGGTCGGTACCCCTCCCTGACCCTTCTAGGTTCGTACCTCTCCCTGACCCTTCTCCCTGACCCTTCTAGGTCGGTACCCCTCCCTGACCTTTCTAGGTCGGTACCCCTCCCTAACCCTTCTAGGTCGGTACCCCTTCCCAACCCCATCCCTTCTAGTTTGGTACCCCTCCCTGACCCTTCTAGGTCGGTACCCCTTCCCAACCCCATCCCTTCTAGGTCGGTACCCCTCCCTGACCCTTCTAGGTCGGTACCCCTCCCTGACCCTTCTAGGTCGGTATCCCTCCCTAACCCATCTAGGTCGGTACCCATCCCTAACCCTTCTAGGTCGGTACCCCTCCCTAACCCTTCTAGGTCGGTACCCCTCCCTAACCCTTCTAGGTCGGTACCCCACCCTAACCCTTCTAGGTCGGTACCCCACCCTAACCCTTCTAGGTCGGTACCCCTCCCTAACCCTTCTAGGTCGGTACCCCTCCCTAACCCTTCTAGGTCGGTACCCCACCCTAACCCTTCTAGGTCGATACCCCAACCTAACCCTTCTAGGTCGGTACCCCTCCCTAACCCTTCTAGGTCGGTACCCCTCCCTAACCCTTCTAGGTCGGTACCCCTCCCTGACCCTTCTAGGTTGGTACCCCTCCCTGACCCTTCTCCCTGACCCTTCTATGTCGGTACCCCTCCCTGACCCTTCTAGGTCGGTACCCCTCCCTAACTCTTCTAGGTCGGTACCCCTTCCCAACCCCATCCCTTCTAGTTTGGTACCCCTCCCTGACCCTTCTAGGTCGGTACCCCTCCCTAATCCTTCTAGGTCGGTACCCCTTCCCAACCCCATCCCTTCTAGGTCGGTACCCCTCCCTGACCCTTCTAGGTCGGTACCCCTCCCTGACCCTTCTAGGTCGGTATCCCTCCCTAACCCTTGTAGGTCGGTACCCCTCCCTAACCCTTCTAGGTCGGTACCCCTCCCTAAACCTTCTAGGTCGGTACCCCTCCCTAACCCTTCTAGGTCGCTACCCCTCCCTAACCCTTCTAGGTCGATACCCCTCCCTGACTCTTCTAGGTCGGTACCCCTCCCTGACCCTTCTAGGTCGGTACCCCTCCCTGACCCTTCTAGGTCGGTACCCCTCCCTGACCCTTCTAGGTCGGTACCCCTCCCTGACCCTTGTAGGTCGGTACCCCTCCCTGACCCTTCTAGGTTGGTACCCCTCCCTGACCCTTCTAGGTCGGTACCCCTTCCCAACCCCATCCCTTCTAGGTCGGTACCCCTCCCTGACCCTTCTAGGTCGGTACCCCTCCCCGACCCTTCTAGGTCGGTACCCCTCCCTGACCCTTCTAGGTCGGTACCCCTCCCTGACCCTTCTAGGTCTGTACCACTCCCTGACCCTTCTAGGTCGGTACCCCTCCCTAACCCCAACCCTTCTAAGTCGGTACCCCTCCCAAACCCCAACTCTTCTAGGTCGGTACCCCTCCCTGCCCCTTCTAGGTCGGTACCCCTCCCTGACCCTTCTAGGTTGATACCCCTCCCTGACCCTTCTAGGTCGGTACCCCTCCCTAACCCTGACCCTTCTATGTCGGTACCCCTCCCTAACCCCGACCCTTTTAGGTCAGTACCCCTCCCTAACCCCAACCCTTCTAGGTCGGTACCCCTCCCTAACCCTTCTAGGTCGGTACCCCTCCCTACCCCTTCTAGGTCGCTACCCCTCCCTAACCCTTCTAGGTCGCTACCCCTCCCTAACCCTTCTAGGTCGGTACCCCTCCCTAACCCTTCTAGGTCGGTACCCCTCCCTAACCCTTCTAGGTCGCTACCCCTCCCTAACCCTTCTAGGTCGCTACCCCTCCCTAACCCTTCTAGGTCGCTACCCCTCCCTAACCCTTCTAGGTCGGTACCCCTCCCTAACCCTTCTAGGTCGGTACCCCTCCCTAACCCTTCTAGGTCGGTACCCCTCCCTGACCCTTCTAGGTTCGTACCTCTCCCTGACCCTTCTCCCTGACCCTTCTAGGTCGGTACCCCTCCCTGACCTTTCTAGGTCGGTACCCCTCCCTAACCCTTCTAGGTCGGTACCCCTTCCCAACCCCATCCCTTCTAGTTTGGTACCCCTCCCTGACCCTTCTAAGTCGGTACCCCTCCCAAACCCCAACTCTTCTAGGTCGGTACCCCTCCCTGCCCCTTCTAGGTCGGTACCCCTCCCTGCCCCTTCTAGGTCGGTACCCCTCCCTGACCCTTCTAGGTTGATACCCCTCCCTGACCCTTCTAGGTCGGTACACCTCCCTAACCCCAACCCTTCTAGGTCGGTACCCCTCCCTAACCCTTCTAGGTCGGTACCCCTCCCTGACCCTTCTAGGTTCGTACCTCTCCCTGACCCTTCTCCCTGACCCTTCTAGGTCGGTACCCCTCCCTGACCTTTCTAGGTCGGTACCCCTCCCTAACCCTTCTAGGTCGGTACCCCTTCCCAACCCCATCCCTTCTAGTTTGGTACCCCTCCCTGACCCTTCTAGGTCGGTACCCCTTCCCAACCCCATCCCTTCTAGGTCGGTACCCCTCCCTGACCCTTCTAGGTCGGTATCCCTCCCTAACCCATCTAGGTCGGTACCCCTCCCTAACCCTTCTAGGTCGGTACCCCTCCCTAACCCTTCTAGGTCGGTACCCCTCCCTAACCCTTCTAGGTCGGTACCCCACCCTAACCCTTCTAGGTCGGTACCCCACCCTAACCCTTCTAGGTCGGTACCACTCCCTAACCCTTCTAGGTCGGTACCCCACCCTAACCCTTCTAGGTCGATACCCCAACCTAACCCTTCTAGGTCGGTACCCCTCCCTAACCCTTCTAATTCGGTACCCCTCCCTGACCCTTCTAGGTTCGTACCCCTCCCTGACCCTTCTCCCTGACCCTTCTAGGTCGGTACCCCTCCCTGACCCTTCTAGGTCGGTACCCCTCCCTAACTCTTCTAGGTCGGTACCCCTTCCCAACCCCATCCCTTCTAGTTTGGTACCCCTCCCTGACCCTTCTAGGTCAGTACCCCTCCCTGACCCTTCTAGGTCGGTACCCCTCCCTGATCCTTCTAGGTCGGTACCCCTTCCCAACCCCATCCCTTCTAGGTCGGTACCCCTCCCTGACCCTTCTAGGTCGGTACCCCTCCCTGACCCTTCTAGGTCGGTATCCCTCCCTAACCCTTGTAGGTCGGTACCCCTCCCTAACCCTTCTAGGTCGGTACCCCTCCCTAAACCTTCTAGGTCGGTACCCCTCCCTAACCCTTCTAGGTCGGTACCCCACCCTAACCCTTCTAGGTCGATACCCCACCCTAACCCTTCTAGGTCGGTACCCTTCCCTAACCCTTCTAGGTCAGTACCCCTCCCTAACCCTTCTAGGTCGGTACCCCACCCTAAGCCTTCTAGGTCGGTACCCCTCCCCAACCCTTCCAGGTCACTAGCCCTCCCTAACCCTTCTAGGTAGGTACCCCTCCCCGACCCCGACCCTTCCAGGTCGGTACCCCTCCCCGACCCCAACCCTTCCAGGTCGGTACCCCTCCCCGACCCCAACCCTTCCAGGTCGGTACCCCTCCCTAACCCTTCTAGGTCGATACCCCTCCCTAACACTTCTAGGTCGGTACCCCTCCCTGACCCTTCTAGGTCGGTACCCCTCCCTGACCCTTCTAGGTCGGTACCCCTCCCTGACCCTTCTAGGTCGGAACCCCTCCGTAACCCCAACCCTTCTAGGTCGGTACCCCTCCCTAACCCTTCTAGGTCAGTACCCCTCCCTAACCCCAACCCTTCTATGTCGGTACCCCTCCCTAACCCTGACCCTTCTAGGTCAGTACCCCTCCCTAACCCCAACCCTTCTAGGTCGGTACCCCTCCCTAATCCTTCTAGGTCGGTACCCCTCCCTAACCCTTCTAGGTCGCTACCCCTCCCTAACCCTTCTAGGTCGGTACCCCTCCCTAACCCTTCTAGGTCAGTACCCCTCCCTAACCCCAACCCTTCTATGTCGGTACCCCTCCCTAACCCTGACCCTTCTAGGTCAGTACCCCTCCCTAACCCCAACCCTTCTAGGTCGGTACCCCTCCCTAATCCTTCTAGGTCGGTACCCCTCCCTAACCCTTCTAGGTCGCTACCCCTCCCTGTCCCTTCTAGGTCGGTACCCCTCCCTGACCCTTCTAGATCGGTACCCCTCCCTAACCCTGACCCTTCTATGTCGGTACCCCTCCCTAACCCTGACCCTTCTAGGTCAGTACCCCTCCCTAACCCCAACCCTTCTAGGTCGGTACCCCTCCCTAATCCTTCTAGGTCGGTACCCCTCCCTAACCCTTCTAGGTCGCTACCCCTCCCTAACCCTTCTAGGTCGGTACCCCTCCCTAACCCTTCTAGGTCGGTACCCCTCCCTAACCCTTCTAGGTCGGTACCCCTCCCTGACCCTTCTAGGTTCGTACCTCTCCCTGACCCTTCTCCCTGACCCTTCTAGGTCGGTACCCCTCCCTGACCTTTCTAGGTCGGTACCCCTCCCTAACCCTTCTAGGTCGGTACCCCTTCCCAACCCCATCCCTTCTAGTTTGGTACCCCTCCCTGACCCTTCTAGGTCGGTACCCCTTCCCAACCCCATCCCTTCTAGGTCGGTACCCCTCCCTGACCCTTCTAGGTCGGTACCCCTCCCTAACCCATCTAGGTCGGTACCCCTCCCTAACCCTTCTAGGTCGGTACCCCTCCCTAACCCTTCTAGGTCGGTACCCCTCCCTAACCCTTCTAGGTCGGTACCCCACCCTAACCCTTCTAGGTCGGTACCCCACCCTAACCCTTCTAGGTCGGTACCCCTCCCTAACCCTTCTAGGTCGGTACCCCTCCCTAACCCTTCTAGGTCGGTACCCCACCCTAACCCTTCTAGGTCGATACCCCAACCTAACCCTTCTAGGTCGGTACCCCTCCCTAACCCTTCTAGGTCGGTACCCCTCCCTAACCCTTCTAGGTCGGTACCCCTCCCTGACCCTTCTAGGTTGGTACCCCTCCCTGACCCTTCTCCCTGACCCTTCTAGGTCGGTACCCCTCCCTGACCCTTCTAGGTCGGTACCCCTCCCTAACTCTTCTAGGTCGGTACCCCTTCCCAACCCCATCCCTTCTAGTTTGGTACCCCTCCCTGACCCTTCTAGGTCAGTACCCCTCCCTGACCCTTCTAGGTCGGTACCCCTCCCTGATCCTTCTAGGTCGGTACCCCTTCCCAACCCCATCCCTTCTAGGTCGGTACCCCTCCCTGACCCTTCTAGGTCGGTACCCCTCCCTGACCCTTCTAGGTCGGTATCCCTCCCTAACCCTTGTAGGTCGGTACCCCTCCCTAACCCTTCTAGGTCGGTACCCCTCCCTAAACCTTCTAGGTCGGTACCCCTCCCTAACCCTTCTAGGTCGGTACCCCACCCTAACCCTTCTAGGTCGATACCCCACCCTAACCCTTCTAGGTCGGTACCCCTCCCTAACCCTTCTAGGTCAGTACCCCTCCCTAACCCTTCTAGGTCGGTACCCCACCCTAAGCCTTATAGGTAGGTACCCCTCCCCGACCCCGACCCTTCCAGGTCGGTACCCCTCCCCGACCCCAACCCTTCCAGGTCGGTACCCCTCCCCGACCCCAACCCTTCCAGGTCGGTACCCCTCCCTAACCCTTCTAGGTCGATACCCCTCCCTAACACTTCTAGGTCGGTACCCCTCCCTGACCCTTCTAGGTCGGTACCCCTCCCTGACCCTTCTAGGTCGGTACCCCTCCGTAACCCCAACCCTTCTAGGTCGGTACCCCTCCCTAACCCTTCTAGGTCAGTACCCCTCCCTAACCCCAACCCTTCTAGGTCGGTACCCCTCCCTAACCCATCTAGGTCGTACCCCTCCCTGTCCCTTCTAGGTCGGTACCCCTCCCTGACCCTTCTAGATCGGTACCCCTCCCTAACCCTGACCCTTCTATGTCGGTACCCCTCCCTAACCCTGACCCTTCTAGGTCAGTACCCCTCCCTAACCCCAACCCTTCTAGGTCGGTACCCTTCCCTAATCCTTCTAGGTCGGTACCCCTCCCTAACCCTTCTAGGTCGCTACCCCTCCCTAACCCTTCTAGGTCGGTACCCCTCCCTAACCCTTCTAGGTCGGTACCCCTCCCTGACCCTTCTAGGTTGGTACCTCTCCCTGACCCTTCTTTCTGACCCTTCTAGGTCGGTACCCCTCCCTAACCCTTCTAGGTCGGTACCCCTCCCTAACCCTTCTAGGTCGGTACCCCTCCCTAACCCTTCTAGGTCGGTACCCCTCCCTAACCCTTCTAGGTCGCTACCCCTCCCTAACCCTTATAGGTCGCTACCCCTCCCTAACCCTTCTAGGTCGGTACCCCTCCCTAACCCTTCTAGGTCGGTACCCCTCCCTGACCCTTCTAGGTTCGTACCTCTCCCTGACCCTTCTCCCTGACCCTTCTAGGTCGGTACCCCTCCCTGACCTTTCTAGGTCGGTACCCCTCCTTAACCCTTCTAGGTCGGTACCCCTTCCCAACCCCATCCCTTCTAGTTTGGTACCCCTCCCTGACCCTTCTAGGTCGGTACCCCTTCCCAACCCCATCCCTTCTAGGTCGGTACCCCTCCCTGACCCTTCTAGGTCGGTACCCCTCCCTGACCCTTCTAGGTCGGTATCCCTCCCTAACCCATCTAGGTCGGTACCCCTCCCTAACCCTTCTAGGTCGGTACCCCTCCCTAACCCTTCTAGGTCGGTACCCCACCCTAACCCTTCTAGGTCGGTACCCCACCCTAACCCTTCTAGGTCGGTACCCCTCCCTAACCCTTCTAGGTCGGTACCCCACCCTAACCCTTCTAGGTCGATACCCCAACCTAACCCTTCTAGGTCGGTACACCTCCCTAACCCTTCTAGGTCGGTACCCCTCCCTGACCCTTCTAGGTTGGTACCCCTCCCTGACCCTTCTCCCTGACCCTTCTAGGTCGGTACCCCTCCCTGACCCTTCTAGGTCGGTACCCCTCCCTAACTCTTCTAGGTCGGTACCCCTTCCCAACCCCATCCCTTCTAGTTTGGTACCCCTCCCTGACCCTTCTAGGTCAGTACCCTTCCCTGACCCTTCTAGGTCGGTACCCCTCCCTGATCCTTCTAGGTCGGTACCCCTTCCCAACCTCATCCCTTCTAGGTCGGTACCCCTCCCTGACCCTTCTAGGTCGGTACCCCTCCCTGACCCTTCTAGGTCGGTATCCCTCCCTAACCCTTGTAGGTCGGTACCCCTCCCTAACCCTTCTAGGTCGGTACCCCTCCCTAAACCTTCTAGGTCGGTACCCCTCCCTAACCCTTCTAGGTCGGTACCCCACCCTAACCCTTCTAGGTCGATAACCCACCCTAACCCTTCTAGGTCGGTACCCCTCCCTAACCCTTCTAGGTCAGTACCCCTCCCTAACCCTTCTAGGTCGGTACCCCACCCTAAGCCTTCTAGGTCGGTACCCCTCCCCAACCCTTCCAGGTCCCTAGCCCTCCCTAACCCTTCTAGGTAGGTACCCCTCCCCGACCCCGACCCTTCCAGGTCGGTACCCCTCCCCGACCCCAACCCTTCCAGGTCGGTACCCCTCCCCGACCCCAACCCTTCCAGGTCGGTACCCCTCCCTAACCCTTCTAGGTCGATACCCCTCCCTAACACTTCTAGGTCGGTACCCCTCCCTGACCCTTCTAGGTCGGTACCCCTCCCTGACCCTTCTAGGTCGGTACCCCTCCCTGACCCTTCTAGGTCGGTACCCCTCCGTAACCCCAACCCTTCTAGGTCGGTACCCCTCCCTAACCCTTCTAGGTCAGTACCCCTCCCTAACCCCAACCCTTCTAGGTCGGTACCCCTCCCTAACCCATCTAGGTCGTACCCCTCCCTGTCCCTTCTAGGTCGGTACCCCTCCCTGACCCTTCTAGATCGGTACCCCTCCCTAACCCTGACCCTTCTATGTCGGTACCCCTCCCTAACCCTGACCCTTCTAGGTCAGTACCCCTCCCTAACCCCAACCCTTCTAGGTCGGTACCCTTCCCTAATCCTTCTAGGTCGGTACCCCTCCCTAACCCTTCTAGGTCGCTACCCCTCCCTAACCCTTCTAGGTCGGTACCCCTCCCTAACCCTTCTAGGTCGGTACCCCTCCCTAACCCTTCTAGGTCGGTACCCCTCCCTGACCCTTCTAGGTTGGTACCTCTCCCTGACCCTTCTTTCTGACCCTTCTAGGTCGGTACCCCTCCCTGACCTTTCTAGGTCGGTACCCCTCCCTAACCCTTCTAGGTCGGTACCCCTTCCCAACCCCATCCCTTCTAGTTTGGTACCCCTCCCTGACCCTTCTAGATCAGTACCCCTCCCTGACCCTTCTAGGTCGGTACCCCTTCCCAACCCCATCCCTTCTAGGTCGGTACCCCTCCCTGACCCTTCTAGGTCGGTACCCCTCCCTGACCCTTCTAGGTCGGTATCCCTCCCTAACCCATCTAGGTCGGTACCCCTCCCTAACCCTTCTAGGTCGGTACCCCTCCCTAACCCTTCTAGGTCGGTACCCCTCCCTAACCCTTCTAGGTCGGTACCCCACCCTAACCCTTCTAGGTCAGTACCCCACCCTAACCCTTCTAGGTCGGTACCCCTCCCTAACCCTTCTAGGTCGGTACCCCTCCCTAACCCTTCTAGGTCGGTACCCCACCCTAACCCTTCTAGGTCGATACCCCAACCTAACCCTTCTAGGTCAGTACCCCTCCCTAACCCTTCTAGGTCGGTACCCCACCCTAACCCTTCTAGGTCGGTACCCCTCCCCAAACCTTCCAGGTCACTACCCCTCCCTAACCCTTCTAGGTAGGTACCCCTCCCCGACCCTTCTAGGTCGGTACCCCTCCCCGACCCCGACCCTTCCAGGTCGGTAACCCTCCCCGACCCCAACCCTTCCAGGTCGGTACCCCTCCCTAACCCTTCCAGGTCGGTACCCCTCCCTAACCCTTCTAGGTCGATACCCCTCCCTAACACTTCTAGGTCGGTAAACCTCCCTGACCCTTCTGGGTCGGTACCCCTCCCTGACCATTCTGGGTCGGTACCCCTCCCTGACCCTTCTAGGTCGGTACCCCTCACCGACCCTTCTAGGTCGGTACCCCTCCCCGACCCTTCTAGGTCGGTACCCTCCCCGACCCTTCTAGGTCGGTACCCCTCCCTAACCCCAACCCTTCTAGGTCGGTAAATCAAAATTTCAAATCAAATTTATTTTTATATAGCCCTTCGTACATCAGCTGATATTCTCAAAGTGCTGTACAGAAACCCAGCCTAAAACCCCAAACAGCAAGCAAAGCATGTGAAAGAAGCACGGTGGCTAGGAAAAACTCCCTAGGAAAAACTCCCTAGAAAGGCCAAAAACCTAGGAAGAAACCTAGAGAGGAACCAGGCTATGAGTGGTGGCCAGTCCTCTTCTGGCTGTGCAGGGTGGATATTAAAACAGAACATGGTCAAAATGTTAAAATGTTAAAATGTTCATAAATGACCAGCATGGTCAAATAATAATAATCATAGTAGTTGTCGAGGGTGCAACAAGCACGTCCGGTGAACAGGTCAGGGTTCCATAGCCGCAGGCAGAACAGTTGAAACTGGAGCAGCAGCACGGCCAGGTGGACTGGGGACAGCAAGGAGTCATCATACCAGGTAGTCCTGAGGCATGGTCCTAGGGCTCAGGTCCTCCGAGAGAAAGACAGAAAGAGAGAAAGAGAGAATTAGAGAGAGCATATTTAAATACACACAGGACACCGGATAAGACAAGAGAAATACTCCAGATGTAACAGACTGACCCTAGCCCCCCGACACATAAACTACTGCAGCATAAATACTGGAGGCTGAGACAGGAGGGATCAGAAGACACTGTGGCCCCATCCGATGATACCCCCGGACAGGGCCAAACAGGCAGGATATAACCCCACCCACTTTGCCAAAGCACAGCCCCCACACCACTAGAGGGATGTCTCCAACCACCAACTTACCGTCCTAAGACAAGGCCGAGTATAGCCCACAACGATCTCCGCCATGGCACAACCCAAGGGGGGGGGGGGGGGGCGCCAACCCAGACAGGAAGACCACGTCAGTGACTCAACCCACTCAAGTGACGCACCCCTCCCATGGACGGCATGGAAGAACACCAGTAGGCCAGTGACTCAGCCTCTGTAAAAGGGTTAGAGGCAGAGAATCCCAGTGGAAAGAGGGGAACCGGCAAGGCAGAGACAGCAAGGGCGGTTCGTTGCTCCAGCCTTTCCGTTCACCTTCACACTCCTGGGCCAGACTATACTTAATCATAGGACCTACTGAAGAGATAAGTCTTCAGTAAAGACTTAAAGGTTGAGACTGAGTCTGCGTCTCTCACATTGGTAGGCAGACCATTCCATAAAAATGGAGCTCTATAGGAGAAAGCCCTACCTCCAGCCGTTTGCTTAGAAATTCTAGGGACAATTAGGAGGCCTGCGTCTTGTGACCGTAGCGTACGTGTAGGTATGTACGGCAGGACCAAATCGGAAAGATAGGTAGGAGCAAGCCCATGTAATGCTTTGTAGGTTAGCAGTAAAACCTTGAAATCAGCCCGTGCCTTAACAGGAAGCCAGTGTAGGGAGGCTAACACTGGAGTAATATGATCAAATTTTTTGGTTCTAGTCAGGATTCTAGCAGCCGTATTTAGCACTAACTGAAGTTTATTTAGTGCTTTATCCGGGTAGCCGGAAAGTAGAGCATTGCAGTAGTCCAGCCTAGAAGTAACAAAAGCATGGATTAATTTTTCTGCGTCATTTTTGGACAGAAAATTTCTGATTTTTGCAATGTTACGTAGATGGAAAAAAGCTGTCCTTGAAACAGTCTTGATATGTTCTTCAAAAGAGAGATCAGGGTCCAGAGTAACGCCGAGGTCCTTCACAGTTTTATTTGAGACGACTGTACAACCATCCAGATTAATTGTCAGATTCAACAGAAGATCTCTTTGTTTCTTGGGACCTAGAACAAGCATCTCTGTTTTGTCCGAGTTTAAAAGTAGAAAGTTTGCAGCCATCCACTTCTTTATGTCTGAAACACAGGCTTCTAGCGAGGGCAATTTTGGGGCTTCACCATGTTTCATTGAAATGTACAGCTGTGTGTCGTCTGCATAGCAGTGAAATTTAACATTATGTTTTCGAATGACATCCCCAAGAGGTAAAATATATAGTGAAAACAATAGTGGTCCTAAAACGGAACCTTGAGGAACACCGAAATTTACAATTGATTTGTCAGAGGACAAACCATTCACAGAGACAAACTGATATCTTTCCGACAGATAAGATCTAAACCAGGCCAGAACTTGTCCATGTAGACCAATTTGGGTTTCCAATCTCTCCAAAAGAATGTGGTGATCGATGGTATCAAAAGCGGCACTAAGATCTAGGAGCACGAGGACAGATGCAGAGCCTCGGTCTGACGTCATTAAAAGGTCATTTACCACCTTCACAAGTGCAGTCTCAGTGCTATGATGGGGTCTAAAACCAGACTGAAGCGTTTCGTATACATTGTTTGTCTTCAGGAAGGCAGTCAGTTGCTGTGCAACAGCTTTTTCTAAAATTTTGGAGAGGAATGGAAGATTCGATATAGGCCGATAGTTTTTTATAATTTCTGGATCAAGATTCGGCTTTTTCAAGAGAGGCTTTATTACTGCCACTTTTAGTGAGCTTGGTACACATCCGGTGGATAGAGAGCCGTTTATTATGTTCAACATAGGAGGGCCAAGCACAGGAAGCAGCTCTTTCAGTAGTTTAGTTGGAATAGGGTCCAGTATGCAGCTTGAGGGTTTGGAGGCCATGATTATTTTCATCATTGCGTCAAGAGATATAGTACTAAAACACTTTAGTATCTCCCTTGATCCTAGGTCCTGGCAGAGTTGTGCAGACTCAGGACAATGGAGCTTTGGAGGAATACCCAGATTTAAAGAGGAGTCTGTAATTTGCTTTCTAATGATCATGATCTTTTCCTCAAAGAAGTTCATAAATGTATTACTGCTGAAGTGAAAGCCATCCTCCATTTGCGAAGGCTGCTTTTTAGTTAGCTTTGCGACAGTATCAAAAAGAAATTTCGGATTGTTCTTATTTTCCTCAATTAAGTTGGAAAAATAGGATGATCGAGCAGCAGTAAGGGCTCTTCGATACTGCACGGTACTGTCTTTCCAAGCTAGTCGGAAGACTTCCAGTTTGGTGTGGCGCCATTTCCGTTCCAATTTTCTGGAAGCTTGCTTCAGAGCTCGTGTATTTTCTGTATACCAGGGAGCTAGTTTCTTATGACAGATGTTTTTAGTTTTTAGGGGTGCAACTGCATCTAGGGTATTGCGCAAGTTTAAATTGAGTTCCTCGGTTAGGTGGTTAACTGATTTTTGTCCTCTGACGTCCTTGGGTAGGCAGAGGCAGTCTGGAAGGGCATCAAGGAATCTTTGGGTTGTCTGAGAATTTATAGCACGACTTTTAATGCTCCTTGGTTGGGGTCTGAGCAGATTATTTGTTGCAATTGCAAACGTAATAAAATGGTGGTCCGATAGTCCAGGATTATGAGGAAAAACATTTAGATCCACAACATTTATTCCATGGGACAAAACTAGGTCCAGAGTATGACTGTGGCAGTGAGTAGGTCCAGAGACATGTTGGACAAAACCCACTGAGTCGATGATGGCTCCGAAAGCCTTTTGGAGTGGGTCTGTGGACTTTTCCATGTGAATGTTAAAGTCACCAAAAATTAGAATATTATCTGCTATGACTACAAGATCCGATAGGAATTCAGGGAACTCAGTGAGGAACACTGCATATGGCCCAGGAGGCCATATGCAGTACCCCTCCCTAACCCCAACCCTTCTAGGTCGGTACCCCTCCCTAACCCTTCTAGGTCGCTACCCCTCCCTAACCCTTCTAGGTCGGTACCCCTCCCTGACCCTTCTAGGTCGGTACCCCTCCCTGACTCTTCTAGGTCGGTACCCCTCCCTGACCCTTCTAGGTCCTGTACCCCTCCCTAACCCCAACCCTTCTAGGTCGGTACCCCTCCCTAACCCCAACCCTTCTAGGTCGGTACCCCTCCCTAACCCTTCTAGGTCGGTACCCCTCCCTAACCCTTCTATGTCGGTACCCCTCCCTGACCCTTCTAGGTTGGTACCCCTCCCATACCCTTCTCCCTGAACCTTCTAGGTCGGTACCCCTCCCTGACTCTTCTAGGTCGGTACCCCTCCCTAACCCTTCTAGGTCGGTACCCCTTCCCAACCCCATCCCTTCTAGGTTGGTACCCCTCCCTGACCCTTCTAGGTCGGTACCCCTCCCCGACCCCGACCCTTCCAGGTCGGTACCCCTCCCCGACCCCAACCCTTCCAGGTCGGTACCCCTCCATAACCCTTCTAGGTCGATACCCCTCCCTAACACTTCTAGGTCGGTACCCCTCCCTGACCCTTCTAGGTCGGTACCCCTCCCTGACCCTTCTGGGTCGGTACCCCTCCCTGACCCTTCTGGGTCGGTACCCCTCCCTGACCCTTCTGGGTCGGTACCCCTCACCCACCCTTCTAGGTCGGTACCCCTCCCCGACCCTTCTAGGTCGGTACCCCTCCCCGACCCGTCTAGGTCGGTACCCCTCCCTAACCCCAACCCTTCTAGGTCGGTACCCCTCCCTAACCCTTCTAGGTCAGTACCCCTCCCTAACCCCAACCCTTCTAGGTCGGTACCCCTCCCTAACCCTTCTAGGTCGCTACCCCTCTATAACCCTTCTAGGTCGGTACCCCTCCCTGACTCTTCTAGGTCGGTACCCCTCCCTGACCCTTCTAGGTTGATACCCCTCCCTGAACCTTCTAGGTCGGTACCCCTCCCTAACCCCAACCCTTCCGGGTCGGTACCCCTCCCTAAGCCCAACCCTTCCAGGTCAGTACCCCTCCCTGACCCTTCTAGGTCAGTACCCCTCCCTGACCCTTCTAGGTCGCTACCCCTCCCTGACCCTTCTACGTCGGTACCCCTCCCTGACCCTTCTAGGTCGGTACCCCTCCCTGACCCTTCTAGGTCGGTACCCCTCCCTGACCCTTCTAGGTCGGTACCCCTCCCTAACCCTTCTAGGTCGGTACCCCTCCCTGACCCTTCTAGGTCGGTACCCCTTCCCAACCCCATCCCTTCTAGGTCGGTACCCCTCCCTGACCCTTCTAGGTCAGTACCCCTCCCTGACCCTTCTAGGTCGGTACCCCTCCCTGACCCTTCTAGGTCGGTACCCCTCCCTGACCCTTCTAGGTCGGTACCCCTCCCCAACCCCAACCCTTCTAGGTCGGTACCCCACCCTAACCCTTCCAGGTCGGTACCCCTCCCTAACCCCAACCCTTCTAAGTCGGTACCCGTCCCTAACCCTTCTAGGTTGGTACCCCTCCCTAACCCTTCTAGGTCGGTGCCCCTCCCTTACCCTTCTAGGTCGGTACCGTTCCCTGACCCTTCTAGGTCGGTACCCCTCCCTAACCCCAACCCTTCTAGGTCGGTACCCCTCCCTAACCCTTCTAGGTCAGTACCCCTCCCTAACCCCAACCCTTCTAGGTCGGTACCCCTCCCTAACCCTTCTAGGTCGCTACCCCTCCCTAACCCATCTAGGTCGGTACCCCTCCCTGACGCTTCTAGGTCGGTACCCCTCCCTGACCCTTCTAAGTCGGTACCCCTCCCTACCCTTCTAGGTTGGTACCCCTCACTGACCCTTCTATGTCAGTACCCCTCCCTCACCCTTCTAGGTCGGTACCCCTCCCTGACCCTTCTAGGTCGGTACGCCTCCCTGACCCTTCTAGGTTGGTACCCCTCCCTAACCCTGACCCTTCTATGTCGGTACCCCTCCCAAACCCCGACCCTTCTAGGTCAGTACCCCTCCCTAACACCCAACCCTTGTAGGTCGGTACCCCTCCCTAACCCTTCTAGGTCGGTACCCCTCCCTAAACCTTCTAGGTCGGTACCCCTCCCTAACCCTTCTAGGTCGGTACCCCACCCTAACCCTTCTAGGTCGATACCCCACCCTAACCCTTCTAGGTCGGTACCCCTCCCTAACCCTTCTAGGTCAGTACCCCTCCCTAACCCTTCTAGGTCGGTACCCCACCCTAAGCCTTCTAGGTCGGTACCCCTCCCCAACCCTTCCAGGTCACTAGCCCTCCCTAACCCTTCTAGGTAGGTACCCTTCCCCGACCCTTCTAGGTCGCTACCCCTCCCCGACCCCGACCCTTCCAGGTCGGTACCCCTCCCCGACCCCAACCCTTCCAGGTCGGTACCCCTCCCCGACCCCAACCCTTCCAGGTCGGTACCCCTCCCTAACCCTTCTAGGTCGATACCCCTCCCTAACACTTCTAGGTCGGTACCCCTCCCTGACCCTTCTAGGTCGGTACCCCTCCCTGACCCTTCTAGGTCGGTACCCCTCCCTGACCCTTCTAGGTCGGTACCCCTCCCTGACCCTTCTAGGTCGGTACACCTCCGTAACCCCAACCCTTCTAGGTCGGTACCCCTCCCTAACCCTTCTAGGTCAGTACACCTCCCTAACCCCAAACCTTCTAGGTCGGTACCCCTCCCTAACCCATCTAGGTCGGTACCACTCCCTGTCCCTTCTAGGTCGGTACCCCTCCCTGACCCTTTTAGGTCGGTACCCTTCCCTAACCCTGACCCTTCTATGTCGGTACCCCTCCCTAACCCCGACCCTTCTAGGTCAGTACCCCTCCCTAACCCCAACCCTTCTAGGTCGGTACCCCTCCCTAACCCTTCTAGGTCGCTACCCCTCCCTAACCCTTCTAGGTCGGTACCCCTCCCTAACCCTTCTAGGTCGGTACCCCTCCCTAACCCTTCTAGGTCGGTACCCCTCCCTGACCCTTCTAGGTTGGTACCTCTCCCTGACCCTTATCCCTGACCCTTCTAGGTCGGTACCCCTCCCTGACCTTTCTAGGTCGGTACCCCTCCCTAACCCTTCTAGGTCGGTACCCCTTCCCAACCCCATCCCTTCTAGTTTGGTACCCCTCCCTGACCCTTCTAGGTCAGTACCCCTCCCTGACCCTTCTAGGTCGGTACCCCTTCCCAACCCCATCCCTTCTAGGTCGGTACCCCTCCCTGACCCTTCTAGGTCGGTATCCCTCCCTAACCCATCTAGGTCGGTACCCCTCCCTAACCCTTCTAGGTCGGGACCCCTCCCTAACCCTTCTAGGTCGGTACCCCTCCATAACCCTTCTAGGTCGGTACCCCACCCTAACCCTTCTAGGTCGGTACCCCACCCTAACCCTTCTAGGTCGGTACCCCACCCTAACCCTTCTAGGTCGATACCCCAACCTAACCCTTCTAGGTCGGTACCCCTCCCTAACCCTTCTAGGTCAGTACCCCTCCCTAACCCTTCTAGGTCGGTACCCCACCCTAACCCTTCTAGGTCGGTACCCCTCCCCAACCCTTCCAGGTCACTACCCCTCCCTGACCCTTCTAGGTAGGTACCCCTCCCCGACCCTTCTAGGTCGGTACCCCTCCCCGACCCCGACCCTTCCAGGTCGGTACCCCTCCCCGACCCCAACCCTTCCAGGTCGGTACCCCTCCCTAACCCTTCCAGGTCGGTACCCCTCCCTAACCCTTCTAGGTCGATACCCCTCCCTAACACTTCTAGGTCGGTACCCCTCCCTGACCCTTCTAGGTCGGTACCCCTCCCTGACCCTTCTAGGTCGGTACCCCTCCCTGACCCTTCTGGGTCGGTACCCCTCCCTGACCCTTCTGGGTCGGTACCCCTCCCTGACCCTTCTAGGTCGGTACCCCTCACTGACCCTTCTAGGTCGGTACCCTCCCCAACCCTTCTAGGTCGGTACCCCTCCCTAACCCCAACCCTTCTAGGTCGGTACCCCTCCCTAACCCTTCTAGGTCAGTACCCCTCCCTAACCCCAACCCTTCTAGGTCGGTACCCCTCCCTAACCCTTCTAGGTCGCTACCCCTCCCTAACCCTTCTAGGTCGCTACCCCTCCCTAACCCTTCTAGGTCGCTACCCCTCCCTGACCCTTCTAGGTCGGTACCCCTCCCTGACCCTTCTAGGTCGGTACCCCTCCCTGACTCTTCTAGGTCGGTACCCCTCCCTGACCCTTCTAGGTCGGTACCCCTCCCTGACCCTTCTAGGTTGGTACCCCTCCCTAACCCCAACCCTTCTAGGTCGGTACCCCTCCCTAACCCCAACCCTTCTAGGTCGGTACCCCTCCCTAACCCTTCTAGGTCGGTACCCCTCCCTAACCCTTCTAGGTCGGTACCCCTCCCTGACCCTTCTAGGTTGGTACCCCTCCCTGACCCTTCTCCCTGAACCTTCTAGGTCGGTACCCCTCCCTGACTCTTCTAGGTCGGTACCCCTCCCTAACCCTTCTAGGTCGGTACCCCTTCCCAACCCCATCCCTTCTAGGTCGGTACCCCTCCCTGACCCTTCTAGGTCGGTACCTCTCTCTGACACTTCTAGGTCGGTATCCCTCCCTAAGCCTTCTAGGTCGGTACCCCTCCCTAACCCTTCTAGGTCGTTACCCCTCCCTAACCCTTCTAGGTCGGTACCCCTCCCTAACCCTTCTGGGTCGGTACCCCTCCCCAACCCTTCTAGGTCGGTACCCCTCCCCAACCCTTCTAGGTCGGTACCCCTCCCTGACCCTTCTAGGTCGGTACCCCTCCCTAACCCCAACACTTCTGGGTCGGTACCCCTCCCTAAGCCCAACCCTTCCAGGTCAGTACCCCTCCCTGACCCTTCTAGGTCGGTAACCCTCCCTGACCCTTCTAGGTCGCTACCCCTCCCTGACCCTTCAAGGTCGGTACCCCTCCCTGACCCTTCTAGGTCGGTACCCCACCCTAACCATTCCAGGTCGGTACCCCTCCCTAACCCTTCTAGGTCGGTACCCCTCCCTAACCCCAACCCTTCTAGGTCGGTACCCCTCTCTAACCCTTCTAGGTCAGTACCCCTCCCTAACCCCAACTGTTACGGATACAAGTCTGTATCCTATGTGTTTCTTTTCTCTCCTTCTCCCCTCACAGGTGACAATCATCAGTCCCCAATCAGAAGACACCTGTTCCTTTTCCCTCAACCAATCACAGTCCCTTTCCCTTGGTTTAAAAACCCAGTCAGTTGTTTTCTCCCCAGCTCATTTTTATCTCGCGAGCTCATTATCTCGCTAGCTCATTCTCACTCTGTGATCAAACTTTGTGCTCATTCGCTCTTGTGTCCAATCTCTATCTCTCTCTCTCTCTCTCTCTCTCTCTCTCTGTATTGATCTCTTTTGTTTTTGCAAACTACATGTCACATTTGTCCGGTAATCCTGTGAGTATTGTTTTGTTATTTGACTGTTTGTTGGTTTGGTGGGAAAAGGGGGTACCAAGACAAGTCGCCCATGGGCATACATTACCCGTAGGAATACTGTGTCTAAGTACCCTAGTTAGAACTGGGCGGACCACCCACTGTATTTTTGGTTAGTTAGCTAGCTGTTGTTGAAATAGGCTAGTCTAGCTTAGGGGTGGTTTTGGATTATTGTTTCGTTGCTTGGGTCCAGCTCAGCCCCTTTTCCCACACCCCTTTACCGTGTGTTTAAAATAAACCTTTTGAGTTTGACGGTAGATTTCAGTTGTCTGTGGTTTTTGGTTCTCACTGTTACATGTCACGATTATAATTTGCATGATTTATGTTACGGGTCTCGTATCCATCCCCCCTAGACCGCTGGGCCAAAGGGGTTCGTAACATAAGTGGGGGCTCATCCGGGATCTGTCATTACTGACGCCCATACCGCTCATGCAGATTGTTATTGTGTGGTTAGTCAGTGTTGAGTGTCATAAGCATTAGTGTTTGCTATTTGTTGGCTCTTGTGTTTGGTAGTAGTTCAAGATGGCTACTTTTGAGTTGAAATCCTTTTTGGATAACCCTTTGTGGGAGGTGTTTAATAAATGTCGTAAAATTGATTTAATGACCTTGGCAGAACATTATTCATTGTCTATTTCTCACAATTTAGTTAAGGCGGAGGTTAAGAAACTAGTGTTAAATGTATTGTTGAAAGAGCAGGTGCTTGTGTTACCGCTGCCTGAGCCTACTACCCCTGTAGGGGATGTTGCTGCTCCTGTTAGCCCGTCGGTGTCTGAGACCGAAGGCGAGGCTAAAGCTCCAGCTACATTGCCCCGTTTTGATCCACTCTCCCCACTGTCAACTGGTGATGCCAGAAGGGATGTCCGTTCTATACAGTTTCAACTGGAGGCAGAAGAGAGAGCCCAAATTAGGCGAGACAATCTCCAGTTAGAAATGTGTAAACTTGAGGCAGAAAAAGAAAGAGAACAGCGGCAGTTGGAAATCTGTAAAATAGAGGCTGAAAAAGAAAGAGAACAGCGGCAGTTGGAAATCTGTAAAATAGAGGCTGAAAAAGAAAGAGAACAGCGGCAGATGGATTTCAAAATGCGCCAAATGGAACTGGAAGCAGAGACAGCGAGGCTAGCCTTCGTTCCTACTGTGCCTGTTAGTGAGTCGTCCTCACCAGCTGTAGCTTCCAACACGTTTGACATTAGTAGGCAGATTGCCTTAGTACCTTTGTTTAGAGAGTCAGAGGTTGACTCCTATTTTTGTGTGTTTGAACGTATAGCTGTAGCCTTGAAATGGCCTGAAGAAGTATGGTGTTTATTGCTACAATGTAAATTAACTGGTAAAGCCCAAGAGGTTTTATCAGCGCTACCTCTGGAAGATAGTTTGAACTATGAAGTGGTCAAAGCTACCGTTCTTCGCGCTTATGAGCTTGTGCCTGAGGCATACCGACAGAGATTTAGGTCTCATAGAAAGTCTTCTAATAAGACTTATGTGGAGTTTGCTAGAGACAAGGGAAATCTGTTTGATAAATGGCATGCTGCTAGTAAGGTAACTGATTTCAACTCTCTCCGGGAGTTAATTTTGTTGGAAGAGTTTAAAAATTGTTTACCCGAACGCATTGTAGTATACCTAAATGAACAGAAAGTATCCTCCCTGTCAGAAGCGTCTGTGTTGGCAGACGAGTTTGTGTTGACGCACAAGAGTGTGTTTTCGGCTCATACTGAGAGTAGAGCTACTGAGTTGCCTACTTTTAGTCCTGGTCGGCCCACAGTATATCAAGCACGCCAGAAAAATGAGCGTCCCTGTTTCTATTGTCATAAAGTGGGACATATGATTAATGATTGCTTCCTACTAAAACGCAAACAAGGGATGCCTATTCGTGCAAAGCCGCTGACAGGTGTTGGGCTAATTCGTACTGTTGTGAGGTCTGAAACGAAACCAGTGCCTCAGGGTAAATGTAGTTTGAAAGTCTCAGTACCCGACCGCAGTTACGAACCGTTCATTTTCGAGGGGTTTGTGTCCATAGCGAATGACGAAGCATCTCAGCGTCCTGTTAAAATCCTTAGAGATACTGGTGCGGCACAGTCATTTATATTGTCTGATGTGTTGCCCTTATCCGACAATACATACTGTGGTTCCAGTGAGTTAGTTCAGGGTATTGAAATGGGTTTTGTCCCAGTGCCGTTGCACTTTGTGAATGTACACTCTGAGTTGATCAGTGGAATATTCAGAGTGGGGGTACGTCCTATGTTGCCAGTAAAAGGTGTGACCTTTATAATGGGTAACGATATTGCTGGAGGAAAGGTAGTACCCCTATTGGAAGTGTTGGATAAAAGTGACCACTCTCTCTCCAATGAGTTGGCACAGAGTTATCCCCATGTGTTCCCCGCTTGTGCTGTCACTCGTGCTCAGGCAAGACAAGTGGGTGACGTGATAGATTTGTCGAACACTGTTCTGTTCAAAGAAGATGATCAAGAGGATGGGTTGTGTACTACCTCTGCGAAGCTGATCACCTCTGACAAACAGACAAGGGAAGAATCGAAGTATGTTGAACTTATTGCTGAGGCAATACAGTTACCAGTCACTCGTGAGCAGCTGATTGCTAACCAGAAGGTTGACAACAAGCTTGCTAAATGTTTTTCTAGTGTTGTCTCATTGGAAGAGGTAAAGAAGAAGAATGTGGCTTACTTTCTTGATGGTAATCTCCTCATGCGTAAATGGACATCCCATGGTGGCGCGGAGGGAGATTGGAATGCTGTTTACCAAATAGTGATTCCTACAGCCTTTCGACACAATGTGTTATCCCTTGCTCATGATCACCAGTGGTCTGGTCATTTAGGAATCACAAAGACTTATGATCGGATCCTTCGACATTTCTTTTGGCCAGGTTTAAAACAAGATGTGGCTCAGTTCTGTCGGACATGTCACACATGTCAGGTTACAGGAAAACCAAATCAGGTTATTCCTCCCGCTCCTCTTTGTCCTATACCTGTCATAGGTGAACCATTTGAACATATGGTGGTTGATTGTGTTGGACCGTTACCGAAGACAAAATCGGGTAACCAGTTTCTGTTAACGATAATGTGTATGGCAACAAGATACCCCGAAGCCATTCCTCTGAGAAGGATTACAGCTCCAGTGGTGAGTAAAGCCTTAATTAAGTTCTTCACGACATTCGGGTTACCTAAGGTGGTACAAACTGATCAAGGTACAAATTTCCTGTCAAAGCTCTTCAAGCAGGTGTTAAAATCCTTGTCAGTTGCGCACCGTGTATCAAGCGCATATCACCCAGAGTCTCAGGGTGCGCTTGAACGATGGCATCAGACACTGAAGTCTATGCTACGTAAATATTGTTTGGAATCTGAGAAAGATTGGGATGAGGGAGTTCCTCTAGTTTTGTTTGCTGCTCGTGAAACTGTACAGGAGTCCCTAGGGTTCAGCCCAGCTGAACTAGTGTTTGGTCACACAGTGAGAGGACCAATGAAAGTCCTTAAAGAACAGTTTTTGTCCCAAGAGTTGTGTACGGAAGAAGAGAATGTGTTGGACTACGTTAGTCGCTTTCGTGAGCGCCTACACCAAGCCTGTGCTCTCGCTAAGGAAGCTCTGTCTTCCTCACAAACAAGTATGAAAAGACACTATGATAAACAGGCTGTTTCTCGTCCACTACAGCCAGGTGACCAAGTGCTGGTGTTATTGCCTGTTCCAGGATCTTCACTGTCAGCTCGTTTCTCTGGTCCTTATTTGATTGAAAAGAAGTTAAGTGAAACTGATTATGTGCTTCAAACTCCTGATAGAAAACGCCAATCTCGTGTGTGCCACATTAACATGTTGAAAGCATACCACACCCGACCCATCACCCAGGTAGATGGTTCAACCACAGCGGAAGTTACTGCTATTTCTGCTGCTTCTACGGCTATGATAGTGGACTGTCATATTGATGATGTTGATGGAGATGGATTGGAGTTGCGCAATACTCAGCAGCAGTGTGTTAGATTGCCCAACTCAGAAATGCTGATGTCTCTCCAGTCAGGTCTGGTTCATTTAACGGAAGGACAGGCCGACGATATTGTGAGGCTACTCCACAGTTTTCCATGTCTCTTTAATGACGTTCCTACTCGCACAAATGTGTTGGAACATGACATTAATGTTGGAAATGCTGCCCCTATCAAGCAACACCCGTATCGTGTCAATGCTTCTAAGAGGAAGATAATGAGGGATGAAGTGAAATATTTGTTGGAAAATGACCTGGCTACGCCAAGTTCAAGCCCTTGGAGTTCTCCTTGCATTCTGGTTCCTAAACCTGATGGTACGTCCAGGTTATGTACGGATTATCGAAAGGTAAATTCTGTCACATTGCCAGATTCTTTCCCGTTACCCAGACTGGACGACTGTATTGACACTGTTGGTGCTGCTACTTATGTAACTAAGTTGGACCTCTTAAAAGGTTACTGGCAGGTTCCGTTAACCTCACGTGCTTCTGAGATTTCTGCCTTTGTTACCCCAGACAACTTCCTACAATACTCTATCATGGCTTTTGGGATTCTAAATGCACCAGCCACTTTTCAACGACTGGTTAACACCGTATTAGCTGGCGTTCCTAATTGTAGTGCATATCTAGATGATCTAGTGATTTATTCATCTGAGTGGACAGATCATGTTAACTCTCTAAGGGTAGTATGTGAACGTTTGGCCGCTGCTTCTTTAACCCTGAACTTGGCAAAGTGCGAGTTTGGGAAGGCCACTGTTACCTATCTCGGAAAAGAGGTAGGCCATGGACAGGTGCGCCCTGTTGATGCTAAGGTCTTGGCTATCACTGCATTCCCTGCACCTACCACCAGACGAGAGCTACGCCGCTTTTTGGGGATGGTTGGCTACTACCGTAGCTTCTGTAAAAACTTCTCTGCGGTAGTTGCTCCATTGACCGATTTGCTCAGTCCGGCAAGATCGTTTGTGTGGTCCCCGGACTGTAAGGTAGCTTTTGAAACTGCTAAAGCACTATTATGTAATACCCCTGTACTTGCAGCTCCGGATTTTGAAAAACCATTTAAACTTGAGGTAGATGCTAGTGCCAGAGGTGCTGGTGCTGTTCTACTTCAGCAGGACAAGAGTGGACTGGATCATCCGGTGTGTTATTTCTCCAGAAAATGTAACAAATGTCAGACAAACTATGCCACCATCGAGCAAGAAGCTCTAGCGTTGTTGTTAGCTCTGCAATATTTTGAGGTGTACATAGGGTCTAGTGCCCTACCTGTGACTGTATATACGGACCATAACCCCTTAGTGTTTCTCCACCGTATGTACAACCAGAACCAGCGCCTTATGCGTTGGGCTCTTATTGTACAAAATTATAATTTGGAGATTTGCCACAAAAAGGGTTCTGAAAATATGTTAGCAGATGCTTTGTCTCGTGTGTAATAATTTTTGTATGTTTCGGAAGATTGACTTTGATTTTGTGAGTATTCATTGTAGATACTTTTGTATAAACTGTGTACATACTTTTGGTCGCAATCCCCCCTGGGGGTTGCTCTTATAAGGGTGGGAGTGTTACGGATACAAGTGTGTATCCTGTGTGTTTCTTTTCTCTCCTTCTCCCCTCACAGGTGACAATCATCAGTCCCCAATCAGAAGACACCTGTTCCTTTTCCCTCAACCAATCACAGTCCCTTTCCCTTGGTTTAAAAACCCAGTCAGTTGTTTTCTCCCCAGCTCATTTTTATCTCGCGAGCTCATTATCTCGCTAGCTCATTCTCACTCTGTGATCAAACTTTGTGCTCATTCGCTCTTGTGTCCAATCTCTATCTCTCTCTCTGTATTGATCTCTTTTGTTTTTGCAAACTACATGTCACATTTGTCCGGTAATCCTGTGAGTATTGTTTTGTTATTTGACTGTTTGTTGGTTTGGTGGGAAAAGGGGGTACCAAGACAAGTCGCCCATGGGCATACATTACCCGTAGGAATACTGTGTCTAAGTACCCTAGTTAGAACTGGGCGGACCACCCACTGTATTTTTGGTTAGTTAGCTAGCTGTTGTTGAAATAGGCTAGTCTAGTTTAGGGGTGGTTTTGGATTATTGTTTCGTTGCTTGGGTCCAGCTCAGCCCCTTTTCCCACACCCCTTTACCGTGTGTTTAAAATAAACCTTTTGAGTTTGACGGTAGATTTCAGTTGTCTGTGGTTTTTGGTTCTCACTGTTACATGTCACGATTATAATTTGCATGATTTATGTTACGGGTCTCGTATCCATCCCCCCTAGACCGCTGGGCCAAAGGGGTTCGTAACACCAACCCTTCTAGGTCGGTACCCCTCCCTAACCCTTCTAGGTCGGTACCCCTCCCTGACCCTTCTAGGTCGGTACCCCTCCCTGACCCTTCTAGGTCGGTACCCCTCCCTGACCCTTCTAGGTCGGTACCCCTCCCTGACCCTTCTAGGTCGGTACCCCTCCCTGACCCTTCTAGGTCGGTACCCCTTCCCAACCCCTTCCCTTCTAGGTTGGTACCCCTCCCTGACCGTTCTAGGTCGGTACCCCTCCCTGACCCTTCTAGGTCGGTACCCCTCCCTAACCCCAACCCTTCTAGGTCGGTACCCCTCCCTAACCCTTCTAGGTCGGTACCCCTCCCTAACCCTTCTAGGTCGGTACCCCTCCCTTCTAGGTCGGTACCCCTCCCTGACCCTTCTAGGTCGGTACCCCTCCCTAACCCCAACCCTTCCGTGTCGGTACCCCTCCCTAAGCCCAACCCTTCCAGGTCAGTACCCCTCCCTGACCCTTATAGGTCGGTACCCCTCCCTGACCCTTCTAGGTCGCTACCCCTCCCTGACCCTTCTAGGTCGGTACCCCTCCCTGACCCTTCAAGGTCGGTACCCCTCCCTGACCCTTCTAGGTCGGTACCCCACCCTAACCATTCCAGGTCGGTACCCCTCCCTAACCCTTCTAGGTCGGTACCCCTCTCTAACCCTTCTAGGTCAGTACCCCTCCCTAACCCCAACCCTTCTAGGTCGGTACCCCTCCCTGACCCTTCTAGGTCGGTACCCCTCCCTGACCGTTCTAGGTCGGTACCCCTCCCTAACCCTTCTAGGTCAGTACCCCTCCCTAACCCCAACCCTTCTAGGTCGGTACCCCTCCCTAACCCCAACCCTTCTAGGTCGGTACACCTCCCTAACCCTTCCAGGTCGGTACCCCTCCCTAACCCTTCTAGGTAGGTACCCCTCCCCGACCCCAACCCTTCCAGGTCGGTACCCCTCCCTGACCCTTCTAGGTCGGTACCCCTCCCCGACCCTTCTAGGTCGGTACCCCTCCCCGACCCTTCTAGGTCGGTACCCCTCCCCGACCCTTCTAGGTCGGTACCTCTCCCCGACCCTTCTAGGTCGGTACCCCTCCCCGACCCTTCTAGGTCGGTACCCCTCCCTAACCCCAACCCTTCTAGGTCGGTACACCTCCCTAACCCTTCCAGGTCGGTACCCCTCCCTAACCCTTCTAGGTAGGTACCCCTCCCCGACCCCAACCCTTCCAGGTCGGTACCCCTCCCTGACCCTTCTAGGTCGGTACCCCTCCCCGACCCTTCTAGGTCGGTACCGCTCCCCGACCCTTCTAGGTCGGTACCCCTCCCCGACCCTTCTAGGTCGGTACCCCTCCCCGACCCTTCTAGGTCGGTACCCCTCCCCGACCCTTCTAGGTCGGTACCCCTCCTCGACCCTTCTAGGTCGGTACCCCTCCCCGACCCTTCTAGGTCGGTACCCCTCCCCGACCCTTCTAGGTCGGTACCCCTCCCTAACCCCAACCCTTCTAGGTCGGTACCCCTCCCCGACCCTTCTAGGTCGGTACCCCTCCCCGACCCTTCTAGGTCGGTACCCCTCCTCGACCCTTCTAGGTCGGTACCCCTCCCCGACCCTTCTAGGTCGGTACCCCTCCCCGACCCTTCTAGGTCGGTACCCCTCCCTAACCCCAACCCTTCTAGGTCGGTACCCCTCCCCGACCCTTCTAGGTCGGTACCCCTCCCTAACCCCAACCCTTCTAGGTCGGTACCCCTCCCTAACCCTTCTAGGTCGGTACCCCTCCCTGACCCTTCTAGGTTGGTACCCCTCCCTGACCCTTCTCCCTGACCCTTCTAGGTCGGTACCCCTCCCTGACCCTTCTAGGTCGGTACCCCTTCCCAACCCCATCCCTTCTAGGTCGGTACCCCTCCCTGACCCTTCTAGGTCGGTACCCCTCTCTGACACTTCTAGGTCGGTATCCCTCCCTAACCCTTCTAGGTCGGTACCCCTCCCTAACCCTTCTAGGTCGGTACCCCTCCCTAACCCTTCTAGGTCCGTACCCCTCCCTAACCCTTCTGGGTCGGTACCCCTCCCCAACCCTTCTGGGTCGGTACCCCTCCCCGACCCTTCTAGGTCGGTACCCCTCCCTGACCCTTCTAGGTCGGTACCCCTCCCTGACCCTTCTATGTCGGTACCCCTCCCTAAGCCCAACCCTTCCGGGTCGGTGCCCCTCCCTAAGCCCAACCCTTCCAGGTCAGTACCCCTCCCTGACCCTTCTAGGTCGGTACCCCTCCCTGACCCTTCTAGGTCGGTACCCCTCCCCGACCCTTCTAGGTCGGTACCCCTCCCCAACCCCAACCCTTCTAGGTCAGTACCCCTCCCTAACCCCAACCCTTCTAGGTCGGTACCCCTCCCTAACCCCAACCCTTCTAGGTCGGTACCCCTCCCTGACCCTTCCAGGTCGGTACCCCTCCCTGACCCTTCTAGGTCGGTACCCGTCCCTGACCCTTCTAGGTCGGTACCCCTCCCTAACCCTTCTAGGTCGGTACCCCACCCTAACCCCAACCCTTCTAGGTCAGTACCCCTCCCTAACCCCAACCCTTCTAGGTCGGTACCCCTCCCTAACCCCAACCCTTCTAGGTCGGTACACCTCCCTAACCCTTCCAGGTCGGTACCCCTCCCTAACCCTTCTAGGTAGGTACCCCTCCCCGACCCCAACCCTTCCAGGTCGGTACCCCTCCCCGACCCTTCTAGGTCGGTACCCCTCCCCGACCCTTCTAGGTCGGTACCCCTCCCCGACCCTTCTAGGTCGGTACCCCTCCCCGACCCTTCTAGGTCGGTACCGCTCCCCGACCCTTCTAGGTCGGTACCCCTCCCCGACCCTTCTAGGTCAGTACCCCTCCCCGACCCTTCTAGGTCGGTACCCCTCCCTGACCCTTCTAGGTCGGTACCCCTCCCTGACCCTTCTAGGTTGGTACCCCTCCCTGACCCTTCTCCCTTACCCTTCTAGGTCGGTACCCCTCCCTGACCCTTCTAGGTCGGTACCCCTCCCTGACCCTTCTAGGTCGGTTCCCCTCCCTGACCCTTCTAGGTCGGTACCCCTTCCCAACCCCATCCCTTCTAGGTCGGTACCCCTCCCTGACCCTTCTAGGTCGGTACCCCTCTCTGACACTTCTAGGTCGGTACCCCTCTCTGACACTTCTAGATCGGTATCCCTCCCTAACCCTTCTAGGTCGGTACCCCTCCCTGACCCTTCTAGGTCGGTACCCCTCCCTGACCCTTCTAGGTCGGTACCCCTCCCTGACCCTTCTATGTCGGTACCCCTCCCGAACCCCAACCCTTCCGGGTCGGTGCACCTCCCTAAGCCCAACCCTTCCAGGTCAGTACCCCTCCCTGACCCTTCTAGGTCGGTACCCCTCCCTGACCCTTCTATGTCGGTACCCCTCCCCGACCCTTCTAGGTCGGTACCCCTCCCCAACCCCAACCCTTCTAGGTCGGTACCCCTCCCTAACCCCAACCCTTCTAGGTCGGTACCCCTCCCTAACCCCAACCCTTCTAGGTCGGTACCCTTCCCTGACCCTTCCAGGTCGGTACCCCTCCCTGACCCTTCTAGGTCGGTACCCGTTCCTGAGCCTTCTAGGTCGGTACCCCTCCCTAACCCTTCTAGGTCGGTACCCCACCCTAACCCCAACCCTTCTAGGTCAGTACCCCTCCCTAACCCCAACCCTTCTAGGTCGGTACCCCTCCCTAACCCTTCTAGGTCGGTACCCCTCCCTAACCCTTCTAGGTCGGTACCCCTCCCTGACCCTTCTAGGTTGGTACCCCTCCCTGACCCTTCTCCCTGAACCTTCTAGGTCGGTACCCCTCCCTGACCCTTCTAGGTCGGTACCCCTCCCTTACTCTTCTAGGTCGGTACCTCTCACTAACCCTTCTAGGTCGGTACCCCTCCCTAACCCTTCTAGGTCAGTACCCCTCCCTAACCCCAACCCTTCTAGGTCGGTACCCCTCCCTAACCCTTCTAGGTCGCTACCCCTCCCTAACCCTTCTAGGTCGGTACCCCTCCCTAACATTTCTAGGTCGGTACCCCTCCCTGACCCTTCTAGGTCGGTACCCCTCCCTGACCCTTCTAGGTCGGTACCCCTCCCTGACCCTTCTAGGTCGGTACCCCTCCCTGACCCTTCTAGGTCATTACCCCTCCCTAACCCTGACCCTTCTAGGTCGGTACCCCTCCCTAACCCCGACCCATCTAGGTCAGTACCCCTCCCTAACCCCAACCCTTCTAGGTCGGTACCCCTCGATAACCCTTCTAGGTCGGTACCCCTCCCTAACCCTTCTAGGTCGGTACCCCTCCCTAACCCTTCTAGGTCGGTACCCCTCCCTAACCCTTCTAGGTAGGTACCCCTCCCTGACCCTTCTAGGTTGGTACCCCTCCCTGACCCTTCTCCCTGACCCTTCTAGGTCGGTACCCCTCCCTGACCCTTCTAGGTCGGTACCCCTCCCTAACCCTTCTAGGTCGGTACCCCTTCCCAACCCCATCCCTTCTAGGTTGGTACCCCTCCCTGACCCTTCTAGGTCGGTACCCCTCCCTGACCCTTCTAGGTCGGTACCCCTTCCCAACCCCATCCCTTCTAGGTCTGTACCCCTCCCTGACCCTTCTAGGTCGGTATCCATCCCTAACCCATCTAGGTCGGTACCCCTCCCTAACCCTTCTAGGTCGGTACCCCTCCCTAACCCTTCTAGGTCGGTACCCCTCCCTAACCCTTCTAGGTCGGTACCCCTCCCTAACCCTTCTAGGTCGCTAACCTCCCTAACCCTTCCAAGTCGCTACCCCTCCCTAACCCTTCTAGGTAGGTACCCCTCCCTGACCCTTCTAGGTTGGTACCCCTCCCTGACCCTTCTCCCTGACCCTTCTAGGTCGGTACCCCTCCCTGACCCTTCTAGGTCGGTACCCCTCCCTGACCCTTCTAGGTCGGTACCCCTCCCTGACCCTTCTAGGTCGGTACCCCTCCCTAACCCTTCTAGGTCGGTACCCCTTCCCAACCCCATCCCTTCTAGGTTGGTACCCCTCCCTGACCCTTCTAGGTCGGTACCCCTCCCTGACCCTTCTAGGTCGGTACCCCTTCCCAACCCCATCCCTTCTAGGTCTGTACCCCTCCCTGACCCTTCTAGGTCGGTATCCCTCCCTAACCCATCTAGGTCGGTACCCCTCCCTAACCCTTCTAGGTCGGTACCCCTCCCTAACCCTTCTAGGTCGGTACCCCTCCCTAACCCTTCTAGGTCGGTACCCCACCCTGACCCTTCTAGGTCGCTACCCCTCCCTGACCCTTCTAGGTCGGTACCCCTCCCTGACCCTTCTAGGTCGGTACCCCTCCCTGACCCTTCTAGGTCGGTACCCCTCCCTGACCCTTCTAGGTCGGTACCCCTCCCTGACCCTTCTAGGTCGGTACCCCTCCCTGACCGTTCTAGGTCGGTACCCCTCCATGACCCTACTAGGTCGGTACCCCTCTCTAACCCCAACCCTTCTAGGTCGGTACCCCTCCCTAACCCTTCTTGGTCGGTACCCCTCCCTAACCCTTCCAAGTCGGTACCCCTCCCTAACCCTTCTAGGTCGGTACCCCTTCCCAACCCCTTCCCTTCTAGGTTGGTACCCCTCCCTGACCCTTCTAGGTCGGTACCCCCTCCCTGACCCTTCTAGGTCGGTACCCCTCCCTAACCCCAACCCTTCTAGGTCGGTACCCCTCCCCAACCCTTCTAGGTCGGTACCCCTCCCTAACCCTTCTAGGTCGGTACCCCTCCCTGACCCTTCTAGGTCGGTACCCCTCCCTAACCCCAACCCTTCCGGGTCGGTACCCCTCCCTAAGCCCAACCCTTCCAGGTCAGTACCCCTCCCTGACCCTTCTAGGTCGCTACCCCTCCCTGACCCTTCTAGGTCGGTACCCCTCCCTGACCCTTCAAGGTCGGTACCCCTCCCTGACCCTTCTAGGTCGGTACCCCACCCTAACCATTCCAGGTCGGTACCCCTCCCTAACCCTTCTAGGTCGGTACCCCTCTCTAACACTTCTAGGTCAGTACCCCTCCCTAACCCCAACCCTTGTAGGTCGGTACCCCTCCCTGACCCTTCTAGGTCGGTACCCCTCCCTGACCCTTCTAGGTCGGTACCCCTCCCTGACCGTTCTAGGTCGGTACCCCTCCCTGACCCTTCTAGGTCGGTACCCCTCCCTAACCCCAACCCTTCTAGGTCGGTACCCCTCCCTAACCCTTCTAGGTCGCTACCCCTCCCTAACCCTTCTAGGTCGGTACCCCACCCTGACCCTTCTAGGTCGCTACCCCTCCCTGACCCTTCTAGGTCGGTACCCCTCCCTGACCCTTCTAGGTCGGTACCCCTCCCTGACCCTTCTAGGTCGGTACCCCTCCCTGACCCTTCTAGGTCGGTACCCCTCCCTGACCGTTCTAGGTCGGTACCCCTCCATGACCCTACTAGGTCGGTACCCCTCTCTAACCCCAACCCTTCTAGGTCGGTACCCCTCCCTAACCCTTCTTGGTCGGTACCCCTCCCTAACCCTTCCAAGTCGGTACCCCTCCCTAACCCTTCTAGGTCGGTACCCCTTCCCAACCCCTTCCCTTCTAGGTCGGTACCCCTCCCTGACCCTTCTAGGTCGGTACCCCTCCCTAACCCCAACCCTTCTAGGTCGGTACCCCTCCCCAACCCTTCTAGGTCGGTACCCCTCCCTAACCCTTCTAGGTCGGTACCCCTCCCTTCTAGGTCGGTACCCCTCCCTGACCCTTCTAGGTCGGTACCCCTCCCTAACCCCAACCCTTCCGGGTCGGTACCCCTCCCTAAGCCCAACCCTTCCAGGTCAGTACCCCTCCCTGACCCTTCTAGGTCGCTACCCCTCCCTGACCCTTCTAGGTCGGTACCCCTCCCTGACCCTTCAAGGTCGGTACCCCTCCCTGACCCTTCTAGGTCGGTACCCCACCCTAACCATTCCAGGTCGGTACCCCTCCCTAACCCTTCTAGGTCGGTACCCCTCTCTAACACTTCTAGGTCAGTACCCCTCCCTAACCCCAACCCTTGTAGGTCGGTACCCCTCCCTGACCCTTCTAGGTCGGTACCCCTCCCTGACCCTTCTAGGTCGGTACCCCTCCCTGACCGTTCTAGGTCGGTACCCCTCCCTGACCCTTCTAGGTCGGTACCCCTCCCTAACCCCAACCCTTCTAGGTCGGTACCCCTCCCTAACCCTTCTAGGTCGCTACCCCTCCCTAACCCTTCTAGGTCGGTACACCTCCCTAACCCTTCCAGGTCGGTACCCCTCCCTAACCCTTCTAGGTAGGTACCCCTCCCCGACCCCAACCCTTCCAGGTCGGTACCCCTCCCTGACCCTTCTAGGTCGGTACCCCTCCCCGACCCTTCTAGGTCGGTACCGCTCCCCGACCCGTCTAGGTCGGTACCCCTCCCCGACCCTTCTAGGTCGGTACCCCTCCCCGACCCTTCTAGGTCGGTACCCCTCCCCGACCCTTCTAGGTCGGTACCCCTCCCCGACCCTTCTAGGTCGGTACCCCTCCCTAACCCCAACCCTTCTAGGTCGGTACCCCTCCCTAACCCTTCTAGGTCGGTACCCCTCCCTGACCCTTCTAGGTTGGTACCCCTCCCTGACCATTCTCCCTGACCCTTCTAGGTCGGTACCCCTCCCTGACCCTTTTAGGTCGGTACCCCTCCGTAACCCTTCTAGGTCGGTACCCCTTCCCAACCCCATCCCTTCTAGGTTGGTACCCCTCCCTGACCCTTCTAGGTCGGTACCCCTCCCTGACCCTTCTAGGTCGGTACCCCTCCCTGACCATTCTAGGTCGGTACCCCTTCCCAACCCCATCCCTTCTAGGTCGGTACCCCTCCCTGACCCTTCTAGGTCGGTACCCCTCTCTGACACTTCTAGGTCGGTATCCCTCCCTAACTCTTCTAGGTCGGTACCCCTCCCTAACCCTTCTAGGTCGGTACCCCTCCCTAACCCTTCTAGGTCCGTACCCCTCCCTAACCCTTCTAGGTCGGTACCCCACCCTAACCCTTCTAGGTCGGTACCCCACCCTAACCCTTCTAGGTCGGTACCCCTCCCCGACCCTTCCAGGTCACTACCCCTCCCTGACCCTTCTGGGTCGGTACCCCTCCCCAACCCTTCTGGGTCGGTACCCCTCCCCGACCCTTCTAGGTCGGTACCCCTCCCTGACCCTTCTAGGTCGGTACCCCTCCCTGACCCTTCTATGTCGGTACCCCTCCCTAACCCCAACCCTTCCGGGTCGGTGCCCCTCCCTAAGCCCAACCCTTCCAGGTCAGTACCCCTCCCTGACCCTTCTAGGTCGGTACCCCTCCCTAACCCTTCTAGGTCGGTACCCCTCCCTGACCCTTCTAGGTCGGTACCCCTCCCTGACCCTTCTAGGTCGGTACCCCTCCCCAACCCCAACCCTTCTAGGTCAGTACCCCTCCCTAACCCCAACCCTTCTAGGTCGGTACCCCTCCCTAACCCCAACCCTTCTAGGTCGGTACCCCTCCCTGACCCTTCCAGGTCGGCACCCCTCCCCGACCCTTCTAGGTCGGTACCCGTCCCTGACCCTTCTAGGTCGGTACCCCTCCCTAACCCTTCTAGGTCGGTACCCCACCCTAACCCCAACCCTTCTAGGTCAGTACCCCTCCCTAACCCCAACCCTTCTAGGTCGGTACCCCTCCCTAACCCCAACCCTTCTAGGTCGGTACACCTCCCTAACCCTTCCAGGTCGGTACCCCTCCCTAACCCTTCTAGGTAGGTACCCCTCCCGGACCCCAACCCTTCCAGGTCGGTACCCCTCCCTGACCCTTCTAGGTCGGTACCCCTCCCCGACCCTTCTAGGTCGGTACCCCTCCCCGACCCTTCTAGGTCGGTACCCCTCCCCGACCCTTCTAGGTCGGTACCGCTCCCCGACCCTTCTAGGTCGGTACCCCTCCCCGACCCTTCTAGGTCAGTACCCCTCCCCGACCCTTCTAGGTCGGTACCCCTCCCTGACCCTTCTAGGTCGGTACCCCTCCCTGACCCTTCTAGGTTGGTACCCCTCCCTGACCCTTCTCCCTGACCCTTCTAGGTCGGTACCCCTCCCTGACCCTTCTAGGTCGGTACCCCTCCCTGACCCTTCTAGGTCGGTTCCCCTCCCTGACCCTTCTAGGTCGGTACCCCTTCCCAACCCCATCCCTTCTAGGTCGGTACCCCTCCCTGACCCTTCTAGGTCAGTACCCCTCTCTGACACTTCTAGGTCGGTACCCCTCTCTGACACTTCTAGATCGGTATCCCTCCCTAACCCTTCTAGGTCGGTACCCCTCCCTGACCCTTCTAGGTTGGTACCCCTCCCTGACCCTTCTAGGTCGGTACCCCTCCCTGACCCTTCTATGTCGGTACCCCTCCCGAACCCCAACCCTTCCGGGTCGGTGCACCTCACTAAGCCCAACCCTTCCAGGTCAGTACCCCTCCCTGACCCTTCTAGGTCGGTACCCCTCCCTGACCCTTCTATGTCGGTACCCCTCCCCGACCCTTCTAGGTCGGTACCCCTCCCCAACCCCAACCCTTCTAGGTCGGTACCCCTCCCTAACCCCAACCCTTCTAGGTCGGTACCCCTCCCTGACCCTTCCAGGTCGGTACCCCTCCCTGACCCTTCTAGGTCGGTACCCGTTCCTGAGCCTTCTAGGTCGGTACCCCTCCCTAACCCTTCTAGGTCGGTACCCCACCCTAACCCCAACCCTTCTAGGTCAGTACCCCTCCCTAACCCCAACCCTTCTAGGTCGGTACCCCTCCCTAACCCTTCTAGGTCGGTACCCCTCCCTAACCCTTCTAGGTCGGTACCCCTCCCTGACCCTTCTAGGTTGGTACCCCTCCCTGACCCTTCTCCCTGAACCTTCTAGGTCGGTACCCCTCCCTGACCCTTCTAGGTCGGTACCCCTCCCTGACCCTTCTAGGTCGTTACCCCTCCCTGACCCTTCTAGGTCGGTACCCCTCCCTGACCCTTCTAGGTCATTACCCCTCCCTAACCCTGACCCTTCTAGGTCGGTACCCCTCCCTAACCCCGACCCATCTAGGTCAGTACCCCTCCCTAACCCCAACCCTTCTAGGTCGGTACCCCTCGATAACCCTTCTAGGTCGGTACCCCTCCCTAACCCTTCTAGGTCGGTACCCCTCCCTAACCCTTCTAGGTCGATACCCCTCCCTAACCCTTCTAGGTCGGTACCCCTCCCTAACCCTTCTAGGTAGGTACCCCTCCCTGACCCTTCTAGGTTGGTACCCCTCCCTGACCCTTCTCCCTGACCCTTCTAGGTCGGTACCCCTCCCTGACCCTTCTAGGTCGGTACCCCTCCCTAACCCTTCTAGGTCGGTACCCCTTCCCAACCCCATCCCTTCTAGGTCTGTACCCCTCCCTGACCCTTCTAGGTCGGTATCCATCCCTAACCCATCTAGGTCGGTACCCCTCCCTAACCCTTCTAGGTCGGTACCCCTCCCTAACCCTTCTAGGTCGGTACCCCTCCCTAACCCTTCTAGGTCGGTACCCCACCCTAACCCTTCTAGGTCGCTACCCCTCCCTGACCCTTCTAGGTCGGTACCCCTCCCTGACCCTTCTAGGTCGGTACCCCTCCCTGACCCTTCTAGGTCGGTACCCCTCCCTGACCCTTCTAGGTCGGTACCCCTCCCTGACCGTTCTAGATCGGTACCCCTCCATGACCCTACTAGGTCGGTACCCCTCTCTAACCCCAACCCTTCTAGGTCGGTACCCCTCCCTAAACCTTCTTGGTCGGTACCCCTCCCTAACCCTTCTAGGTCGGTACCCCTCCCTAACCCTTCTAGGTCGCTAACCTCCCTAACCCTTCCAAGTCGGTACACCTCCCTAACCCTTCTAGGTCGGTACCCCTCCCTGACCCTTCTAGGTCGGTACCCCTCCCTGACCCTTCTAGGTCGGTACCGCTCCCTGACCCTTCTAGGTCGGTACCCCTCCCTAACCCTTCTAGGTCGGTACCCCTTCCCAACCCCTTCCCTTCTAGGTTGGTACCCCTCCCTGACCCTTCTAGGTCGGTACCCCTCCCTGACCGTTCTAGGTCGGTACCCCTCCCTGACCCTTCTAGGTCGGTACCCCTCCCTAACCCCAACCCTTCTAGGTCGGTACCCCTCCCTAACCCTTTTAGGTCGGTACCCCTCCCTAACCCTTCTAGGTCGGTACCCCTCCCTTCTAGGTCGGTACCCCTCCCTGACCCTTCTAGGTCGGTACCCCTCCCTAACCCCAACCCTTCCGGGTCGGTACCCCTCCCTAAGCCCAACCCTTCCAGGTCAGTACCCCTCCCTGACCCTTCTAGGTCGCTACCCCTCCCTAACCCTTCTAGGTAGGTACCCCTCCCTGACCCTTCTAGGTTGGTACCCCTCCCTGACCCTTCTCCCTGACCCTTCTAGGTCGGTACCCCTCCCTGACCCTTCTAGGTCGGTACCCCTCCCTGACCCTTCTAGGTCGGTACCCCTCCCTAACCCTTCTAGGTCGGTACCCCTTCCCAACCCCATCCCTTCTAGGTTGGTACCCCTCCCTGACCCTTCTAGGTCGGTACCCCTCCCTGACCCTTCTAGGTCGGTACCCCTTCCCAACCCCATCCCTTCTAGGTCTGTACCCCTCCCTGACCCTTCTAGGTCGGTATCCCTCCCTAACCCATCTAGGTCGGTACCCCTCCCTAACCCTTCTAGGTCGGTACCCCTCCCTAACCCTTCTAGGTCGGTACCCCTCCCTAACCCTTCTAGGTCGGTACCCCACCCTAACCCTTCTAGGTCGCTACCCCTCCCTGACCCTTCTAGGTCGGTACCCCTCCCTGACCCTTCTAGGTCGGTACCCCTCCCTGACCCTTCTAGGTCGGTACCCCTCCCTGACCCTTCTAGGTCGGTAGCCCTCCCTGACCCTTCTAGGTCGGTACCCCTCCCTGACCGTTCTAGGTCGGTACCCCTCCATGACCCTACTAGGTCGGTACCCCTCTCTAACCCCAACCCTTCTAGGTCGGTACCCCTCCCTAACCCTTCTTGGTCGGTACCCCTCCCTAACCCTTCTTGGTCGGTACCCCTCCCTAACCCTTCTAGGTCGGTACCCCTCCCTAACCCTTCTAGGTCGCTACCCCTCCCTAACCCTTCCAAGTCGGTACACCTCCCTGACCCTTCTAGGTCGGTACCCCTCCCTGACCCTTCTAGGTCGGTACCCCTCCCTGACCCTTCTAGGTCGGTACCCCTCCCTAACCCTTCTAGGTCGGTACCCCTTCCCAACCCCTTCCCTTCTAGGTTGGTACCCCTCCCTGACCCTTCTAGGTCGGTACCCCTCCCTGACCGTTCTAGGTCGGTACCCCTCCCTGACCCTTCTAGGTCGGTACCCCTCCCTAACCCCAACCCTTCTAGGTCGGTACCCCTCCCTAACCCTTCTAGGTCGGTACCCCTCCCTAACCCTTCTAGGTCGGTGCCCCTCCCTTCTAGGTCGGTACCCCTCCCTGACCCTTCTAGGTCGGTACCCCTCCCTAACCCCAACCCTTCCGGGTCGGTACCCCTCCCTAAGCCCAACCCTTCCAGGTCAGTACCCCTCCCTGACCCTTCTAGGTCGCTACCCCTCCCTGACCCTTCTAGGTCGGTACCCCTCCCTGACCCTTCAAGGTCGGTACCCCTCCCTGACCCTTCTAGGTCGGTACCCCACCCTAACCATTCCAGGTCGGTACCCCTCCCTAACCCTTCTAGGTCGGTACCCCTCTCTAACACTTCTAGGTCAGTACCCCTCCCTAACCCCAACCCTTGTAGGTCGGTACCCCTCCCTGACCCTTCTAGGTCCGTACCCCTCCCTGACCCTTCTAGGTCGGTACCCCTCCCTGACCGTTCTAGGTCGGTACCCCTCCCTGACCCTTCTAGGTCGGTACCCCTCCCTAACCCCAACCCTTCTAGGTCGGTACCCCTCCCTAACCCTTCTAGGTCGCTACCCCTCCCTAACCCTTCTAGGTCGGTACACCTCCCTAACCCTTCCAGGTCGGTACCCCTCCCTAACCCTTCTAGGTAGGTACCCCTCCCCGACCCCAACCCTTCCAGGTCGGTACCCCTCCCTGACCCTTCTAGGTCGGTACCCCTCCCCGACCCTTCTAGGTCGGTACCGCTCCCCGACCCGTCTAGGTCGGTACCCCTCCCCGACCCTTCTAGGTCGGTACCCCTCCCCGACCCTTCTAGGTCGGTACCCCTCCCCGACCCTTCTAGGTCGGTACCCCTCCCCGACCCTTCTAGGTCGGTACCCCTCCCTAACCCCAACCCTTCTAGGTCGGTACCCCTCCCTAACCCTTCTAGGTCGGTACCCCTCCCTGACCCTTCTAGGTCGGTACCCCTCCGTAACCCTTCTAGGTCGGTACCCCTTCCCAACCCCATCCCTTCTAGGTTGGTACCCCTCCCTGACCCTTCTAGGTCGGTACCCCTCCCTGACCCTTCTAGGTCGGTACCCCTCCCTGACCATTCTAGGTCGGTACCCCTTCCCAACCCCATCCCTTCTAGGTCGGTACCCCTCCCTGACCCTTCTAGGTCGGTACCCCTCTCTGACACTTCTAGGTCGGTATCCCTCCCTAACTCTTCTAGGTCGGTACCCCTCCCTAACTCTTCTAGGTCGGTACCCCTCCCTAACCCTTCTAGGTCCGTACCCCTCCCTAACCCTTCTGGGTCGGTACCCCTCCCAAACCCTTCTGGGTCGGTACCCCTCCCCGACCCTTCTAGGTCGGTACCCCTCCCTGACCCTTCTAGGTCGGTACCCCTCCCTAACCCTTCTAGGTCGGTACCCCTCCCAAACCCTTCTGGGTCGGTACCCCTCCCCGACCCTTCTAGGTCGGTACCCCTCCCTGAACCTTCTAGGTCGGTACCCCTCCCTGACCCTTCTAGGTCGGTACCCCTCCCTAACCCTGACCCTTCTAGGTCGGTACCCCTCCCTAACCCCGACCCATCTAGGTCAGTACCCCTCCCTAACCCCAACCCTTCTAGGTCGGTACCCCTCCCTAACCCTTCTAGGTCGGTACCCCTCCCTAACCCTTCTAGGTCGGTACCCCTCCCTGACCCTTCTAGGTCGGTACCCCTCCCTAACCCTTCTAGGTCGGTACCCCTTCCCAACCCCATCCCTTCTAGGTCGTTACCCCTCCCTGACCCTTCTAGGTCGGTACCCCTCCCTGACCCTTCTAGGTCGGTACCCCTTCCCAACCCCATCCCTTCTAGGTCGGTACCCCTCCCTGACCCTTCTAGGTCGGTATCCCTCCCTAACCCATCTAGGTCGGTACCCCTCCCTAACCCTTCTAGGTCGGTACCCTTCCCTAACCCTTCTAGGTCGGTACCCCTCCCTAACCCTTCTAGGTCGGTACCCCTCCCTAACCCTTCTAGGTCGGTACCCCACCCTAACACTTCTAGGTCGGTACCCCTCCCTAACCCTTCTAGGTCGGTACCCCTCCCTAACCCTTCTAGGTCGGTACCCCTATCTAACCCTTCTAGGTCGGTACACCTCCCTAACCCTTCTAGGTCGGTACCCCTCCCTAACCCTTCTAGGTCGGTACCCCTCCCTAACCCTTCTAGGTCGGTACCCCTCCCTAACCCTTCTAGGTCAGTACCCCACCCTAACCCTTCTAGGTCGGTACCCCTCCCTAACCCCTTCTAGGTCGGTACCCCTCCCCGACCCTTCCAGGTCACTACCCCTCCCTGACCCTTCTAGGTAGGTACCCCTCCCTAACCCTTCTAGGTCGGTACCCCTCCCTAACCCTTCTAGGTCGGTACCCCTCCCTAACCCTTCTAGGTCGGTACCCCTCCCTAACCCTTCTGGGTCGGTACCCCTCCCCGACCCTTCTGGGTCGGTACCCCTCCCCGACCCTTCTAGGTCGGTACCCCTCCCCGACCCTTCTAGGTCGGTACCCCTCCCCGACCCTTCTAGGTCGGTACCCCTCCCTGACCCTTCTATGTCGGTACCCCTCCCTAACCCAACCCTTCCGGGTCGGTGCCCCTCCCTAAGCCCAACCCTTCCAGGTCAGTACCCCTCCCTGACCCTTCTAGGTCGGTACCCCTCCCTAACCCTTCTAGGTCGGTACCCCTCCCTGACCCTTCTAGGTCGGTACCCCTCCCTGACCCTTCTAGGTCGGTACCCCTCCCCAACCCCAACCCTTCTAGGTCAGTATCCCTCCCTAACCCCAACCCTTCTAGGTCGGTACCCCTCCCTAACCCCAACCCTTCTAGGTCGGTACCCCTCCCTGACCCTTCCAGGTCGGTACCCCTCCCTGACCCTTCTAGGTCGGTACCCGTCCCTGACCCTTCTAGGTCGGTACCCCTCCCTAACCCTTCTAGGTCGGTACCCCACCCTAACCCCAACCCTTCTAGGTCAGTACCCCTCCCTAACCCCAACCCTTCTAGGTCGGTACCCCTCCCTAACCCTTCTAGGTCGGTACCCCTACCTAACCCTTCTAGGTCGGTACCCCTCCCTGACCCTTCTAGGTTGGTACCCCTCCCTGACCCTTCTCCCTGACCCTTCTAGGTCGGTACCCCTCCCTGACCCTTCTAGGTCGGTACCCCTCCCTTACTCTTCTAGGTCAGTACCCCTCACTAACCCTTCTAGGTCGGTACCCCTCCCTAACCCTTCTAGGTCAGTACCCCTCCCTAACCCCAACCCTTCTAGGTCGGTACCCCTCCCTAACCCTTCTAGGTCGCTACCCTCCCTAACCCTTCTAGGTCGGTACCCCTCCCTAACCCTTCTAGGTCGCTACCCTCCCTAACCCTTCTAGGTCGGTACCCCTCCCTAACATTTCTAGGTCGGTACTCCTCCCTGACCCTTCTAGGTCGGTACCCCTCCCTGAACCTTCTAGGTCGGTACCCCTCCCTGACCCTTCTAGGTCGGTACCCCTCCCTGACCCTTCTAGGTCGGTACCCCTCCCTAACCCCGACCCATCTAGGTCAGTACCCCTCCCTAACCCCAACCCTTCTAGGTCGGTACCCCTCCCTAACCCTTCTAGGTCGGTACCCCTCCCTAACCCTTCTAGGTCGGTACCCCTCCCTGACCCTTCTAGGTCGGTACCCCTCCCTAACCCTTCTAGGTTGGTACCCCTTCCCAACCCCATCCCTTCTAGGTCGGTACCCCTCCCTGACCCTTCTAGGTCGGTATCCCTCCCTAACCCATCTAGGTCGGTACCCCTCCCTAACCCTTCTAGGTCGGTACCCCTCCCTAACCCTTCTAGGTCGGTACCCCTCCCTAACCCTTCTAGGTCGGTACCCCTCCCTAACCCTTCTAGGTCGGTACCCCACCCTAACCCTTCTAGGTCGGTACCCCTCCCTAACCCTTCTAGGTCGGTACCCCTCCCTAACCCTTCTAGGTCGGTACCCCTCCCTAACCCTTCTAGGTCGGTACACCTCCCTAACCCTTCTAGGTCGGTACCCCTCCCTAACCCTTCTAGGTCGGTACCCCTCCCTAACCCTTCTAGGTCGGTACCCCTCCCTAACCCTTCTAGGTCGGTACCCCACCCTAACCCTTCTAGGTCGGTACCCCACCCTAACCCTTCTAGGTCGGTACCCCACCCTAACCCTTCTAGGTCGGTACCCCTCCCTAACCCTTCTAGGTCGGTACCCCACCCTAACCCTTCTAGGTCGGTACCCCTCCCCGACCCTTCCAGGTCACTACCCCTCCCTGACCCTTCTAGGTAGGTACCCCTCCCCGACCCTTCTAGGTCGGTACCCCTCCCCGACCCCGACCCTTCCAGGTCGGTACCCCTCCCCGACCCCAACCCTTCCAGGTCGGTACCCCTCCTGAGAGACAGACCAGATACTCCCAGCTACTAGAACAGTAAGAGAGAGAGAGAGACTGACCAGATACTCCCAGCTACTAGAACAGTAAGAGAGAGACAGATCAGATACTACCAGCTACAAGAACAGTAAGAGAGAGAGACAGAACAGATACTACCAGCTACTAGAACAGTAAGAGAGAGAGACAGACCAGATACTACCAGCTACTAGAACAGTAAGAGAGAGAGATACAGACCAGATACTACCAGCTACTAGAACAGTAAGAGAGAGAGATACAGACCAGATACTACCAGCTACTAGAACAGTAAGAGAGAGAGAGACAGACCAGATACTACCAGCTACTAGAACAGTAAGAGAGAGAGATACAGACCAGATACTACCAGCTACTAGAACAGTAAGAGAGAGAGAGACAGACCAGATACTACCAGCTACTAGAACAGTAAGAGAGAGAGAGAGACCAGATACTACCAGCTACTAGAACAGTAAGAGAGAGAGATACAGACCAGATACTACCAGCTACTAGAACAGTAAGAGAAAGAGATACAGACCAGATACTACCAGCTACAAGAACAGTAAGAGAGAGAGAGAGAGACCAGATACTACCAGTTACTAGAACAGTAAGAGAGAGAGAGACAGACCAGATACTACCAGCTACTAGAACAGTAAGAGAGAGAGATACAGACCAGATACTACCAGCTACTAGAACAGTAAGAGAGAGAGATGCAGACCAGATACTACCAGCTACAAGAACAGCAAGAGAGAGAGAGACCAGATACTACCAGCTACTAGAACAGTAAGAGAGAGAGAGACAAGATACTACCAGCTACTAGAACAGTAAGAGAGACAGACCAGATACTACCAGCTACTCGAACAGTAAGAGAGAGAGAGTGACAGACCAGATACTACCAGCTACTAGAACAGTAAGAGAGAGAGACCAGATACTACCAGCTACTAGAACAGTAAGAGAGAGACAGACCAGATACTACCAGCTACTCAAACAGTAAGAGAGAGAGAGACAGACCAGATACTTCCAGCTACTAGAACAGTAAGGGAGAGAGAGACAGACCAGATAATACCAGCTACTAGAACAGTAAGAGAGAGAGAGACAGACCAGATACTACCAGCTACTAGAACAGTAAGAGAGAGAGATACAGACCAGATACTACCAGCTACTAGAACAGTAAGAGAGAGAGATACAGACCAGATACTACCAGCTACTAGAACAGTAAGAGAGAGAGATACAGACCAGATACTATCAGCTACTAGAACAGTAAGAGAGAGAGATGCAGACCAGATACTACCAGCTACAAGAACAGTAAGAGAGAGAGAGACCAGCTACTAGAACAGTAAGAGAGAGAGATACAGACCAGATACTACCAGCTACTAGAACAGTAAGAGAGAGAGAGACAGACCAGATACTACCAGCTTCTAGAACAGTAAGAGAGAGAGACAGACCAGATACTCCCAGCTACTAGAACAGTAAGAGAGAGATACAGACCAGATACTACCAGCTACTAGAACAGTAAGAGAGAGAGAGACCAGATACTACCAGCTACTAGAACAGAAAGAGAGAGACAGACCAGATTCTAACAGCTACTAGAACAGTAAGAGAGAGAGAGAGACAGACCAGATACTACCAGCAACTAGAACAGTAAGAGAGAGAGAGACCAGATACTACCAGCTACTAGAACAGTAAGAGAGACAGACCAGATACTACCAGCTACTAGAACAGTAAGAGAGAGACAGACCAGATACTACCAGCTACCTAAACAGTAAGAGAGAGAGAGAAATACCAGATACTACCAGCTACTAGAACAGTAAGAGAGAGAGATACAGACCAGATACTACCAGCTACTAGAACAGTAAGAGAGAGAGATGCAGACCAGATACTACCATCTACTAGAACAGTAAGAGAGACAGACCAGATACTACCAGCTACTAGAACAGTAAGAGAGAGAGAGACAGACCAGATACTACCAGCTACTAGAACAGTAAGAGAGAGAGAGACAGACCAGATGCTACTAGAACAGTAAGAGAGAGAGAGACAGACCAGATACTACCAGCTACTAGAACAGTAAGAGAGAGAGAGACAGCCCAGATACAACCAGCTACTAGAACAGTAAGAGAGAGAGTGACCAGATACTACCAGCTACTAGAACAGTAAGAGAGACAGACCAGATACTACCAGCTACTCGAACAGTAAGAGAGAGAGAGACAGACCAGATACTACCAGCTACTAGAACAGTAAGAGAGAGACAGACCAGATACTACCAGCTACTCAAACAGTAAGAGAGAGAGAGACAGACCAGATACTACTAGCTACTAGAACAGTAAGAGAGAGAGAGAGACAGACCAGATACTACCAGCTACTAGAACAGTAAGAGAGAGAGACAGACCAGATACTACCAGCTACTAGAACAGTAAGAGAGAGAGACCAGATACTACCAGCTACTAGAACAGTAAGAGAGAGACAGACCAGATACTACCAGCTACTCAAACAGTAAGAGAGAGAGAGACAGACCAGATACTACCAGCTACTATAACAGTAAGAGGGAGAGAGACATACCAGATAATACCAGCTACTAGAACATTAAGAGAGAGAGATACAGACCAGATACTACCAGCTACTAGAACAGTAAGAGAGAGAGATGCAGACCAGATACTACCAGCTACAAGAACAGTAAGAGAGAGACAGACCAGATACAACCAGCTACTAGAACAGTAAGAGAGAGAGAGACAGACCAGATACAACCAGCTACTAGAACAGTAAGAGAGAGAGAGACCAGATACTACCAGCTACTAGAACAGTAAGAGAGAGAGAGACAGACCAGATACAACCAGCTACTAGAACAGTAAGAGAGAGAGAGACCAGATACTACCAGCTACTAGAACAGTAAGAGAGACAGACCAGATACTACCAGCTACTAGAACAGTAAGAGAGAGAGAGACCAGATACTACCAGCTACTAGAACAGTAAGAGAGACAGAACAGATACTACCAGCTACTCGAACAGTAAGAGAGAGAGAGACAGACCAGATACTACCAGCTACTAGAACAGTAAGAGAGAGACAGACCAGATACCACCAGCTACTCAAACAGTAAGAGAGAGAGAGACAGACCAGATACTACTAGCTACTAGAACAGTAAGAGAGAGAGAGAGAGACAGACCAGATACTACCAGCTACTAGAACAGTAAGAGAGAGAGATGCAGACCAGATACTACCAGCTACTAGAACAGTAAGAGAGAGAGAGACAGACCAGATACTACCAGCTACTAGAACAGTAATAGAGAGAGAGAGACCAGATACTACCAGCTACTAGAACAGTAAGAGAGAGAGACAGACCAGATACTACCAGCTACTAGAACAGTAAGAGAGAGAGAGAGACTGACCAGATACTCCCAGCTACTAGAACAGTAAGAGAGAGACAGACCAGATACTACCAGCTACTAGAACAGTAAGAGAGAGACAGACCAGATACTACCAGCTACTGGAACAGTAAGAGAGAGACAGACCAGATACTACCAGCTACTAGAACAGTAAGAGAGACAGACCAGATACTACCAGGTACTAGAACAGTAAGAGAGACAGACCAGATACTACCAGCTACTAGAACAGTAAGAGAGAGAGAGAAACTGACCAGATACTCCCAGCTACTAGAACAGTAAGAGAGAGACAGACCAGATACTACCAGCTACTAGAACAGTAAGAGAGAGAGGGACAGACCAGATACTACCAGCTACTAGAACAGTAAGAGAGAGAGAGACAGACCACATACTACCAGCTACTAGAACAGTAAGAGAGAGAGAGAGAGAGAGAGAGAGACCAGATACTACCAGCTACTAGAACAGTAAGAGAGAGAGACAGACCAGATACTACCAGCTACTAGAACAGTAAGAGAGAGAGAGAGACTGACCAGATACTCCCAGCTACTAGAACAGTAAGAGAGAGACAGACCAGATACTACCAGCTACTAGAACAGTAAGAGAGAGACAGACCAGATACTACCAGCTACTGGAACAGTAAGAGAGAGACAGACCAGATACTACCAGCTACTAGAACAGTAAGAGAGACAGACCAGATACTACCAGCTACTAGAACAGTAAGAGAGAGAGAGACAGACCAGATACTACCAGCTACTAGAACAGTAAGAGAGAGAGATGCAGACCAGATACTACCAGCTACAAGAACAGTAAGAGAGAGAGAGACCAGATACTACCAGCTACTAGAACAGTAAGAGAGAGAGAGACAAGATACTACCAGCTACTAGAACAGTAAGAGAGACAGACGAGATACTACCAGCTACTCGAACAGTAAGAGAGAGAGAGTGACAGACCAGATACTACCAGCTACTAGAACAGTAAGAGAGAGAGACCAGATACTACCAGATACTAGAACAGTAAGAGAGAGACAGACCAGATACTACCAGCTACTCAAACAGTAAGAGAGAGAGAGACAGACCAGATACTACCAGCTACTAGAACAGTAAGAGAGAGAGATGCAGACCAGATACTACCAGCTACTAGAACAGTAAGAGAGAGACAGACCAGATACTACCAGCTACTAGAACAGTAAGAGAGAGAGAGACAGACCAGATACTACCAGCTACTAGAACAGTAAGAGAGAGAGAGACAGACCAGATACTACCAGCAACTAGAACAGTAAGAGAGAGAGAGACCAGATACTACCAGCTACTAGAACAGTAAGAGAGAGAGATACAGACCAGATACTATCAGCTACTAGAACAGTAAGAGAGAGAGATGCAGACCAGATACTACCAGCTACTAGAACAGTAAGAGAGACAGACCAGATACTACCAGCTACTCGAACAGTAAGAGAGACAGAGTGACAGAACAGATACTACCAGCTACTAGAACAGTAAGAGAGAGAGACCAGATACTACCAGCTACTAGAACAGTAAGAGAGAGACAGACCAGATACTACCAGCTACTAGAACAGTAAGAGAGAGAGATACAGACCAGATACTACCAGCTACTAGAACAGTAAGAGAGAGAGATGCAGACCAGATACTACCAGCTACTAGAACAGTAAGAGAGAGAGATGCAGACCAGATACTACCAGCTACTAGAACAGTAAGAGAGAGAGATACAGACCAGATACTACCAGCTACTAGAACAGTAAGAGAGAGAGATGCAGACCAGATACTACCAGCTACTAGAACAGTAAGAGAGAGAGATGCAGACCAGATACTACCAGCTACTAGAACAGTAAGAGAGAGAGAGACAGACCAGATACTACCAGCTACTAGAACAGTAAGAGAGAGAGATACAGACCAGATACTACCAGCTACTAGAACAGTAAGAGAGAGAGATGCAGACCAGATACTACCAGCTACTAGAACAGTAAGAGAGACAGACCAGATACTAACAGCTACTAGAACAGTAAGAGAGAGAGAGACAGACCAGATACTACCAGCTACTAGAACAGTAAGAGAGAGAGAGACAGACCAGATGCTACTAGAACAGTAAGAGAGAGAGAGACAGACCAGATACTACCAGCTACTAGAACAGAAAGAGAGAGACAGACCAGATTCTACCAGCTACTAGAACAGTAAGAGAGAGAGAGAGACAGACCAGATACTACCAGCTACTAGAACAGTAAGAGAGAGAGAGACAGACCAGATACAACCAGCTACTAGAACAGTAAGAGAGAGAGAGACCAGATACTACCAGCTACTAGAACAGTAAGAGAGACAGACCAGATACTACCAGCTACTCGAACAGTAAGAGAGAGAGAGAGACAGACCAGATACTACCAGCTACTAGAACAGTAAGAGAGAGAGAGACAGACCAGATGCTACTAGAACAGTAAGAGAGAGAGAGACAGACCAGATACTAACAGCTACTAGAACGTTAAGAGAGAGAGACAGACAAGATACTACCAGCTACTAGAACAGTAAGAGAGAGAGAGACAGACCAAATGCTACTAGAACAGTAAGAGAGAGAGAGACAGACCAGATACTACCAGCTACTAGAACAGTAAGAGAGAGGGAGAGAGACCAGATTCTACCAGCTACTAGAACAGTAAGAGAGAGACAGACCAGATTCTACCAGCTACTAGAACAGTAAGAGAGAAAGAGAGACAGACCAGATACTACCAGCTACTAGAACAGTAAGAGAGAGAGAGACAGCCCAGATACAACCAGCTACTAGAACAGTAAGAGAGAGAGTGACCAGATACTACCAGCTACTAGAACAGTAAGAGAGACAGACCAGATACTACCAGCTACTCGAACAGTAAGAGAGAGAGAGACAGACCAGATACTACCAGCTACTAGAACAGTAAGAGAGAGACAGACCAGATACTACCAGCTACTCAAACAGTAAGAGAGAGAGAGACAGACCAGATACTACTAGCTACTAGAACAGTAAGAGAGAGAGAGAGACAGACCAGATACTACCAGCTTCTAGAACAGTAAGAGAGAGAGACAGACCAGATACTACCAGCTACTAGAACAGTAAGAGAGAGAGACCAGATACTACCAGCTACTAGAACAGTAAGAGAGAGACAGACCAGATACTACCAGCTACTCAAACAGTAAGAGAGAGAGAGACATACCAGATAATACCAGCTACTAGAACAGTAAGAGAGAGAGATACAGACCAGATACTACCAGCTACTAGAACAGTAAGAGAGAGAGATGCAGACCAGATACTACCAGCTACAAGAACAGTAAGAGAGAGAGAGACCAGATACAACCAGCTACTAGAACAGTAAGAGAGAGAGAGACAGACCAGATACAACCAGCTACTAGAACAGTAAGAGAGAGAGAGACCAGATACTACCAGCTACTAGAACAGTAAGAGAGACAGACCAGATACTACCAGCTACTCGAACAGTAAGAGAGAGAGAGACAGACCAGATACTACCAGCTACTAGAACAGTAAGAGAGAGACAGACCAGATACCACCAGCTACTCAAACAGTAAGAGAGAGAGAGACAGACCAGATACTACTAGCTACTAGAACAGTAAGAGAGAGAGAGAGAGAGACAGACCAGATACTACCAGCTACTAGAACAGTAAGAGAGAGAGAGACAGACCAGATACTACCAGCTACTAGAACAGTAAGAGAGAGAGAGAGACTGACCAGATACTCCCAGCTACTAGAACAGTAAGAGAGAGACAGACCAGATACTACCAGCTACTAGAACAGTAAGAGAGAGACAGACCAGATACTACCAGCTACTAGAACAGTAAGAGAGAGACAGACCAGATACAACCAGCTACTAGAACAGTAAGAGAGACAGACCAGATACTACCAGCTACTAGAACAGTAAGAGAGACAGACCAGATACTACCAGCTACTAGAACAGTAAGAGAGAGAGAGACAGACCAGATACTACCAGCTACTAGAACAGTAAGAGAGAGAGACAGACCAGATACTACCAGCTACTAGAACAGTAAGAGAGAGAGAGACAGACCAGATACTACCAGCTACTCGAACAGTAAGAGAGAGAGAGACAGACCAGATACTACCAGCTACTAGAACAGTAAGAGAGAGACAGACCAGATACTACCAGCTACTAGAACAGTAAGAGAGAGAGAGAGACAGACCAGATACTACCAGCTACTAGAACAGTAAGAGAGAGAGAGACAGACCAGATACTACCAGCTACTAGAACAGTAAGAGAGAGAGAGACAGACCAGATACTACCAGCTACTAGAACAGTAAGAGAGAGAGAGACAGACCAGATACTACCAGCTACTAGAACAGTAAGAGAGAGAGACCAGATACTACCAGCTACTAGAACAGTAAGAGAGAGACAGACCAAAAACTACCGTCTACTCAAACAGTAAGAGAGAGAGAGACCAGATACTACCAGCTACTAGAACAGTAAGAGAGAGAGAGACAGACCAGATACTACCAGCTACTAGAACGTTAAGAGAGAGAGACAGACCAGATACTACCAGCTACTAGAACGTTAAGAGAGAGAGACAGACCAGATACTACCAGCTACTAGAACAGTAAGAGAGAGAGAGACAGACCAGATACTACCAGCTACTAGAACAGTAAGAGAGAGAGAGACAGACCAGATACTACCAGCTACTAGAACAGTAAGAGAGAGAGAGACAGACCAGATACTACCAGCTACTAGAACAGTAAGAGAGAGAGAGACAGACCAGATACTACCAGCTACTAGAACAGTAAGAGAGAGAGACCAGATACTACCAGCTACTAGAACAGTAAGAGAGAGACAGACCAAAAACTACCGTCTACTCAAACAGTAAGAGAGAGAGAGACCAGATACTACCAGCTACTAGAACAGTAAGAGAGAGAGAGACAGACCAGATACTACCAGCTACTAGAACGTTAAGAGAGAGAGACAGACCAGATACTACCAGCTACTAGAACGTTAAGAGAGAGAGACAGACCAGATACTACCAGCTACTAGAACAGTAAGAGAGAGAGAGACAGACCAGATACTACCAGCTACTAGAACAGTAAGAGAGAGAGAGAGACCAGATACTACCAGCTACTAGAACAGTAAGAGAGACAGACCAGATACTACCAGCTACTAGAACAGTAAGAGAGACAGACCAGATACTACCAGCTACTCAAACAGTAAGAGAGAGAGAGAGACAGACCAGATACTACCAGCTACTAGAACAGTAAGAGAGAGAGAGACAGACCAGATGCTACTAGAACAGTAAGAGAGAGAGAGACAGACCAGATACTACCAGCTACTAGAACAGTAAGAGAGAGAGACAGACCAGATACTACCAGCTACTAGAACAGTAAGAGAGACAGACCAGATACTACCAGCTACTAGAACAGTAAGAGAGAGACAGACCAGATTCTACCAGCTACTAGAACAGTAAGAGAGACAGACCAGATTCTACCAGCTACTAGAACAGTAAGAGAGACAGACCAGATACTACCAGCTACTAGAACAGTAAGAGAGAGACAGACCAGATTCTACCAGCTACTAGAACAGTAAGAGAGAAAGAGAGACAGACCAGATACTACCAGCTACTAGAACAGTAAGAGAGAGAGAGACAGACCAGATACTACCAGCTACTTGAACAGTAAGAGAGAGAGTGACCAGATACTACCAGCTACTAGAACAGTAAGAGAGACAGACCAGATACAACCAGCTACTAGAACAGTAAGAGAGAGAGTGACCAGATACTACCAGCTACTAGAACAGTAAGAGAGACAGACCAGATACTACCAGCTACTCGAACAGTAAGAGAGAGAGAGACCAGATACTACCAGCTACTCAAACAGTAAGAGAGAGAGAGACAGACCAGATACTACCAGCTACTCAAACAGTAAGAGAGAGAGAGACAGACCAGATACTACCAGCTACTAGAACAGTAAGAGAGAGACAGACCAGATACTACCAGCTACTCAAACAGTAAGAGAGAGAGAGACAGACCAGATACTACTAGCTACTAGAACAGTAAGAGAGAGAGAGAGACAGACCAGATACTACCAGCTACTAGAACAGTAAGAGAGAGAGACAGACCAGATACTACCAGCTACTAGAACAGTAAGAGAGAGAGAGAGACAGACCAGATACTACCAGCTACTAGAACAGTAAGAGAGAGAGACAGACCAGATACTACCAGCTACTAGAACAGTAAGAGAGAGAGACCAGATACTACCAGCTACTAGAACAGTAAGAGAGAGACAGACCAGATACTACCAGCTACTCAAACAGTAAGAGAGAGAGAGACATACCAGATAATACCAGCTACTAGAACAGTAAGAGAGAGAGATACAGACCATATACTACCAGCTACTAGAACAGTAAGAGAGAGAGATGCAGACCAGATACTACCAGCTACAAGAACAGTAAGAGAGAGACAGACCAGATACAACCAGCTACTAGAACAGTAAGAGAGAGAGAGACAGACCAGATACAACCAGCTACTAGAACAGTAAGAGAGAGAGAGACCAGATACTACCAGCTACTAGAACAGTAAGAGAGACAGACCAGATACTACCAGCTACTCGAACAGTAAGAGAGAGAGAGACAGACCAGATACTACCAGCTACTAGAACAGTAAGAGAGAGACAGACCAGATACCACCAGCTACTCAAACAGTAAGAGAGAGAGAGACAGACCAGATACTACTAGCTACTAGAACAGTAAGAGAGAGAGAGAGAGACAGACCAGATACTACCAGCTACTAGAACAGTAAGAGAGAGAGAGACAGACCAGATACTACCAGCTACTAGAACAGTAAGAGAGAGAGAGAGACTGACCAGATACTCCCAGCTACTAGAACAGTAAGAGAGAGACAGACCAGATACTACCAGCTACTAGAACAGTAAGAGAGACAGACCAGATACTACCAGCTACTAGAACAGTAAGAGAGACAGACCAGATACTACCAGCTACTAGAACAGTAAGAGAGAGAGAGAGACTGACCAGATACTCCCAGAGACTAGAACAGTAAGAGAGAGACAGACCAGATACTACCAGCTACTAGAACAGTAAAAGAGAGACAGACCAGATACTACCAGCTACTAGAACAGTAAGAGAGACAGACCAGATACTACCAGCTACTCGAACAGTAAGAGAGAGAGAGACAGACCAGATACTACCAGCTACTAGAACAGTAAGAGAGAGAGAGACAGACCAGATGCTACTAGAACAGTAACAGAGAGAGAGACAGACCAGATACTACCAGCTACTAGAACAGTAAGAGAGAGAGACAGACCAGATACTACCAGCTACTAGAACAGTAAGAGAGAGAGAGACAGACCAGATACTACCAGCTACTAGAACAGTAAGAGAGAGAGAGACAGACCAGATACTACCAGCTACTAGAACAGTAAGAGAGAGAGAGACAGACCAGATACTACCAGCTACTCAAACAGTAAGAGAGAGAGAGACAGACCAGATACTACCAGCTACTAGAACAGTAAGAGAGAGAGAGACAGACCAGATACTACCAGCTACTAGAACAGTAAGAGAGAGAGACCAGATACTACCAGCTACTAGAACAGTAAGAGAGAGAGAGACAGACCAGATACTACCAGCTACTAGAACAGTAAGAGAGAGAGAGACAGACCAGATGCTACTAGAACAGTAACAGAGAGAGAGACAGACCAGATACTACCAGCTACTAGAACAGTAAGAGAGAGAGACAGACCAGATACTACCAGCTACTAGAACAGTAAGAGAGAGAGAGACCAGATACTACCAGCTACTAGAAAAGTAAGAGAGAGAGAGACAGACCAGATACTACCAGCTACTACAAGAGTAAGAGAGAGAGAGACAGACCAGATACTACCAGCTACTAGAACAGTAAGAGAGAGAGACAGACCAGATACTACCAGCTACTAGAACAGTAAGAGAGAGAGAGAGACTGACCAGATACTCCCAGCTACTAGAACAGTAATAGAGAGAGACAGACCAGATACTACCAGCTACAAGAACAGTAAGAGAGAGAGAGAGACAGACCAGATACTACCAGCTACTAGAACAGTAAGAGAGAGACAGACCAGATACTACCAGCTACTAGAACAGTAAGAGAGAGAGAGAGACAGACCAGATACTACCAGCTACTAGAACAGTAAGAGAGAGAGAGAGAGAGAGACAGACCAGATACAACCAGCTACTAGAACAGTAAGAGAGAGAGATACAGACCAGATACTACCAGCTACTAGAACAGTAAGAGAGAGAGATACAGACCAGATACTACCAGCTTCTAGAACAGTAAGAGAGAGATACAGACCAGATACTACCAGCTACTAGAACAGTAAGAGAGAGAGAGACAGACCAGATACTACCAGCTACTAGAACAGTAAGAGAGAGAGAGAGACAGACCAGATACTACCAGCTACTAGAACAGTAAGAGAGAGACAGACCAGATACTACCAGCTACTAGAACAGTAAGAGAGAGAGAGAGACAGACCAGATACTACCAGCTACTAGAACAGTAAGAGAGAGATAGAGAGAGAGACAGACCAGATACAACCAGCTACTAGAACAGTAAGAGAGAGAGAGACAGACCAGATACTACCAGCTACTAGAACAGTAAGAGAGAGAGAGATACAGACCAGATACTACCAGCTACTAGAACAGTAAGAGAGAGAGATACAGACCAGATACTACCAGCTACTAGAACAGTAAGAGAGAGAGATACAGACCAGATACTACCAGCTTCTAGAACAGTAAGAGAGAGATACAGACCAGATACTACCAGCTACTAGAACAGTAAGAGAGAGAGAGACAGACCAGATACTACCAGCTACTAGAACAGTAAGAGAGAGAGAGAGACAGACCAGATACTACCAGCTACTAGAACAGTAAGAGAGAGACAGACCAGATACTACCAGCTACTAGAACAGTAAGAGAGAGAGAGAGACAGACCAGATACTACCAGCTACTAGAACAGTAAGAGAGAGAGAGAGAGAGAGAGACAGACCAGATACAACCAGCTACTAGAACAGTAAGAGAGAGAGATACAGACCAGATACTACCAGCTACTAGAACAGTAAGAGAGAGATACAGACCAGATACTACCAGCTACTAGAACAGTAAGAGAGAGAGATACAGACCAGATACTACCAGCTACTAGAACAGTAACAGAGAGAGAGAGACCAGATACTACCAGCTACTAGAACAGTAAGAGAGAGAGAGACAGACCAGATACTACCAGCTACTAGAACAGTAAGAGAGAGAGATGCAGACCAGATACTACCAGCTACTAGAACAGTAAGAGAGAGAGACAGACCAGATACTACCAGCTACTAGAACAGTAAGAGAGAGAGAGACAGACCAGATACTACCAGCTACTAGAACAGTAAGAGAGATAGAGAGACAGACCAGATACTACCAGCTACTAGAACAGTAAGAGAGAGAGAGAGAGAGAGAGAGAGACCAGATACTACCAGCTACTAGAACAGTAAGAGAGAGAGACAGACCAGATACTACCAGCTACTAGAAAAGTAAGAGATAGAGTAACAGACCAGATACTACCAGCAACTACAACAGTAAGAGAGAGGGAGACCAGATACTACCAGCTACTAGAACAGTATTAGAAATACAGACCAGATACTACCAGCTACTAGAACAGTAAGAGAGAGAGAGACAGACCAGATACTACCAGCTACTAGAACAGTAAGAGAGAGAGACAGACCAGATACTACCAGCTACTAGAACAGTAAGAGAGAGAGAAACAGACCAGATACTACCAGCTACTAGAACAGTAAGAGAGAGAGAGACAGACCAGATACTACCAGCAACTACAACAGTAAGAGAGAGAGAGACAGACCAGATACTACCAGCTACTAGAACAGTAAGAGAGAGAGAGACAGACCAGATACTACCAGCTACTACAAGAGTAAGAGAGAGAGAGACAGACCAGATACTACCAGCTACTAGAACAGTAAGAGAGAGAGACAGACCAGATACTACCAGCTACTAGAACAGTAAGAGAGAGAGAGAGACTGACCAGATACTCCCAGCTACTATAACAGTAATAGAGAGAGACAGACCAAATACTCCCAGCTACTATAACAGTAATAGAGAGAGACAGACCAGATACTCCCAGCTACTAGAACAGTAAGAGAGAGAGACAGACCAGATTCTACCAGCTACTAGAACAGTAAGAGAGAGACAGACCAGATACTACCAGCTACTAGAACAGTAAGAGAGAGAGAGACAGACCAGATACTACCAGCTACTAGAACAGTAAGAGAGATAGAGAGACAGACCAGATACTACCAGCTACTAGAACAGTAATAGAGAGAGATACAGACCAGATACTACCAGCTACTTGAACAGTAAGAGAGAGAGAGAGAGAGAGAGAGAGAGACCAGATACTACCAGCTACTAGAACAGTAAGAGAGAGAGACAGACCAGATACTACCAGCTACTAGAACAGTAAGAGAGAGAGAGACAGACCAGATACTACCAGCTACTAGAACAGTAAGAGAGAGAGAGACAGACCAGATACTACCAGCAACTACAACAGTAAGAGAGAGACAGACCAGATACTACCAGCTACTAGAACAGTATTAGAAATACAGACCAGATACTACCAGCTACTAGAACAGTAAGAGAGAGAGAGATACAGACCAGATACTACCAGCTACTAGAACAGTAAGAGAGAGAGACAGACCAGATACTACCAGCTACTAGAACAGTAAGAGAGAGACAGACCAGATACTACCAGCTACTAGAACAGTAAGAGAGAGAGACAGACCAGATACTACCAGCTACTAGAACAGTAAGAGAGAGAGAGACAGACCAGATACTACCAGCTACTAGAACAGTAAGAGAGAGACAGACCAGATACTACCAGCTACTAGAACAGTAAGAGAGAGAGACAGACCAGATACTACCAGCTACTAGAACAGTAAGAGAGAGAGACAGACCAGATACTACCAGCTACTAGAACAGTAAGAGAGATAGAGAGATAGACCAGATACTACCAGCTACTAGAACAGTAAGAGAGAGAGAGACAGACCAGATACTACCAGCTACTACAAGAGTAAGAGAGAGAGAGACAGACCAGATACTACCAGCTACTAGAACAGTAAGAGAGAGAGACAGACCAGATACTACCAGCTACTCAAACAGTAAGAGAGAGAGAGACAGACCAGATACTACCAGCTACTAGAACAGTAAGAGAGAGAGAGACAGACCAGATACTACCAGCTACTCGAACAGTGAGTGAGAGAGAGAGACTGACCAGATACTCCCAGCTACTATAACAGTAATAGAGAGAGACAGACCAGATACTCCCAGCTACTAGAACAGTAAGAGAGAGAGAAAGACCAGATACTACCAGCTACTAGAACTGTAAGAGAGAGAGAGAGACTGACCAGATACTCCCAGCTACAATAACAGTAATAGAGAGAGACAGACCAGATACTACCAGCTACTAGAACAGTAAGAGAGAGACAGACCAGATACTACCAGCTACTAGAACAGTAAGAGAGAGAGACAGACCAGATACTACCAGCTACTGGAACAGTAAGAGAGAGAGAGACAGACCAGATACCTGCAGCTACTAGAACAGTAAGAGAGAGAGAGAGAGACAGACCAGATACTACCAGCTACTAGAACAGTAAGAGAGAGAGAGAGACAGACCAGATACTACCAGCTACTAGAACAGTAAGAGAGAGAGAGAGACAGACCAGATGCTACTAGAACAGTAAGAGAGAGAGACAGACCAGATACTACCAGCTACTAGAACAGTAAGAGAGAGAGAGACCAGAAACTACGAGCTACTAGAACAGTAAGAGAGAGAGAGACAGACCAGATACTACGAGCTACTAGAACAGTAAGAGAGAAAGAGACAAACCAGATACTACCAGCTACTAGAACAGTAAGAGAGAGAGAGACCAGAAACTACGAGCTACTAGAACAGTAAGAGAGAGAGAGACAGACCAGATACTACCAGCTACTAGAACAGTAAGAGAGAAAGAGACAAACCAGATACTACCAGCTACTAGAACAGTAAGAGAGAGAGAGACCAGAAACTACGAGCTACTAGAACAGTAAGAGAGAGAGAGACAGACCAGATACTACGAGCTACTAGAACAGTAAGAGAGAAAGAGACAGACCAGATACTACCAGCTACTAGAACAGTAAGAGAGAGACAGACCAGATTCTACCAGCTACTAGAACAGTAAGAGAGAGACAGACCAGATTCTACCAGCTACTAGAACAGTAAGAGAGAGAGAGACAGACCAGATACTACCAGCTACTAGAACAGTAAGAGAGAGAGAGACAGACCAGATACTACCAGCTACTAGAACAGTAAGAGAGAGTAACAGACCAGATACTACCAGCTACTAGAACAGTAAGAGAGAGAGAGAGACAGACCAGATACTACCAGCTATTGGAACAGTAAGAGAGAGAGAGACCAGATACTACCAGCTACTAGAACAGTAAGAGAGAGAGAGACAGACCAGATACTACCAGCTACTAGAACAGTAAGAGAGAGACAGACCAGATACTACCAGCTACTAGAACAGTAAGAGAGAGAGACAGACCAGATACTACCAGCTACTGGAACAGTAAGAGAGAGAGAGACAGACCAGATACCTGCAGCTACTAGAACAGTAAGAGAGAGAGAGAGAGACAGACCAGATACTACCAGCTACTAGAACAGTAAGATAGAGAGAGAGACAGACCAGATACTACCAGCTACTAGAACAGTAAGAGAGAGAGAGAGACAGACCAGATGCTACTAGAACAGTAAGAGAGAGAGACAGACCAGATACTACCAGCTACTAGAACAGTAAGAGAGAGAGAGACCAGAAACTACGAGCTACTAGAACAGTAAGAGAGAGAGAGACAGACCAGATACTACGAGCTACTAGAACAGTAAGAGAGAAAGAGACAAACCAGATACTACCAGCTACTAGAACAGTAAGAGAGAGAGAGACAGACCAGCTACTACCAGCTACTTGAACAGTAAGAGAGAGAGAGACCAGAAACTACGAGCTACTAGAACAGTAAGAGAGAGAGAGACAGACCAGATACTACGAGCTACTAGAACAGTAAGAGAGAAAGAGACAGACCAGATACTACCAGCTACTAGAACAGTAAGAGAGAGACAGACCAGATTCTACCAGCTACTAGAACAGTAAGAGAGAGACAGACCAGATTCTACCAGCTACTAGAACAGTAAGAGAGAGAGAGACAGACCAGATACTACCAGCTACTAGAACAGTAAGAGAGAGAGAGACAGACCAGATACTACCAGCTACTAGAACAGTAAGAGAGAGTAACAGACCAGATACTACCAGCTACTAGAACAGTAAGAGAGAGAGAGAGACAGACCAGATACTACCAGCTATTGGAACAGTAAGAGAGAGAGAGACCAGATACTACCAGCTACTAGAACAGTAAGAGAGAGAGAGACAGACCAGATACTACCAGCTACTAGAACAGTAAGAGAGAGAGACAGACCAGATACTACCAGCTACTCGAACAGTAAGAGAGAGAGAAACAGACCAGATACTACCAGCTACTAGAACAGTAAGAGAGAGAGAGACAGACCAGATACTACCAGCTACTAGAACAGTAAGAGAGAGAGAGACCAGATACTACCAGCTACTAGAACAGTAAGAGAGAGAGAGACAGACCAGATACTACCAGCTACTAGAACAGTAATAGAGAGAGACAGACCAGATACTACCAGCTACTAGAACAGTAAGAGAGAGAGATACAGACCAGATACTACCAGCTACTAGAACAGTAAGAGAGAGAGACAGACCAGATACTACCAGCTACTAGAACAGTAAGAGAGAGAGAGAGACAGACCAGATACTACCAGCTACTAGAACAGTAAGAGAGAGACAGACCAGATACTACCAGCTACTAGAACAGTAAGAGAGAGAGAGAGACAGACCAGATACTACCAGCTACTAGAACAGTAAGAGAGAGAGAGAGAGAGAGACAGACCAGATACAACCAGCTACTAGAACAGTAAGAGAGAGAGATACAGACCAGATACTACCAGCTTCTAGAACAGTAAGAGAGAGAGACAGACCAGATACTACCAGCTACTAGAACAGTAAGAGAGAGAGACAGACCAGATACTACCAGCTTCTAGAACAGTAAGAGAGAGATACAGACCAGATACTACCAGCTACTAGAACAGTAAGAGAGAGAGAGACAGACCAGATACTACCAGCTACTAGAACAGTAAGAGAGAGAGATACAGACCAGATACTACCAGCTACTAGAACAGTAAGAGAGAGAGATACATACCAGATACTACCAGCTACTAGAACAGTAAGAGAGAGAGATGCAGACCAGATACTACCAGCTACTAGAACAGTAAGAGAGAGAGAGAGACAGACCAGATACTACCAGCTACTAGAACAGTAAGAGAGAGAGAGAGAGAGACCAGATACTACCAGCTACTAGAACAGTAAGAGAGAGAGAGAGAGAGACCAGATACTACCAGCTACTAGAACAGTAAGAGAGAGAGAGAGAGAGACCAGATACTACCAGCTACTAGAACAGTAAGAGAGAGAGAGACAGACCAGATACTACCAGCTACTAGAACAGTAAGAGAGAGAGATGCAGACCAGATACTACCAGCTACTAGAACAGTAAGAGAGAGAGACAGACCAGATACTACCAGCTACTAGAACAGTAAGAGAGAGAGAGACCAGAAACTACGAGCTACTAGAACAGTAAGAGAGAGAGAGACAGACCAGATACTACGAGCTACTAGAACAGTAAGAGAGAAAGAGACAAACCAGATACTACCAGCTACTAGAACAGTAAGAGAGAGAGAGACAGACCAGCTACTACCAGCTACTTGAACAGTAAGAGAGAGAGAGACCAGAAACTACGAGCTACTAGAACAGTAAGAGAGAGAGAGACAGACCAGATACTACGAGCTACTAGAACAGTAAGAGAGAAAGAGACAGACCAGATACTACCAGCTACTAGAACAGTAAGAGAGAGACAGACCAGATTCTACCAGCTACTAGAACAGTAAGAGAGAGACAGACCAGATTCTACCAGCTACTAGAACAGTAAGAGAGAGAGAGACAGACCAGATACTACCAGCTACTAGAACAGTAAGAGAGAGAGAGACAGACCAGATACTACCAGCTACTAGAACAGTAAGAGAGAGTAACAGACCAGATACTACCAGCTACTAGAACAGTAAGAGAGAGAGAGAGACAGACCAGATACTACCAGCTATTGGAACAGTAAGAGAGAGAGAGACCAGATACTACCAGCTACTAGAACAGTAAGAGAGAGAGAGACAGACCAGATACTACCAGCTACTAGAACAGTAAGAGAGAGAGACAGACCAGATACTACCAGCTACTCGAACAGTAAGAGAGAGAGAAACAGACCAGATACTACCAGCTACTAGAACAGTAAGAGAGAGAGAGACAGACCAGATACTACCAGCTACTAGAACAGTAAGAGAGAGAGAGACCAGATACTACCAGCTACTAGAACAGTAAGAGAGAGAGAGACAGACCAGATACTACCAGCTACTAGAACAGTAATAGAGAGAGACAGACCAGATACTACCAGCTACTAGAACAGTAAGAGAGAGAGATACAGACCAGATACTACCAGCTACTAGAACAGTAAGAGAGAGAGACAGACCAGATACTACCAGCTACTAGAACAGTAAGAGAGAGAGAGAGACAGACCAGATACTACCAGCTACTAGAACAGTAAGAGAGAGACAGACCAGATACTACCAGCTACTAGAACAGTAAGAGAGAGAGAGAGACAGACCAGATACTACCAGCTACTAGAACAGTAAGAGAGAGAGAGAGAGAGAGACAGACCAGATACAACCAGCTACTAGAACAGTAAGAGAGAGAGATACAGACCAGATACTACCAGCTTCTAGAACAGTAAGAGAGAGAGACAGACCAGATACTACCAGCTACTAGAACAGTAAGAGAGAGAGACAGACCAGATACTACCAGCTTCTAGAACAGTAAGAGAGAGATACAGACCAGATACTACCAGCTACTAGAACAGTAAGAGAGAGAGAGACAGACCAGATACTACCAGCTACTAGAACAGTAAGAGAGAGAGATACAGACCAGATACTACCAGCTACTAGAACAGTAAGAGAGAGAGATACATACCAGATACTACCAGCTACTAGAACAGTAAGAGAGAGAGATGCAGACCAGATACTACCAGCTACTAGAACAGTAAGAGAGAGAGAGAGACAGACCAGATACTACCAGCTACTAGAACAGTAAGAGAGAGAGAGAGAGAGACCAGATACTACCAGCTACTAGAACAGTAAGAGAGAGAGAGAGAGAGACCAGATACTACCAGCTACTAGAACAGTAAGAGAGAGAGAGAGAGAGACCAGATACTACCAGCTACTAGAACAGTAAGAGAGAGAGAGACAGACCAGATACTACCAGCTACTAGAACAGTAAGAGAGAGAGATGCAGACCAGATACTACCAGCTACTAGAACAGTAAGAGAGAGAGAGAGACAGACCAGATACTACCAGCTACTAGAACAGTAAGAGAGAGAGAGACAGACCAGATACTACCAGCTACTAGAACAGTAAGAGAGAGAGAGACAGGCCAGATACTACCAGCTACTAGAACAGTAAGAGAGATAGAGAGACAGACCAGATACTACCAGCTACTAGAACAGTAAGAGAGAGAGAGAGAGAGAGAGACCAGATACTACCAGCTACTAGAACAGTAAGAGAGAGAGACAGACCAGATACTACCAGCTACTAGAACAGTAAGAGAGAGAGAGACCAGATACTACCAGCTACTAGAACAGTAAGAGAGAGAGAGACAGACCAGATACTACCAGCTACTAGAACAGTAAGAGAGAGAGATGCAGACCAGATACTACCAGCTACTAGAACAGTAAGAGAGAGAGAGACAGACCAGATACTACCAGCTACTAGAACAGTAAGAGAGATAGAGAGATAGACCAGATACTACCAGCTACTAGAACAGTAAGAGAGAGAGAGAGAGAGAGAGAGACCAGATACTACCAGCTACTAGAACAGTAAGAGAGAGAGACAGACCAGATACTACCAGCTACTAGAACAGTAAGAGAGAGAGAGAGACAGACCAGATACTACCAGCTACTAGAACAGTAAGAGAGAGAGAGAGAGAGACCAGATACTACCAGCTACTAGAACAGTAAGAGAGAGAGAGAGAGAGACCAGATACTACCAGCTACTAGAACAGTAAGAGAGAGAGAGAGAGAGACCAGATACTACCAGCTACTAGAACAGTAAGAGAGAGAGAGAGACAGACCAGATACTACCAGCTACTAGAACAGTAAGAGAGAGAGATGCAGACCAGATACTACCAGCTACTAGAACAGTAAGAGAGAGAGAGAGACAGACCAGATACTACCAGCTACTAGAACAGTTAGAGAGAGAGAGACAGACCAGATACTACCAGCTACTAGAACAGTAAGAGAGAGAGAGACAGACCAGATACTACCAGCTACTAGAACAGTAAGAGAGATAGAGAGACAGACCAGATACTACCAGCTACTAGAACAGTAAGAGAGAGAGAGAGAGAGAGAGAGAGACCAGATACTACCAGCTACTAGAACAGTAATAGAGAGAGACAGACCAGATACTACCAGCTACTAGAACAGTAAGAGAGAGAGAGAGAGAGACCAGATACTACCAGCTACTAGAACAGTAAGAGAGAGAGAGACAGACCAGATACTACCAGCTACTAGAACAGTAAGAGAGAGAGATGCAGACCAGATACTACCAGCTACTAGAACAGCAAGAGAGAGAGACAGACCAGATACTACCAGCTACTAGAACAGTAAGAGAGAGAGAGACAGACCAGATACTACCAGCTACTAGAACAGTAAGAGAGATAGAGAGATAGACCAGATACTACCAGCTACTAGAACAGTAAGAGAGAGAGAGAGAGAGAGAGAGAGAGACCAGATACTACCAGCTACTAGAACAGTAAGAGAGAGAGACAGACCAGATACTACCAGCTACTAGAACAGTAAGAGAGAGAGACAGACCAGATACTACCAGCTACTAGAACAGTAAGAGAGAGAGAGACAGACCAGATACTACCAGCTACTAGAACAGTAAGAGAGAGAGAGAGACTGACCAGATACTCCCAGCTACTATAACAGTAATAGAGAGAGACAGACCAGATACTCCCAGCTACTAGAACAGTAAGAGAGAGAGACAGACCAGATACTACCAGCTACTAGAACAGTAAGAGAGATAGAGAGACAGACCAGATACTACCAGCTACTAGAACAGTAAGAGAGAGAGACCAGATACTACCAGCTACTAGAACAGTAAGAGAGAGAGACAGACCAGATACTACCAGAAACTACAACAGTATTAGAAATACAGACCAGATACTACCAGCTACTAGAACAGTAAGAGAGAGAGAGACAGACCAGATACTACCAGCTACTAGAACAGTAATAGAGAGAGACAGACCAGATACTACCAGCTACTAGAACAGTAAGAGAGAGAGAGAGAGACAGACCAGATACTACCAGCTACTAGAACATTAAGAGAGAGAGACAGACCAGATACTACCAGCTACTAGAACAGTAAGAGAGAGAGAGACAGACCAGATACTACCAGCTACTAGAACAGTAAGAGAGAGACAGACCAGATACTACCAGCTACTAGAACAGTAAGAGAGAGAGACAGACCAGATACTACCAGCTACTAGAACAGTAAGAGAGAGAGAGAGACAGACCAGATACTACCAGCTACTAGAACAGTAAGAGAGAGAGAGACAGACCAGATACTACCAGCTACTAGAACAGTAATAGAGAGAGACAGACCAGATACTACCAGCTACTAGAACAGTAAGAGAGAGAGAGAGAGACAGACCAGATACTACCAGCTACTAGAACATTAAGAGAGAGAGACAGACCAGATACTACCAGCTACTAGAACAGTAAGAGAGAGAGAGACAGACCAGATACTACCAGCTACTAGAACAGTAAGAGAGAGACAGACCAGATACTACCAGCTACTAGAACAGTAAGAGAGAGAGACAGACCAGATACTACCAGCTACTAGAACAGTAAGAGAGAGAGAGAGACAGACCAGATACTACCAGCTACTAGAACAGTAAGAGAGAGAGAGACAGACCAGATACTACCAGCTACTAGAACAGTAAGAGAGAGAGAGAGACAGACCAGATACTACCAGCTACTAGAACAGTAAGAGAGAGAGAGACAGACCAGATACTACCAGCAACTAGAACAGTAAGAGAGAGAGAGACAGACCAGATACTACCAGCTACTAGAACAGTAAGAGAGAGAGAGACAGACCAGATACTACCAGCTACTAGAACAGTAAGAGAGAGAGACAGACCAGATACTACCAGCTACTAGAACAGTAAGAGAGAGAGAGAGACTGACCAGATACTCCCAGCTACTATAACAGTAATAGAGAGAGACAGACCAGATACTCCCAGCTACTAGAACAGTAAGAGAGAGAGACAGACCAGATACTACCAGCTACTAGAACAGTAAGAGAGATAGAGAGACAGACCAGATACTACCAGCTACTAGAAAAGTAAGAGAGAGAGAGACAGACCAGATACTACCAGCAACTACAACAGTAAGAGAGAGGGAGACCAGATACTACCAGCTACTAGAACAGTATTAGAAATACAGACCAGATACTACCAGCTACTAGAACAGTAAGAGAGAGAGAGACAGACCAGATACTACCAGCTACTAGAACAGTAATAGAGAGAGACAGACCAGATACTACCAGCTACTAGAACAGTAAGAGAGAGAGAGAGAGACAGACCAGATACTACCAGCTACTAGAACAGTAAGAGAGCGAGACAGACCAGATACTACCAGCTACTAGAACAGTAAGAGAGAGACAGACCAGATACTACCAGCTACTAGAACAGTAAGAGAGAGAGACAGACCAGATACTACCAGCTACTGGAACAGTAAGAGAGAGAGAGACAGACCAGATACTACCAGCTACTAGAACAGTAAGAGAGAGACAGACCAGATACTACCAGCTACTAGAACAGTAAGAGAGAGAGAGACAGACCAGATACTACCAGCTACTAGAACAGTAAGAGAGAGAGAGACAGACCAGATACTACCAGCAACTACAACAGTAAGAGAGAGAGAGACAGACCAGATACTACCAGCTACTAGAACAGTAAGAGAGAGAGAGACAGACCAGATACTACCAGCTACTACAAGAGTAAGAGAGAGAGAGACAGACCAGATACTACCAGCTACTAGAACAGTAAGAGAGAGAGACAGACCAGATACTACCAGCTACTAGAACAGTAAGAGAGAGAGAGAGACTGACCAGATACTCCCAGCTACTATAACAGTAAGAGAGAGAGAGACAGACCAGATACTACCAGCTACTAGAACAGTAAGAGAGAGAGAGAGAGACCAGATACTACCAGCTACTACAAGAGTAAGAGAGAGAGAGAGACTGACCAGATACTCCCAGCTACTATAAGAGTACGAGAGAGAGAGACAGACCAGATACTACCAGCTACTAGAACAGTAAGAGAGAGAGACAGACCAGATACTACCAGCTACTAGAACAGTAAGAGAGAGAGAGAGACTGACCAGATACTCCCAGCTACTATAACAGTAATAGAGAGAGACAGACCAGATACTCCCAGCTACTAGAACAGTAAGAGAGAGAGAGAGACTGACCAGATACTCCCAGCTACTATAACAGTAATAGAGAGAGACAGACCAGATACTCCCAGCTACTAGAACAGTAAGAGAGAGAGACAGACCAGATACTACCAGCTACTAGAACTGTAAGAGAGAGAGAGAGACTGACCAGATACTCCCAGCTACTATAACAGTAATAGAGAGAGACAGACCAGATACTCCCAGCTACTAGAACAGTAAGAGAGAGAGACAGACCAGATACTACCAGCTACTAGAACAGTAAGAGAGATAGAGAGACAGACCAGATACTACCAGCTACTAGAACAGTAAGAGAGAGAGAGAGAGAGACCAGATACTACCAGCTACTAGAACAGTAAGAGAGAGAGACAGACCAGATACTACCAGCTACTAGAACAGTAAGAGAGATAGAGAGACAGACCAGATACTACCAGCTACTAGAAAAGTAAGAGAGAGAGAGACAGACCAGATACTACCAGCAACTACAACAGTAAGAGAGAGGGAGACCAGATACTACCAGCTACTAGAACAGTATTAGAAATACAGACCAGATACTACCAGCTACTAGAACAGTAAGAGAGAGAGAGACAGACCAGATACTACCAGCTACTAGAACAGTAATAGAGAGAGACAGACCAGATACTACCAGCTACTAGAACAGTAAGAGAGAGAGAGAGAGACAGACCAGATACTACCAGCTACTAGAACAGTAAGAGAGCGAGACAGACCAGATACTACCAGCTACTAGAACAGTAAGAGAGAGACAGACCAGATACTACCAGCTACTAGAACAGTAAGAGAGAGAGACAGACCAGATACTACCAGCTACTGGAACAGTAAGAGAGAGAGAGACAGACCAGATACTACCAGCTACTAGAACAGTAAGAGAGAGACAGACCAGATACTACCAGCTACTAGAACAGTAAGAGAGAGAGAGACAGACCAGATACTACCAGCTACTAGAACAGTAAGAGAGAGAGAGACAGACCAGATACTACCAGCTACTAGAACAGTAAGAGAGAGAGAGACAGACCAGATACTACCAGCAACTACAACAGTAAGAGAGAGAGAGACAGACCAGATACTACCAGCTACTAGAACAGTAAGAGAGAGAGAGACAGACCAGATACTACCAGCTACTAGAACAGTAAGAGAGAGAGAGACAGACCAGATACTACCAGCAACTACAACAGTAAGAGAGAGAGAGACAGACCAGATACTACCAGCTACTAGAACAGTAAGAGAGAGAGAGACAGACCAGATACTACCAGCTACTACAAGAGTAAGAGAGAGAGAGACAGACCAGATACTACCAGCTACTAGAACAGTAAGAGAGAGAGACAGACCAGATACTACCAGCTACTAGAACAGTAAGAGAGAGAGAGAGACTGACCAGATACTCCCAGCTACTATAACAGTAAGAGAGAGAGAGACAGACCAGATACTACCAGCTACTAGAACAGTAAGAGAGAGAGAGACAGACCAGATACTACCAGCTACTACAAGAGTAAGAGAGAGAGAGAGACTGACCAGATACTCCCAGCTACTATAAGAGTACGAGAGAGAGAGACAGACCAGATACTACCAGCTACTAGAACAGTAAGAGAGAGAGACAGACCAGATACTACCAGCTACTAGAACAGTAAGAGAGAGAGAGAGACTGACCAGATACTCCCAGCTACTATAACAGTAATAGAGAGAGACAGACCAGATACTACCAGCTACTAGAACAGTAAGAGAGAGACAGACCAGATACTACCAGCTACTAGAACAGTAAGAGAGAGAGACAGACCTGATACTACCAGCTACTGGAACAGTAAGAGAGAGAGAGACCAGATACTACCAGCTACTAGAACAGTAAGAGAGAGAGACAGACCAGATACTACCAGCTACTTGAACAGTAAGAGAGAGAGAGAGACAGACCAGATACTACCAGCTACTTGAACAGTAAGAGAGAGAGAGACCAGAATCTACGAGCTACTAGAACAGTAAGAGAGAGAGAGAGACAGACCAGATACTACCAGCTACTTGAACAGTAAGAGAGAGAGAGACCAGAAACTACGAGCTACTAGAACAGTAAGAGAGATAGAGAGAGAGACCAGATACTACCAGCTACTAGAACAGTAAGAGAGAGAGACAGACCAGATACTACCAGCTACTTGAACAGTAAGAGAGAGAGAGAGACAGACCAGATACTACCAGCTACTTGAACAGTAAGAGAGAGAGAGACCAGAAACTACGAGCTACTAGAACAGTAAGAGAGAGAGAGAGACAGACCAGATACTACCAGCTACTAGAACAGTAAGAGAGACAGACCAGATACTACCAGCTACTAGAACAGTAAGAGAGAGAGACAGACCAGATACTACCAGCTACTAGAACAGTAAGAGAGAGAGAGACAGACCAGATACTACCAGCTACTAGAACAGTAAGAGAGATAGAGAGACAGACCAGATACTACCAGCTACTAGAACAGTAAGAGAGAGAGAGAGACAGACCAGATACTACCAGCTACTAGAACAGTAAGAGAGACAGACCAGATACTACCAGCTACTAGAACAGTAAGAGAGAGAGAGAGAGAGACAGACCAGATACTACCAGCTACACTGCTCTGTAACCAGCTATCTACTAGCCACCACACTGCTCTGTAACCAACTAGCTACTAGCCACCACGCTGCTCTGTAACCAACTAGCTACTAGCCACCACACTGCTCTGTAACCAACTAGCTCCTAGCCACCACACTGCTCTGTAACCAGCTATCTACTAGCCACCACACTGCTTTGTAACCTACTAGCTACTAGCCACCACACTGCCCTGTAACCAACTAGCTACTAGCCACCACACTGCTCTGTCACCAACTAGCTACTATCCACCACACTGCTCTGTAACCTACTAGCTACTAGCCACCACACTGCTCTGTAACCTACTAGCCACCACACTGCTTTGTAACCTACTAGCTACTAGCCACCACACTGCTCTGTAACCAACTAGCTCCTAGCCACCACACTGCTCTGTAACCTACTAGCTACTAGCCACCACACTGCTCTGTAACCTACTAGCTACTAGCCACCACACTACTCTGTAGCCTACTAGCTACTAGCCACCACACTGCTCTGTAACCTACTAGCTACTAGCCACCACACTGCTCTGTAACCAACTAGCTACTAGCCACCACACTGCTCTGTAACCTACTAGCCACCACACTGCTCTGTAACCTACTAGCTACTAGCCACCACACTGCTCTGTAACCAACTAGCTACTAGCCACCACACTACGCTGTAGTTACTAGCTACTAGCCACCACACTGCTCTGTAACCAGCTATCTACTAGCCACCACACTGCTCTGTAACCAACTAGCTACTAGCCACCACACTGCTCTGTAACCAACTAACTACTAGCCACCACACTGCTCTGTAACCAGCTAGCTCCTAGCCACCACACTGCTCTGTAACCTACTAGCTACTAGCCACCACACTGCCCTGTAACCAACTAGCTACTAGCCACCACACTGCTCTGTAACCAACTAGCTACTAGCCACCACACTGCTCTGTGACCTACTAGCCACCACACTGCTCTGTAACCTACTAGCCACCACACTGCTCTGTAACCTACTAGCCACCACACTGCTCTGTAACCTACTAGCTACTAGCCACCACACTGCTCTGTAAGCAGCTAGCTACTAGCCACCACACTGCTCTGTAACCAACTAGCTACTAGCAACCACACTGCTCTGTAACCTACTAGCTACTAGCCACCACACTGCTCTGTAACCAACTAGCTACTAGCCACCACACTGCTCTGTAACCAACTAGCTACTAGCCAACACACTGCTCTGTAACCTACTAGCTACTAGCCACCACACTGCTCTGTAACCTAATAGCCACCACACTGCCCTGTAACCAACTAGCTACTAGCCACCACACTGCTCTGTAACCAACTAGCTACTAGCCACCACACTGCTCTGTAACCTACTAGCTACTAGCCACCACACTGCTCTGTAACCTACTAGCCACCACACTGCTCTGTAACCTACCAGCTACTAGCCACCACACTGCTCTGTAACCAACTAGCTACTAGCCACCACACTACGCTGTAGTTACTAGCTACTAGCCACCACACTGCTCTGTAACCAGCTATCTACTAGCCACCACACTGCTCTGTAACCAACTAGCTACTAGCCACCACACTGCTCTGTAACCAACTAGCTACTACCCACCACACTGCCCTGTAACCAACTAGCTACTAACCACCACACTGCTCTGTAACCAACTAGCTCCTAGCCACCACACTGCTCTGTAACCTACTAGCTACTAGCCACCACACTGCTCTGTAACCTACTAGCTACTAGCCACCACACTACTCTGTAGCCTACTAGCTACTAGCCACCACACTGCTCTGTAACCAGCTATCTACTAGCCACCACACTGCTCTGTAACCAACTAGCTACTAGCCACCACGCTGCTCTGTAACCAACTAGCTACTAGCCACAACACTGCCCTGTAACCAACTAGCTACTAGCCACCACACTGCTCTGTAACCAACTAGCTACTATCCACCACACTGCTCTGTAACCTACTAGCTACTAGCCACCACACTGCTCTGCAATCAACTAGCTACTAGCCACCACACTACGCTGTAGTTACTAGCTACTAGCCACCACACTGCTCTGTAACCAGCTATCTACTAGCCACCACACTGCTCTGTAACCAACTAGCTACTAGCCACCACACTGCTCTGTAACCAACTAGCTACTAGCCACCACACTGCTCTGTAACCAACTAGCTACTAGCCACCACACTACGCTGTAGTTACTAGCTACTAGCCACCACACTGCTCTGTAACCAGCTATCTACTAGCCACCACACTGCTCTGTAACCAACTAGCTACTAGCCACCACACTGCTCTGTAACCAACTAGCTACTACCCACCACACTGCCCTGTAACCAACTAGCTACTAGCCACCACACTGCTCTGTAACCAACTAGCTACTAGCCACCACACTGCTCTGTAACCAGCTATCTACTAGCCACCACACTGCTCTGTAACCAACTAGCTACTAGCCACCACACTGCTCTGTAACCAACTAGCTACTACCCACCACACTGCCCTGTAACCAACTAGCTACTAGCCACCACACTGCTCTGTAACCTACTAGCTACTAGCCACCACACTACTCTGTAGCCTACTAGCTACTAGCCACCACACTGCTCTGTAACCAGCTATCTACTAGCCACCACACTGCTCTGTAACCAACTAGCTACTAGCCACCACACTGCTCTGTAACCAACTAGCTACTAGCCACCACACTGCTCTGTAACCAACTAGCTACTAGCCACCACACTACGCTGTAGTTACTAGCTACTAGCCACCACACTGCTCTGTAACCAGCTATCTACTAGCCACCACACTGCTCTGTAACCAACTAGCTACTAGCCACCACACTGCTCTGTAACCAACTAGCTACTACCCACCACACTGCCCTGTAACCAACTAGCTACTAGCCACCACACTGCTCTGTAACCAACTAGCTACTAGCCACCACACTGCTCTGTAACCAGCTATCTACTAGCCACCACACTGCTCTGTAACCAACTAGCTACTAGCCACCACACTGCTCTGTAACCAACTAGCTACTACCCACCACACTGCCCTGTAACCAACTAGCTACTAGCCACCACACTGCTCTGTAACCTACTAGCTACTAGCCACCACACTACTCTGTAGCCTACTAGCTACTAGCCACCACACTGCTCTGTAACCAGCTATCTACTAGCCACCACACTGCTCTGTAACCAACTAGCTACTAGCCACCACACTGCTCTGTAACCAACTAGCTACTAGCCACCACACTGCTCTGTAACCAACTAGCTACTAGCCACCACACTACGCTGTAGTTACTAGCTACTAGCCACCACACTGCTCTGTAACCAGCTATCTACTAGCCACCACACTGCTCTGTAACCAACTAGCTACTAGCCACCACACTGCTCTGTAACCAACTAGCTACTACCCACCACACTGCCCTGTAACCAACTAGCTACTAGCCACCACACTGCTCTGTAACCAACTAGCTACTAGCCACCACACTGCTCTGTAACCAGCTATCTACTAGCCACCACACTGCTCTGTAACCAACTAGCTACTAGCCACCACACTGCTCTGTAACCAACTAGCTACTACCCACCACACTGCCCTGTAACCAACTAGCTACTAGCCACCACACTGCTCTGTAACCTACTAGCTACTAGCCACCACACTACTCTGTAGCCTACTAGCTACTAGCCACCACACTGCTCTGTAACCAGCTATCTACTAGCCACCACACTGCTCTGTAACCAACTAGCTACTAGCCACCACGCTGCTCTGTAACCAACTAGCTACTAGCCACCACACTGCCCTGTAACCAACTAGCTACTAGCCACCACACTGCTCTGTAACCAACTAGCTACTATCCACCACACTGCTCTGTAGTTACTAGCTACTAGCCACCACACTGCTCTGTAACCAGCTATCTACTAGCCACCACACTGCTCTGTAACCAACTAGGTACTAGCCACCACGCTGCTCTGTAACCAACTAGCTACTAGCCACCACACTGCCCTGTAACCAACTAGCTACTAGCCACCACACTGCCCTGTAACCAACTAGCTCCTAGCCACCACACTGCTCTGTAACCTACTAGCTACTAGCCACCACACTGCCCTGTAACCAACTAGCTACTAGCCACCACACTGCTCTGTAACCAACTAGCTACTAGCCACCACACTGCTCTGTGACCTACTAGCCACCACACTGCTCTGTAACCTACTAGCCACCACACTGCTCTGTGACCTACTAGCCACCACACTGCTCTGTAACCTACTAGCCACCACACTGCTCTGTAACCTACTAGCCACCACACTGCTCTGTAACCTACTAGCTACTAGCCACCACACTGCTCTGTAAGCAGCTAGCTACTAGCCACCACACTGCTCTGTAACCAACTAGCTACTAGCAACCACACTGCTCTGTAACCTACTAGCTACTAGCCACCACACTGCTCTGTAACCAACTAGCTACTAGCCACCACACTGCTCTGTAACCATCTAGCTACTAGCCAACACACTGCTCTGTAACCTACTAGCTACTAGCCACCACACTGCTCTGTAACCTAATAGCCACCGCACTGCTCTGTAACCTACTAGCTACTAGCCACCACACTGCTCTGTAACCAACTAGCTACTAGCCACCACACTACTCTGTAGCCTACTAGCTACTAGCCACCACACTGCTCTGTAACCAACTAGCTACTAGCCACCACACTGCTCTGTAACCAACTAGCTACTAGCCACCACGCTGCTCTGTAACCTACTAGCTACTAGCCACCACACTGCCCTGTAACCAACTAGCTACTAGCCACCACACTGCTCTGTAACCAACTAGCTACTAGCCACCACACTGCTCTGTAACCTACTAGCTACTAGCCACCACACTGCTCTGTAACCTACTAGCCACCACACTGCTCTGTAACCTACTAGCTACTAGCCACCACACTGCTCTGTAACCAACTAGCTACTAGCCACCACACTACGCTGTAGTTACTAGCTACTAGCCACCACACTGCTCTGTAACCAGCTATCTACTAGCTACCACACTGCTCTGTAACCAACTAGCTACTAGCCACCACACTGCTCTGTAACCAACTAGCTACTACCCACCACACTGCCCTGTAACCAACTAGCTACTAACCACCACACTGCTCTGTAACCAACTAGCTCCTAGCCACCACACTGCTCTGTAACCTACTAGCTACTAGCCACCACACTGCTCTGTAACCTACTAGCTACTAGCCACCACACTACTCTGTAGCCTACTAGCTACTAGCCACCACACTGCTCTGTAACCAGCTATCTACTAGCCACCACACTGCTCTGTAACCAACTAGCTACTAGCCACCACGCTGCTCTGTAACCAACTAGCTACTAGCCACAACACTGCCCTGTAACCAACTAGCTACTAGCCACCACACTGCTCTGTAACCAACTAGCTACTATCCACCACACTGCTCTGTAACCTACTAGCTACTAGCCACCACACTGCTCTGTAATCAACTAGCTACTAGCCACCACACTACGCTGTAGTTACTAGCTACTAGCCACCACACTGCTCTGTAACCAGCTATCTACTAGCCACCACACTGCTCTGTAACCAACTAGCTACTAGCCACCACACTGCTCTGTAACCAACTAGCTACTAGCCACCACACTGCCCTGTAACCAACTAGCCACCACACTGCTCTGTAACCAACTAGCTCCTAGCCACCACACTGCTCTGTAACCTACTAGCTACTAGCCACCACACTGCTCTGTAACCTACTAGCTACTAGCCACCACACTACTCTGTAGCCTACTAGCTACTAGCCACCACACTGCTCTGTAACCAGCTATCTACTAGCCACCACACTGCTCTGTAACCAACTAGCTACTAGCCACCACGCTGCTCTGTAACCAACTAGCTACTAGCCACCACACTGCCCTGTAACCAACTAGCTACTAGCCAATACACTGCTCTGTAACCAACTAGCTACTATCCACCACACTGCTCTGTAACCTACTAGCTACTAGCCACCACACTGTTCTGTAACCTACTAGCCACAACACTGCTCTGTAACCTACTAGCTACTAGCCACCACACTGCTCTGTAACCAACTAGCTACTAGCCACCACACTACGCTGTAGTTACTAGCTACTAGCCACCACACTGCTCTGTAACCAGCTATCTACTAGCCACCACACTGCTCTGTAACCAACTAGCTACTAGCCACCACGCTGCTCTGTAACCAACTAGCTACTAGCCACCACACTGCCCTGTAACCAACTTGCTACTAGCCACCACACTGCTCTGTAACCAACTAGCTCCTACCCACCACACTGCTCTTTAACCTACTAGCTACTAGCCACCACACTGCTCTGTAACCAACTAGCTACTAGCCACCACACTACGCTGTAGTTACTAGCTACTAGCCACCACACTGCTCTGTAACCAGCTATCTACTAGCCACCACACTGCTCTGTAACCAACTAGCTACTAGCCACCACGCTGCTCTGTAACCAACTAGCTACTAGCCACCACACTGCCCTGTAACCAACTAGCTACTAGCCACCACACTGCCCTGTAACCAACTAGCTCCTAGCCACCACACTGCTCTGTAACCTACTAGCTACTAGCCACCACACTGCCCTGTAACCAACTAGCTACTAGCCACCACACTGCTCTGTAACCAACTAGCTACTAGCCACCACACTGCTCTGTGACCTACTAGCCACCACACTGCTCTGTAACCTACTAGCCACAACACTGCTCTGTGACCTACTAGCCACCACACTGCTCTGTAACCTACTAGCCACCACACTGCTCTGTAACCTACTAGCCACCACACTGCTCTGTAACCTACTAGCTACTAGCCACCACACTGCTCTGTAAGCAGCTAGCTACTAGCCACCACACTGCTCTGTAACCAACTAGCTACTAGCAACCAGACTGCTCTGTAACCTACTAGCTACTAGCCACCACACTGCTCTGTAACCAACTAGCTACTAGCCACCACACTGCTCTGTAACCAACTAGCTACTAGCCAACACACTGCTCTGTAACCTACTAGCTACTAGCCACCACACTGCTCTGTAACCTAATAGCCACCACACTGCTCTGTAACCTACTAGCTACTAGCCACCACACTGCTCTGTAACCAACTAGCTACTAGCCACCACACTACTCTGTAGCCTACTAGCTACTAGCCACCACACTGCTCTGTAACCAACTAGCTACTAGCCACCACACTGCTCTGTAACCAACTAGCTACTAGCCACCACGCTGCTCTGTAACCTACTAGCTACTAGCCACCACACTGCCCTGTAACCAACTAGCTACTAGCCACCACACTGCTCTGTAACCTACTAGCTACTAGCCACCACACTGCTCTGTAACCTACTAGCCACCACACTGCTCTGTAACCTACTAGCTACTAGCCACCACACTGCTCTGTAACCAACTAGCTACTAGCCACCACACTACGCTGTAGTTACTAGCTACTAGCCACCACACTGCTCTGTAACCAGCTATCTACTAGCCACCACATTGCTCTGTAACCAACTAGCTACTAGCCACCACACTGCTCTGTAACCAACTAGCTACTACCCACCACACTGCCCTGCTAACCACCACACTGCTCTGTAACCAACTAGCTCCTAGCCACCACACTGCTCTGTAACCTACTAGCTACTAGCCACCACACTGCTCTGTAACCTACTAGCTACTAGCCACCACACTACTCTGTAGCCTACTAGCTACTAGCCACCACACTGCTCTGTAACCAGCTATCTACTAGCCACCACACTGCTCTGTAACCAACTAGCTACTAGCCACCACGCTGCTCTGTAACCAACTAGCTACTAGCCACAACACTGCCCTGTAACCAACTAGCTACTAGCCACCACACTGCTCTGTAACCAACTAGCTACTATCCACCACACTTCTCTGTAACCTACTAGCTACTAGCCACCACACTGCTCTGTAATCAACTAGCTACTAGCCACCACACTACGCTGTAGTTACTAGCTACTAGCCACCACACTGCTCTGTAACCAGCTATCTACTAGCCACCACACTGCTCTGTAACCAACTAGCTACTAGCCACCACACTGCTCTGTAACCAACTAGCTACTAGCCACCACACTGCCCTGTAACCAATTAGCCACCACACTGCTCTGTAACCAACTAGCTCCTAGCCACCACACTGCTCTGTAACCTACTAGCTACTAGCCACCACACTGCTCTGTAACCTACTAGCTACTAGCCACCACACTACTCTGTAGCCTACTAGCTACTAGCCACCACACTGCTCTGTAACCAGCTATCTACTAGCCACCACACTGCTCTGTAACCAACTAGCTACTAGCCACCACGCTGCTCTGTAACCAACTAGCTACTAGCCACCACACTGCCCTGTAACCAACTAGCTACTAGCCACCACACTGCTCTGTAACCAACTAGCTACTATCCACCACACTGCTCTGTAACCTACTAGCTACTAGCCACCACACTGCTCTGTAACCTACTAGCCACCACACTGCTCTGTAACCTACTAGCTACTAGCCACCACACTGCTCTGTAACCTACTAGCCACCACACTGCCCTGTAACCAACTAGCTACTAGCCACCACACTGCTCTGTAACCAACTAGCTCCTAGCCACCACACTGCTCTTTAACCTACTAGCTACTAGCCACCACACTGCTCTGTAACCAACTAGCTACTAGCCACCACACTACGCTGTAGTTACTAGCTACTAGCCACCACACTGCTCTGTAACCAGCTATCTACTAGCCACCACACTGCTCTGTAACCAACTAGCTACTAGCCACCACACTGCTCTGTAACCAACTAGCTACTACCCACCACACTGCTCTGTAACCAACTAGCTACTACCCACCACACTGCCCTGTAACCAACTAGCTACTAGCCACCACACTGCTCTGTAACCTACTAGCTACTAGCCACCACACTACTCTGTAGCCTACTAGATACTAGCCACCACACTGCTCTGTAACCAGCTATCTACTAGCCACCACACTGCTCTGTAAACAACTAGCTACTAGCCACCACGCTGCTCTGTAACCAACTAGCTACTAGCCACCACACTGCCCTGTAACCAACTAGCTACTAGCCACCACACTGCTCTGTAACCAACTAGCTACTATCCACCACACTGCTCTGTAACCTACTAATTACTAGCCACCACACTGCTCTGTAACCTACTAGCCACCACACTGCTCTGTAACCTACTAGCTACTTGCCACCACACTGCTCTGTAACCAACTAGCTACTAGCCACCACACTACGCTGTAGTTACTAGCTACTAGCCACCACACTGCTCTGTAACCAGCTATCTACTAGCCACCACACTACTCTGTAACCAACTAGCTACTAGCCACCACACTGCTCTGTAACCAACTAGCTACTAGCCACCACACTGCCCTGTAACCAACTAGCTACTAGCCACCACACTGCTCTGTAACCAACTAGCTCCTAGCCACCACACTGCTCTGTAACCTACTAGCTACTAGCCACCACACTGCTCTGTAACCTACTATCTACTAGCCACCACACTACTCTGTAGCCTACTAGCTACTAGCCACCACACTGCTCTGTAACCAGCTATCTACTAGCCACCACACTGCTCTGTAACCAACTAGCTACTAGCCACCACGCTGCTCTGTAACCAACTAGCTACTATCCACCACACTGCTCTGTAACCTACTAGCTACTAGCCACCACACTGCTCTGTAACCTACTAGCTACTAGCCACCACACTGCTCTGTAACCAACTAGCTACTAGCCACCACACTACGCTGTAGTTACTAGCTACTAGCCACCACACTGCTCTGTAACCAGCTATCTACTAGCCACCACACTGCTCTGTAACCAACTAGCTACTAGCCACCACGCTGCTCTGTAACCAACTAGCTACTAGCCACCACACTGCCCTGTAACCAACTAGCTACTAGCCACCACACTGCTCTGTAACCAACTAGCTACTATCCACCACACTGCTCTGTAACCTACTAGCTACTAGCCACCACACTGCTCTGTAACCTACTAGCCACCACACTGCTCTGTAACCTACTAGCTACTTGCCACCACACTGCTCTGTAACCAACTAGCTACTAGCCACCACACTACGCTGTAGTTACTAGCTACTAGCCACCACACTGCTCTGTAACCAGCTATCTACTAGCCACCACACTGCTCTGTAACCAACTAGCTACTAGCCACCACACTGCTCTGTAACCAACTAGCTACTAGCCACCACACTGCCCTGTAACCAACTAGCTACTAGCCACCACACTGCTCTGTAACCAACTAGCTCCTAGCCACCACACTGCTCTGTAACCTACTAGCTACTAGCCACCACACTGCTCTGTAACCAACTAGTTACTATCCACCACACTGCTCTGTAACCTACTAGCTACTAGCCACCACACTGCTCTGTAACCTACTAGCCACCACACTGCTCTGTAACCTACTAGCTACTAGCCACCACACTGCTCTGTAACCAACTAGCTACTAGCCACAAAACTACGCTGTAGTTACTAGCTACTAGCCACCACACTGCTCTGTAACCAGCTATCTACTAGCCACCACACTGCTCTGTAACCAACTAGCTACTAGCCACCACACTGCTCTGTAACCAACTAGCTACTAGCCACCACACTGCCCTGTAACCAACTAGCTACTAGCCACCACACTGCTCTGTAACCAACTAGCTCCTAGCCACCACACTGCTCTGTAACCTACTAGCTACTAGCCACCACACTGCTCTGTAACCAACTAGTTACTATCCACCACACTGCTCTGTAACCTACTAGCTACTAGCCACCACACTGCTCTGTAACCTACTAGCCACCACACTGCTCTGTAACCAACTAGCTACTAGCCACCACACTACGCTGTAGTTACTAGCTACTAGCCACCACACTGCTCTGTAACCAGCTATCTACTAGCCACCACACTGCTCAGTAACCAACTAGCTACTAGCCACCACACTGCTCTGTAACCAACTAGCTACTAGCCACCACACTGCCCTGTAACCAACTAGCTACTAGCCACCACACTGCTCTGTAACCAACTAGCTACTATCCACCACACTGCTCTGTAACCTACTAGCTACTAGCCACCACACTGCTCTGTAACCTACTAGCTACTAGCCACCACACTGCTCTGTAACCAACTAGCTACTAGCCACCACACTACGCTGTAGTTACTAGCTACTAGCCACCACACTGCTCTGTAACCAGCTATCTACTAGCCACCACACTGCTCTGTAACCAACTAGCTACTAGCCACCACACTGCTCTGTAACCAACTAGCTACTAGCCACCACACTGCCCTGTAACCAACTAGCTATTAGCCACCACACTGCTCTGTAACCAACTAGCTCCTAGCCACCACACTGCTCTGTAACCTACTAGCTACTAGCCACCACACTGCTCTGTAACCAACTAGCTACTATCCACCACACTGCTCTGTAACCTACTAGCTACTAGCCACCACACTGCTCTGTAACCTACTAGCCACCACACTGCTCTGTAACCTACTAGCCACCACACTGCTCTGTAACCTACTAGCTACTAGCCACCACACTGCTCTGTAACCAACTAGCTACTAGCCACAAAACTACGCTGTAGTTACTAGCTACTAGCCACCACACTGCTCTGTAACCAGCTATCTACTAGCCACCACACTGCTCTGTAACCAACTAGCTACTAGCCACCACACTGCTCTGTAACCAACTAGCTACTAGCCACCACACTGCTCTGTAACCTACTAGCTACTAGCCACCACACTGCTCTGTAACCTACTAGCTACTAGCCACCACACTACTCTGTAGCCTACTAGCTACTAGCCACCACACTGCTCTGTAACCAGCTATCTACTAGCCACCACACTGCTCTGTAACCAACTAGCTACTAGCCACCACGCTGCTCTGTAACCAACTAGCTACTAGCCACCACGCTGCTCTGTAACCAACTAGCTACTAGCCACCACACTACGCTGTAGTTACTAGCTACTAGCCACCACACTGCTCTGTAACCAGCTATCTACTAGCCACCACACTGCTCTGTAACCAACTAGCTACTAGCCACCACACTGCTCTGTAACCAACTAGCTACTAGCCACCACACTGCTCTGTAACCTACTAGCTACTAGCCACCACACTGCTCTGTAACCTACTAGCTACTAGCCACCACACTACTCTGTAGCCTACTAGCTACTAGCCACCACACTGCTCTGTAACCAGCTATCTACTAGCCACCACACTGCTCTGTAACCAACTAGCTACTAGCCACCACGCTGCTCTGTAACCAACTAGCTACTAGCCACCACACTGCCCTGTAACCAACTAGCTACTAGCCACCACACTGCTCTGTAACCAACTAGCTACTATCCACCACACTGCTCTGTAACCTACTAGCTACTAGCCACCACACTGCTCTGTAACCTACTAGCCACCACACTGCTCTGTAACCTACTAGCTACTAGCCACCACACTGCTCTGTAACCAACTAGCTACTAGCCACCACACTACGCTGTAGTTACTAGCTACTAGCCACCACACTGCTCTGTAACCAGCTATCTACTAGCCACCACACTGCTCTGTAACCAACTAGCTACTAGCCACCACACTGCCCTGTAACCAACTAGCTACTAGCCACCACACTGCTCTGTAACCAACTAGCTCCTAGCCACCACACTGCTCTGTAACCTACTAGCTACTAGCCACCACACTGCTCTGTAACCTACTAGCTACTAGCCACCACACTACTCTGTAGTCTACTAGCTACTAGCCACCACACTGCTCTGTAACCAGCTATCTACTAGCCACCACACTGCTCTGTAACCAGCTATCTACTAGCCACCACACTGCTCTGTAACCAACTAGCTACTAGCCACCACGCTGCTCTGTAACCAACTAGCTACTAGCCACCACGCTGCTCTGTAACCAACTAGCTACTAGCCACCACACTACGCTGTAGTTACTAGCTACTAGCCACCACACTGCTCTGTAACCAGCTATCTACTAGCCACCACACTGCTCTGTAACCAACTAGCTACTAGCCACCACACTGCTCTGTAACCAACTAGCTACTAGCCACCACACTGCTCTGTAACCTACTAGCTACTAGCCACCACACTGCTCTGTAACCTACTAGCTACTAGCCACCACACTACTCTGTAGCCTACTAGCTACTAGCCACCACACTGCTCTGTAACCAGCTATCTACTAGCCACCACACTGCTCTGTAACCAACTAGCTACTAGCCACCACGCTGCTCTGTAACCAACTAGCTACTAGCCACCACACTGCCCTGTAACCAACTAGCTACTAGCCACCACACTGCTCTGTAACCAACTAGCTACTATCCACCACACTGCTCTGTAACCTACTAGCTACTAGCCACCACACTGCTCTGTAACCTACTAGCCACCACACTGCTCTGTAACCTACTAGCTACTAGCCACCACACTGCTCTGTAACCAACTAGCTACTAGCCACCACACTACGCTGTAGTTACTAGCTACTAGCCACCACACTGCTCTGTAACCAGCTATCTACTAGCCACCACACTGCTCTGTAACCAACTAGCTACTAGCCACCACACTGCCCTGTAACCAACTAGCTACTAGCCACCACACTGCTCTGTAACCAACTAGCTCCTAGCCACCACACTGCTCTGTAACCTACTAGCTACTAGCCACCACACTGCTCTGTAACCTACTAGCTACTAGCCACCACACTACTCTGTAGCCTACTAGCTACTAGCCACCACACTGCTCTGTAACCAGCTATCTACTAGCCACCACACTGCTCTGTAACCAACTAGCTCTTAGCCACCACGCTGCTCTGTAACCAACTAGCTACTATCCACCACACTGCTCTGTAACCTACTAGCTAGTAGCCACCACACTGCTCTGTAACCTACTAGCCACCACACTGCTCTGTAACCTACTAGCTACTAGCCACCACACTGCTCTGTAACCAACTAGCTACTAGCCACCACACTACGCTGTAGTTACTAGCTACTAGCCACCACACTGCTCTGTAACCAGCTATCTACTAGCCACCACACTGCTCTGTAACCAGCTATCTACTAGCCACCACACTGCTCTGTAACCAACTAGCTACTAGCCACCACACTGCTCTGTAACCAACTAGCTACTACCCACCACACTGCCCTGTAACCAACTAGCTACTTGCCACCACATTGCTCTGTAACCAACTAGCTCCTAGCCACCACACTACTCTGTAGCCTACTAGCTACTAGCCACCACACTACTCTGTAGCCTACTAGCTACTAGCTACCACACTGCTCTGTAACCAGCTATCTACTAGCCACCACACTGCTCTGTAACCAACTAGCTACTAGCCACCACGCTGCTCTGTAACCAACTAGCTACTAGCCACCACACTGCCCTGTAACCAACTAGCTACTAGCCACCACACTGCTCTGTCACCAACTAGCTACTAGCCACCACACTGCTCTGTAACCTACTAGCCACCACACTGCTTTGTAACCTACTAGCTACTAGCCACCACACTGCTCTGTAACCAACTAGCTACTAGCCACCACACTACGCTGTAGTTACTAGCTACTAGCCACCACACAGCTCTTTAACCAGCTATCTACTAGCCACCACACTGCTCTGTAACCAACTAGCTACTAGCCACCACACTGCTCTGTAACCAACTAGCTACTAGCCACCACACTGCCCTGTAACCAACTAGCTACTAGCCACCACACTGCCCTGTAACCAACTAGCTACTAGCCACCACACTGCTCTGTAACCAACTAGCTACTAGCCACCACACTGCCCTGTAACCAACTAGCTACTAGCCACCACACTGCTCTGTAACCAACTAGCTACTAGCCACCACACTGCTCTGTAACCAACTAGCTACTAGCCACCACACTGCTCTGTAACCAACTAGCTACTAGTCAACACACTGCTCTGTCACCTACTAGCTACTAGCCACCACACTGCTCTGTAACCTAATAGCCACCACACTGCTCTGTAACCTACTAGCTACTAGCCACCACACTGCTCTGTAACCAACTAGCTACTAGCCACCACACTACTCTGTAGCCTACTAGCTACTAGCCACCACACTGCTCTGTAACCAACTAGCTCCTAGCCACCACACTGCTCTGTAACCTACTAGCTACTAGCCACCACACTGCTCTGTAACCAACTAGCTACTAGCCACCACACTGCCCTGTAACCAACTAGCTACTAGCCACCACACTGCTCTGTAACCAACTAGCTACTAGCCACCACACTGCTCTGTAACCTACTAGCCACCACACTGCTCTGTAACCTACTAGCTACTAGCCACCACACTGCTCTGTAACCAACTAGCTACTAGCCACCACACTACGCTGTAGTTACTAGCTACTAGCCACCACACTGCTCTGTAACCAGCTATCTACTAGCCACCACACTGCTCTGTAACCAACTAGCTACTAGCCACCACACTGCTCTGTAACCAACTAGCTACTACCCACCACACTGCCCTGTAACCAACTAGCTACTAGCCACCACACTGCCCTGTAACCAACTAGCTACTAGCCACCACACTGCTCTGTAACCAACTAGCTCCTAGCCACCACACTGCTCTGTAACCTACTAGCTACTAGCCACCACACTGCTCTGTAACCAACTAGCTACTAGCCACCACACTGCTCTGTAACCAACTAGCTACTAGCCAACACACTGCTCTGTAACCTACTAGCTACTAGCCACCACACTGCTCTGTAACCTAATAGCCACCACACTGCTCTGTAACCTACTAGCCACTAGCCACCACACTGCTCTGTAACCAACTAGCTACTAGCCACCACACTACTCTGTAGCCTACTAGCTACTAGCCACCACACTGCTCTGTAACCAACTAGCTACTAGCCACCACACTGCTCTGTAACCAACTAGCTACTAGCCACCACGCTGCTCTGTAACCTACTAGCTACTAGCCACCACACTGCCCTGTAACCAACTAGCTACTAGCCACCACACTGCTCTGTAACCAACTAGCTACTAGCCACCACACTGCTCTGTAACCTACTAGCTACTAGCCACCACACTGCTCTGTAACCTACTAGCCACCACACTGCTCTGTAACCTACTAGCTACTAGCCACCACACTGCTCTGTAACCAACTAGCTACTAGCCACCACACTACGCTGTAGTTACTAGCTACTAGCCACCACACTGCTCTGTAACCAGCTATCTACTAGCCACCACACTGCTCTGTAACCAACTAGCTACTAGCCACCACACTGCTCTGTAACCAACTAGCTACTACCCACCACACTGCCCTGTAACCAACTAGCTACTAGCCACCACACTGCTCTGTAACCAACTAGCTCCTAGCCACCACACTACTCTGTAGCCTACTAGCTACTAGCCACCACACTACTCTGTAGCCTACTAGCTACTAGCTACCACACTGCTCTGTAACCAGCTATCTACTAGCCACCACACTGCTCTGTAACCAACTAGCTACTAGCCACCACGCTGCTCTGTAACCAACTAGCTACTAGCCACCACACTGCCCTGTAACCAACTAGCTACTAGCCACCACACTGCTCTGTCACCAACTAGCTACTATCCACCACACTGCTCTGTAACCTACTAGCTACTAGCCACCACACTGCTCTGTAACCTACTAGCCACCACACTGCTTTGTAACCTACTAGCTACTAGCCACCACACTGCTCTGTAACCAACTAGCTACTAGCCACCACACTACGCTGTAGTTACTAGCTACTAGCCACCACACAGCTCTTTAACCAGCTATCTACTAGCCACCACACTGCTCTGTAACCAACTAGCTACTAGCCACCACACTGCTCTGTAACCAACTAGCTACTAGCCACCACACTGCCCTGTAACCAACTAGCTACTAGCCACCACACTGCCCTGTAACCAACTAGCTACTAGCCACCACACTGCTCTGTAACCAACTAGCTCCTAGCCACCACACTGCTCTGTAACCTACTAGCTACTAGCCACCACACTGCTCTGTAACCAACTAGCTACTAGCCACCACACTGCTCTGTAACCAACTAGCTACTAGTCAACACACTGCTCTGTCACCTACTAGCTACTAGCCACCACACTGCTCTGTAACCTAATAGCCACCACACTGCTCTGTAACCTACTAGCTACTAGCCACCACACTGCTCTGTAACCAACTAGCTACTAGCCACCACACTACTCTGTAGCCTACTAGCTACTAGCCACCACACTGCTCTGTAACCAACTAGCTCCTAGCCACCACACTGCTCTGTAACCTACTAGCTACTAGCCACCACACTGCTCTGTAACCAACTAGCTACTAGCCACCACACTGCCCTGTAACCAACTAGCTACTAGCCACCACACTGCTCTGTAACCAACTAGCTACTAGCCACCACACTGCTCTGTAACCTACTAGCCACCACACTGCTCTGTAACCTACTAGCTACTAGCCACCACACTGCTCTGTAACCAACTAGCTACTAGCCACCACACTACGCTGTAGTTACTAGCTACTAGCCACCACACTGCTCTGTAACCAGCTATCTACTAGCCACCACACTGCTCTGTAACCAACTAGCTACTAGCCACCACACTGCTCTGTAACCAACTAGCTACTACCCACCACACTGCCCTGTAACCAACTAGCTACTAGCCACCACACTGCCCTGTAACCAACTAGCTACTAGCCACCACACTGCTCTGTAACCAACTAGCTCCTAGCCACCACACTGCTCTGTAACCTACTAGCTACTAGCCACCACACTGCTCTGTAACCAACTAGCTACTAGCCACCACACTGCTCTGTAACCAACTAGCTACTAGCCAACACACTGCTCTGTAACCTACTAGCTACTAGCCACCACACTGCTCTGTAACCTAATAGCCACCACACTGCTCTGTAACCTACTAGCCACTAGCCACCACACTGCTCTGTAACCAACTAGCTACTAGCCACCACACTACTCTGTTTCCTACTAGCTACTAGCCACCACACTGCTCTGTAACCAACTAGCTACTAGCCACCACACTGCTCTGTAACCAACTAGCTACTAGCCACCACGCTGCTCTGTAACCTACTAGCTACTAGCCACCACACTGCCCTGTAACCAACTAGCTACTAGCCACCACACTGCTCTGTAACCAACTAGCTACTAGCCACCACACTGCTCTGTAACCTACTAGCTACTAGCCACCACACTGCTCTGTAACCTACTAGCCACCACACTGCTCTGTAACCTACTAGCTACTAGCCACCACACTGCTCTGTAACCAACTAGCTACTAGCCACCACACTACGCTGTAGTTACTAGCTACTAGCCACCACACTGCTCTGTAACCAGCTATCTACTAGCCACCACACTGCTCTGTAACCAACTAGCTACTAGCCACCACACTGCTCTGTAACCAACTAGCTACTACCCACCACACTGCCCTGTAACCAACTAGCTACTAGCCACCACACTGCTCTGTAACCAAATTGCTCCTAGCCACCACACTGCTCTGTTACCTACTAGCTACTAGCCACCACACTGCTCTGTAACCTACTAGCTACTAGCCACCACACTACTCTGTAGCCTACTAGCTACTAGCCACCACACTGCTCTGTAACCAGCTATCTACTAGCCACCACACTGCTCTGTAACCAACTAGCTACTAGCCACCACGCTGCTCTGTAACCAACTAGCTACTAGCCACAACACTGCCCTGTAACCAACTAGCTACTAGCCACCACACTGCTCTGTAACCAACTAGCTACTATCCACCACACTGCTCTGTAACCTACTAGCTACTAGCCACCACACTGCTCTGTAACCAACTAGCTACTAGCCACCACACTATGCTGTAGTTACTAGCTACTAGCCACCACACTGCTCTGTAACCAGCTATCTACTAGCCACCACACTGCTCTATAACCAACTAGCTACTAGCCACCACACTGCTCTGTAACCAACTAGCTACTAGCCACCACACTGCCCTGTAACCAACTAGATACTAGCCACCACACTGCTCTGTAACCAACTAGCTCCTAGCCACCACACTGCTCTGTAACCTACTAGCTACTAGCCACCACACTGCTCTGTAACCTACTAGCTACTAGCCACCACACTACTCTGTAGCCTACTAGCTACTAGCCACCACACTGCTCTGTAACCAGCTATCTACTAGCCACCACACTGCTCTGTAACCAACTAGCTACTAGCCACCACGCTGCTCTGTAACCAACTAGCTACTAGCCACAACACTGCCCTGTAACCAACCAGCTACTAGCCACCACACTGCTCTGTAACCAACTAGCTACTATCCACCACACTGCTCTGTAACCTACTAGCTACTAGCCACCACACTGCTCTGTAACCAACTAGCTACTAGCCACCACACTATGCTGTAGTTACTAGCTACTAGCCACCACACTGCTCTGTAACCAGCTATCTACTAGCCACCACACTGCTCTGTAACCAACTAGCTACTAGCCACCACACTGCTCTGTAACCAACTAGCTACTAGCCACCACACTGCCCTGTAACCAACTAGCTACTAGCCACCACACTGCTCTGTAACCAACTAGCTCCTAGCCACCACACTGCTCTGTAACCTACTAGCTACTAGCCACCACACTGCTCTGTAACCTACTAGCTACTAGCCACCACACTACTCTGTAGCCTACTAGCTACTAGCCACCACACTGCCCTGTAACCAACTAGCTACTAGCCACCACACTGCTCTGTAACCAACTAGCTACTATCCACCACACTGCTCTGTAACCTACTAGCTACTAGCCACCACACTGCTCTGTAACCTACTAGCCACCACACTGCTCTGTAACCTACTAGCTACTAGCCACCACACTGCTCTGTAACCTACTAGCCACCACACTGCTCTGTAACCTACTAGCTACTAGCCACCACACTGCTCTGTAACCAACTAGCTACTAGCCACCACACTACGCTGTAGTTACTAGCTACTAGCCACCACACTGCTCTGTAACCAGCTATCTACTAGACACCACACTGCTCTGTAACCAACTAGCTACTAGCCACCACACTGCACTGTAACCAACTAGCTACTAGCCACCACACTGCCCTGTAACCAACTAGCTACTAGCCACCACACTGCTCTGTAACCAACTAGCTCCTAGCCACCACACTGCTCTGTAACCTACTAGCTACTAGCCACCACACTGCTCTGTAACCAACTAGTTACTATCCACCACACTGCTCTGTAACCTACTAGCTACTAGCCACCACACTGCTCTGTAACCTACTAGCCACCACACTGCTCTGTAACCTACTAGCTACTAGCCACCACACTGCTCTGTAACCAACTAGCTACTAGCCACAAAACTACGCTGTAGTTACTAGCTACTAGCCACCACACTGCTCTGTAACCAGCTATCTACTAGCCACCACACTGCTCTGTAACCAACTAGCTACGAGCCACCACACTGCTCTGTAACCAACTAGCTACTAGCCACCACACTGCTCTGTAACCTACTAGCTACTAGCCACCACACTGCTCTGTAACCTACTAGCTACTAGCCACCACACTACTCTGTAGCCTACTAGCTACTAGCCACCACACTGCTCTGTAACCAGCTATCTACTAGCCACCACACTGCTCTGTAACCAACTAGCTACTAGCCACCACGCTGCTCTGTAACCAACTAGCTACTAGCCACCACACTACGCTGTAGTTACTAGCTACTAGCCACCACACTGCTCTGTAACCAGCTATCTACTAGCCACCACACTGCTCTGTAACCAACTAGCTACTAGCCACCACACTGCTCTGTAACCAACTAGCTACTAGCCACCACACTGCTCTGTAACCTACTAGCTACTAGCCACCACACTGCTCTGTAACTTACTAGCTACTAGCCACCACACTACTCTGTAGCCTACTAGCTACTAGCCACCACACTGCTCTGTAACCAGCTATCTACTAGCCACCACACTGCTCTGTAACCAACTAGCTACTATCCACCACACTGCTCTGTAACCTACTAGCTACTAGCCACCACACTGCTCTGTAACCTACTAGCCACCACACTGCTCTGTAACCTACTAGCTACTAGCCACCACACTGCTCTGTAACCAACTAGCTACTAGCCACCACACTACGCTGTAGTTACTAGCTACTAGCCACCACACTGCTCTGTAACCAGCTATCTACTAGCCACCACACTGCTCTGTAACCAACTAGCTACTAGCCACCACACTGCTCTGTAACCAACTAGCTACTAGCCACCACACTGCCCTGTAACCAACTAGCTACTAGCCACCACACTGCTCTGTAACCAACTAGCTACTATCCACCACACTGCTCTGTAACCTACTAGCTACTAGCCACCACACTGCTCTGTAACCTACTAGCCACCACACTGCTCTGTAACCTACTAGCTACTAGCCACCACACTGCTCTGTAACCAACTAGCTACTAGCCACCACACTACGCTGTAGTTACTAGCTACTAGCCACCACACTGCTCTGTAACCAGCTATCTACTAGCCACCACACTGCTCTGTAACCAACTAGCTACTAGCCGCCACACTGCTCTGTAACCAACTAGCTACTAGCCACCACACTGCCCTGTAACCAACTAGCTACTAGCCACCACACTGCTCTGTAACCAACTAGCTCCTAGCCACCACACTGCTCTGTAACCTACTAGCTACTAGCCACCACACTGCTCTGTAACCAACTAGCTACTATCCACCACACTGCTCTGTAACCTACTAGCTACTAGCCACCACACTGCTCTGTAACCTACTAGCCACCACACTGCTCTGTAACCTACTAGCTACTAGCCACCACACTGCTCTGTAACCAACTAGCTACTAGCCACAAAACTACGCTGTAGTTACTAGCTACTAGCCACCACACTGCTCTGTAACCAGCTATCTACTAGCCACCACACTGCTCTGTAACCAACTAGCTACTAGCCACCACACTGCTCTGTAACCAACTAGCTACTAGCCACCACACTGCTCTGTAACCTACTAGCTACTAGCCACCACACTGCTCTGTAACCTACTAGCTACTAGCCACCACACTACTCTGTAGCCTACTAGCTACTAGCCACCACACTGCTCTGTAACCAGCTATCTACTAGCCACCACACTGCTCTGTAACCAACTAGCTACTAGCCACCACGCTGCTCTGTAACCAACTAGCTACTAGCCACCACGCTGCTCTGTAACCAACTAGCTACTAGCCACCACACTACGCTGTAGTTACTAGCTACTAGCCACCACACTGCTCTGTAACCAGCTATCTACTAGCCACCACACTGCTCTGTAACCAACTAGCTACTAGCCACCACACTGCTCTGTAACCAACTAGCTACTAGCCACCACACTGCTCTGTAACCTACTAGCTACTAGCCACCACACTGCTCTGTAACCTACTAGCTACTAGCCACCACACTACTCTGTAGCCTACTAGCTACTAGCCACCACACTGCTCTGTAACCAGCTATCTACTAGCCACCACACTGCTCTGTAACCAACTAGCTACTAGCCACCACGCTGCTCTGTAACCAACTAGCTACTAGCCACCACACTGCCCTGTAACCAACTAGCTACTAGCCACCACACTGCTCTGTAACCAACTAGCTACTATCCACCACACTGCTCTGTAACCTACTAGCTACTAGCCACCACACTGCTCTGTAACCTACTAGCCACCACACTGCTCTGTAACCTACTAGCTACTAGCCACCACACTGCTCTGTAACCAACTAGCTACTAGCCACCACACTACGCTGTAGTTACTAGCTACTAGCCACCACACTGCTCTGTAACCAGCTATCTACTAGCCACCACACTGCTCTGTAACCAACTAGCTACTAGCCACCACACTGCCCTGTAACCAACTAGCTACTAGCCACCACACTGCTCTGTAACCAACTAGCTCCTAGCCACCACACTGCTCTGTAACCTACTAGCTACTAGCCACCACACTGCTCTGTAACCTACTAGCTACTAGCCACCACACTACTCTGTAGCCTACTAGCTACTAGCCACCACACTGCTCTGTAACCAGCTATCTACTAGCCACCACACTGCTCTGTAACCAACTAGCTACTAGCCACCACGCTGCTCTGTAACCAACTAGCTACTATCCACCACACTGCTCTGTAACCTACTAGCTAGTAGCCACCACACTGCTCTGTAACCTACTAGCCACCACACTGCTCTGTAACCTACTAGCTACTAGCCACCACACTGCTCTGTAACCAACTAGCTACTAGCCACCACACTACGCTGTAGTTACTAGCTACTAGCCACCACACTGCTCTGTAACCAGCTATCTACTAGCCACCACACTGCTCTGTAACCAGCTATCTACTAGCCACCACACTGCTCTGTAACCAACTAGCTACTAGCCACCACACTGCTCTGTAACCAACTAGCTACTACCCACCACACTGCCCTGTAACCAACTAGCTACTAGCCACCACACTGCTCTGTAACCAACTAGCTCCTAGCCACCACACTACTCTGTAGCCTACTAGCTACTAGCCACCACACTACTCTGTAGCCTACTAGCTACTAGCTACCACACTGCTCTGTAACCAGCTATCTACTAGCCACCACACTGCTCTGTAACCAACTAGCTACTAGCCACCACGCTGCTCTGTAACCAACTAGCTACTAGCCACCACACTGCCCTGTAACCAACTAGCTACTAGCCACCACACTGCTCTGTCACCAACTAGCTACTATCCACCACACTGCTCTGTAACCTACTAGCTACTAGCCACCACACTGCTCTGTAACCTACTAGCCACCACACTGCTTTGTAACCTACTAGCTACTAGCCACCACACTGCTCTGTAACCAACTAGCTACTAGCCACCACACTACGCTGTAGTTACTAGCTACTAGCCACCACACAGCTCTTTAACCAGCTATCTACTAGCCACCACACTGCTCTGTAACCAACTAGCTACTAGCCACCACACTGCTCTGTAACCAACTAGCTACTAGCCACCACACTGCCCTGTAACCAACTAGCTACTAGCCACCACACTGCCCTGTAACCAACTAGCTACTAGCCACCACACTGCTCTGTAACCAACTAGCTCCTAGCCACCACACTGCTCTGTAACCTACTAGCTACTAGCCACCACACTGCTCTGTAACCAACTAGCTACTAGCCACCACACTGCTCTGTAACCAACTAGCTACTAGTCAACACACTGCTCTGTCACCTACTAGCTACTAGCCACCACACTGCTCTGTAACCTAATAGCCACCACACTGCTCTGTAACCTACTAGCTACTAGCCAACACACTGCTCTGTAACCAACTAGCTACTAGCCACCACACTACTCTGTAGCCTACTAGCTACTAGCCACCACACTGCTCTGTAACCAACTAGCTACTAGCCACCACACTGCTCTGTAACCAACTAGCTACTAGCCACCACGCTGCTCTGTAACCTACTAGCTACTAGCCACCACACTGCCCTGTAACCAACTAGCTACTAGCCACCACACTGCTCTGTAACCAACTAGCTACTAGCCACCACACTGCTCTGTAACCTACTAGCCACCACACTGCTCTGTAACCTACTAGCTACTAGCCACCACACTGCTCTGTAACCAACTAGCTACTAGCCACCACACTACGCTGTAGTTACTAGCTACTAGCCACCACACTGCTCTGTAACCAGCTATCTACTAGCCACCACACTGCTCTGTAACCAACTAGCTACTAGCCACCACACTGCTCTGTAACCAACTAGCTACTACCCACCACACTGCCCTGTAACCAACTAGCTACTAGCCACCACACTGCCCTGTAACCAACTAGCTACTAGCCACCACACTGCTCTGTAACCAACTAGCTCCTAGCCACCACACTGCTCTGTAACCTACTAGCCACCACACTGCTCTGTAACCAACTAGCTACTAGCCACCACACTGCTCTGTAACCAACTAGCTACTAGCCAACACACTGCTCTGTAACCTACTAGCTACTAGCCACCACACTGCTCTGTAACCTAATAGCCACCACACTGCTCTGTAACCTACTAGCTACTAGCCACCACACTGCTCTGTAACCAACTAGCTACTAGCCACCACACTACTCTGTAGCCTACTAGCTACTAGCCACCACACTGCTCTGTAACCAACTAGCTACTAGCCACCACACTGCTCTGTAACCAACTAGCTACTAGCCACCACGCTGCTCTGTAACCTACTAGCTACTAGCCACCACACTGCCCTGTAACCAACTAGCTACTAGCCACCACACTGCTCTGTAACCAACTAGCTACTAGCCACCACACTGCTCTGTAACCTACTAGCTACTAGCCACCACACTGCTCTGTAACCTACTAGCCACCACACTGCTCTGTAACCTACTAGCTACTAGCCACCACACTGCTCTGTAACCAATTAGCTACTAGCCACCACACTACGCTGTAGTTACTAGCTACTAGCCACCACACTGCTCTGTAACCAGCTATCTACTAGCCACCACACTGCTCTGTAACCAACTAGCTACTAGCCACCACACTGCTCTGTAACCAACTAGCTACTACCCACCACACTGCCCTGTAACCAACTAGCTACTAGCCACCACACTGCTCTGTAACCAAATTGCTCCTAGCCACCACACTGCTCTGTTACCTACTAGCTACTAGCCACCACACTGCTCTGTAACCTACTAGCTACTAGCCACCACACTACTCTGTAGCCTACTAGCTACTAGCCACCACACTGCTCTGTAACCAGCTATCTACTAGCCACCACACTGCTCTGTAACCAACTAGCTACTAGCCACCACGCTGCTCTGTAACCAACTAGCTACTAGCCACAACACTGCCCTGTAACCAACTAGCTACTAGCCACCACACTGCTCTGTAACCAACTAGCTACTATCCACCACACTGCTCTGTAACCTACTAGCTACTAGCCACCACACTGCTCTGTAACCAACTAGCTACTAGCCACCACACTATGCTGTAGTTACTAGCTACTAGCCACCACACTGCTCTGTAACCAGCTATCTACTAGCCACCACACTGCTCTGTAACCAACTAGCTACTAGCCACCACACTGCTCTGTAACCAACTAGCTACTAGCCACCACACTGCCCTGTAACCAACTAGCTACTAGCCACCACACTGCTCTGTAACCAACTAGCTCCTAGCCACCACACTGCTCTGTAACCTACTAGCTACTAGCCACCACACTGCTCTGTAACCTACTAGCTACTAGCCACCACACTACTCTGTAGCCTACTAGCTACTAGCCACCACACTGCTCTGTAACCAGCTATCTACTAGCCACCACACTGCTCTGTAACCAACTAGCTACTAGCCACCACGCTGCTCTGTAACCAACTAGCTACTAGCCACCACACTGCCCTGTAACCAACTAGCTACTAGCCACCACACTGCTCTGTAACCAACTAGCTACTATCCACCACACTGCTCTGTAACCTACTAGCTACTAGCCACCACACTGCTCTGTAACCTACTAGCCACCACACTGCTCTGTAACCTACTAGCTACTAGCCACCACACTGCTCTGTAACCAACTAGCTACTAGCCACAAAACTACGCTGTAGTTACTAGCTACTAGCCACCACACTGCTCTGTAACCAGCTATCTACTAGCCACCAGACTGCTCTGTAACCAACTAGCTACTAGCCACCACACTGCTCTGTATCCAACTAGCTACTAGCCACCACACTGCTCTGTAACCTACTAGCTACTAGCCACCACACTGCTCTGTAACCTACTAGCTACTAGCCACCACACTACTCTGTAGCCTACTAGCTACTAGCCACCACACTGCTCTGTAACCAGCTATCTACTAGCCACCACACTGCTCTGTAACCAACTAGCTACTAGCCACCACGCTGCTCTGTAACCAACTAGCTACTAGCCACCACACTGCCCTGTAACCAACTAGCTACTAGCCACCACACTGCTCTGTAACCAACTAGCTACTATCCACCACACTGCTCTGTAACCTACTAGCTACTAGCCACCACACTGCTCTGTAACCAACTAGCTACTAGCCACCACACTATGCTGTAGTTACTAGCTACTAGCCACCACACTGCTCTGTAACCAGCTATCTACTAGCCACCACACTGCTCTGTAACCAACTAGCTACTAGCCACCACACTGCTCTGTAACCAACTAGCTACTAGCCACCACACTGCCCTGTAACCAACTAGCTACTAGCCACCACACTGCTCTGTAACCAACTAGCTCCTAGCCACCACACTGCTCTGTAACCTACTAGCTACTAGCCACCACACTGCTCTGTAACCTACTAGCTACTAGCCACCACACTACTCTGTAGCCTACTAGCTACTAGCCACCACACTGCTCTGTAACCAGCTATCTACTAGCCACAAAACTACGCTGTAGTTACTAGCTACTAGCCACCACACTGCTCTGTAACCAGCTATCTACTAGCCACCACACTGCTCTGTAACCAACTAGCTACTAGCCACCACACTGCTCTGTAACCAACTAGCTACTAGCCACCACACTGCTCTGTAACCTACTAGCTACTAGCCACCACACTGCTCTGTAACCTACTAGCTACTAGCCACCACACTACTCTGTAGCCTACTAGCTACTAGCCACCACACTGCTCTGTAACCAGCTATCTACTAGCCACCACACTGCTCTGTAACCAACTAGCTACTAGCCACCACGCTGCTCTGTAACCAACTAGCTACTAGCCACCACACTGCCCTGTAACCAACTAGCTACTAGCCACCACACTGCTCTGTAACCAACTAGCTACTATCCACCACACTGCTCTGTAACCTACTAATTACTAGCCACCACACTGCTCTGTAACCTACTAGCCACCACACTGCTCTGTAACCTACTAGCTACTAGCCACCACACTGCTCTGTAACCAACTAGCTACTAGCCACCACACTACGCTGTAGTTACTAGCTACTAGCCACCACACTGCTCTGTAACCAGCTATCTACTAGCCACCACACTGCTCTGTAACCAACTAGCTCCTAGCCACCACACTGCTCTGTAACCTACTAGCTACTAGCCACCACACTGCTCTGTAACCTACTAGCTACTAGCCACCACACTACTCTATAGCCTACTAGCTACTAGCCACCACACTGCTCTGTAACCAGCTATCTACTAGCCACCACACTGCTCTGTAACCAACTAGCTACTAGCCACCACGCTGCTCTGTAACCAACTAGCTACTAGCCACAACACTGCCCTGTAACCAACTAGCTACTAGCCACCACACTGCTCTGTAACCAACTAGCTACTATCCACCACACTGCTCTGTAACCTACTAGCTACTAGCCACCACACTGCTCTGTAACCAACTAGCTACTATCCACCACACTACGCTGTAGTTACTAGCTACTAGCCACCACACTGCTCTGTAACCAGCTATCTACTAGCCACCACACTGCTCTGTAACCAACTAGCTACTAGCCACCACACTGCTCTTTAACCAACTAGCTACTAGCCACCACACTGCCCTGAAACCAACTAGCTACTAGCCACCACACTGCTCTGTAACCAACTAGCTCCTAGCCACCACACTGCTCTGTAACCTACTAGCTACTAGCCACCACACTGCTCTGTAACCTACTAGCTACTAGCCACCACACTACTCTGTAGCCTACTAGCTACTAGCCACCACACTGCTCTGTAACCAGCTATCTACTAGCCACCAAACTGCTCTGTAACCAACTAGCTACTAGCCACCACGCTGCTCTGTAACCAACTAGCTACTAGCCACCACACTGCCCTGTAACCAACTAGCTACTAGCCACCACACTGCTCTGTAACCAACTAGCTACTATCCACCACACTGCTCTGTAACCTACTAGCTACTAGCCACCACACTGCTCTGTAACCTACTAGCCACCACACTGCTCTGTAACCTACTAGCTACTAGCCACCACACTGCTCTGTAACCAACTAGCTACTAGCCACAAAACTACGCTGTAGTTACTAGCTACTAGCCACCACACTGCTCTGTAACCAGCTATCTACTAGCCACCACACTGCTCTGTAACCAACTAGCTACTAGCCACCACACTGCTCTGTAACCAACTAGCTACTAGCCACCACACTGCTCTGTAACCTACTAGCTACTAGCCACCATACTGCTCTGTAACCTACTAGCTACTAGCCACCACACTACTCTGTAGCCTACTAGCTACTAGCCACCACACTGCTCTGTAACCAGCTATCTACTAGCCACCACACTGCTCTGTAACCAACTAGCTACTAGCCACCACGCTGCTCTGTAACCAACTAGCTACTAGCCACCACACTGCCCTGTAACCAACTAGCTACTAGCCACCAGACTGCTCTGTAACCAACTAGCTACTATCCACCACACTGCTCTGTAACCTACTAATTACTCGCCACCACACTGCTCTGTAACCTACTAGCCACCACACTGCTCTGTAACCTACTAGCTACTAGCCACCACACTGCTCTGTAACCAACTAGCTACTAGCCACCACACTACGCTGTAGTTACTAGCTACTAGCCACCACACTGCTCTGTAACCAGCTATCTACTAGCCACCACACTGCTCTGTAACCAACTAGCTACTAGCCACCACACTGCTCTGTAACCAACTAGCTACTAGCCACCACACTGCCCTGTAACCAACTAGCTACTAGCCACCACACTGCTCTGTAACCAACTAGCTCCTAGCCACCACACTGCTCTGTAACCTACTAGCTACTAGCCACCACACTGCTCTGTAACCTACTAGCTACTAGCCACCACACTACTCTGTAGCCTACTAGCTACTAGCCACCACACTGGTCTGTAACCAGCTATCTACTAGCCACCACACTGCTCTGTAACCAACTAGCTACTAGCCACCACGCTGCTCTGTAACCAACTAGCTACTATCCACCACACTGCTCTGTAACCTACTAGCTACTAGCCACCACACTGCTCTGTAACCTACTAGCCACCACACTGCTCTGTAACCTACTAGCCACCACACTGCTCTGTAACCTACTAGCTACTAGCCACCACACTGCTCTGTAACCAACTAGCTACTATCCACCACACTACGCTGTAGTTACTAGCTACTAGCCACCACACTGCTCTGTAACCAGCTATCTACTAGCCACCACACTGCTCTGTAACCAACTAGCTACTAGCCACCACGCTGCTCTGTAACCAACTAGCTACTAGCCACCACACTGCCCTGTAACCAAATAGCTACTAGCCACCACACTGCTCTGTAACCAACTAGCTACTATCCACCACACTGCTCTGTAACCTACTAGCTACTAGCCACCACAGTGCTCTGTAACCTACTAGCCACCACACTGCTCTGTAACCTACTAGCTACTAGCCACCACACTGCTCTGTAACCAACTAGCTACTAGCCACCACACTACGCTGTAGTTACTAGCTACTAGCCACCACACTGCTCTGTAACCAGCTATCTACTAGCCACCACACTGCTCTGTAACCAACTAGCTACTAGCCACCACACTGCTCTGTAACCAACTAGCTACTAGCCACCACACTGCCCTGTAACCAACTAGCTACTAGCCACCACACTGCTCTGTAACCAACTAGCTACTAGCCACCACACTACGCTGTAGTTACTAGCTACTAGCCACCAAACTGCTCTGTAACCAGCTATCTACTAGCCACCACACTGCTCTGTAACCAACTAGCTACTAGCCACCACACTGCTCTGTAACCAACAAGCTACTACCCACCACACTGCCCTGTAACCAACTAGCTACTAGCCACCACACTGCTCTGTAACCAACTAGCTCCTAGCCACCACACTGCTCTGTAACCTACTAGCTACTAGCCACCACACTGCTCTGTAACCTACTAGCTACTAGCCACCACACTACTCTGTAGCCTACTAGCTACTAGCCACCACACTGCTCTGTAACCAGCTATCTACTAGCCACCACACTGCTCTGTAACCAACTAGCTACTAGCCACCACGCTGCTCTGTAACCAACTAGCTACTAGCCACAACACTGCCCTGTAACCAACTAGCTACTAGCCACCACACTGCTCTGTAACCAACTAGCTACTATCCACCACACTGCTCTGTAACCTACTAGCTACTAGCCACCACACTGCTCTGTAACCAACTAGCTACTAGCCACCACACTATGCTGTAGTTACTAGCTACTAGCCACCACACTGCTCTGTAACCAGCTATCTACTAGCCACCACACTGCTCTGTAACCAACTAGCTACTAGCCACCACACTGCTCTGTAACCAACTAGCTACTAGCCACCACACTGCCCTGTAACCAACTAGCTACTAGCCACCACACTGCTCTGTAACCAACTAGCTCCTAGCCACCACACTGCTCTGTAACCTACTAGCTACTAGCCACCACACTGCTCTGTAACCTACTAGCTACTAGCCACCACACTACTCTGTAGCCTACTAGCTACTAGCCACCACACTGCTCTGTAACCAGCTATCTACTAGCCACCACACTGCTCTGTAACCAACTAGCTACTAGCCACCACGCTGCTCTGTAACCAACTAGCTACTAGCCACAACACTGCCCTGTAACCAACTAGCTACTAGCCACCACACTGCTCTGTAACCAACTAGCTACTATCCACCACACTGCTCTGTAACCTACTAGCTACTAGCCACCACACTGCTCTGTAACCAACTAGCTACTAGCCACCACACTATGCTGTAGTTACTAGCTACTAGCCACCACACTGCTCTGTAACCAGCTATCTACTAGCCACCACACTGCTCTGTAACCAACTAGCTACTAGCCACCACACTGCTCTGTAACCAACTAGCTACTAGCCACCACACTGCCCTGTAACCAACTAGCTACTAGCCACCACACTGCTCTGTAACCAACTAGCTCCTAGCCACCACACTGCTCTGTAACCTACTAGCTACTAGCCACCACACTGCTCTGTAACCTACTAGCTACTAGCCACCACACTACTCTGTAGCCTACTAGCTACTAGCCACCACACTGCTCTGTAACCAGCTATCTACTAGCCACCACACTGCTCTGTAACCAACTAGCTACTAGCCACCACGCTGCTCTGTAACCAACTAGCTACTAGCCACCACACTGCCCTGTAACCAACTAGCTACTAGCCACCACACTGCTCTGTAACCAACTAGCTACTATCCACCACACTGCTCTGTAACCTACTAGCTACTAGCCACCACACTGCTCTGTAACCTACTAGCCACCACACTGCTCTGTAACCTACTAGCTACTAGCCACCACACTGCTCTGTAACCAACTAGCTACTAGCCACAAAACTACGCTGTAGTTACTAGCTACTAGCCACCACACTGCTCTGTAACCAGCTATCTACTAGCCACCACACTGCTCTGTAAACAACTAGCTACTAGCCACCACACTGCTCTGTAACCAACTAGCTACTAGCCACCACACTGCTCTGTAACCTACTAGCTACTAGCCACCACACTGCTCTGTAACCTACTAGCTACTAGCCACCACACTACTCTGTAGCCTACTAGCTACTAGCCACCACACTGCTCTGTAACCAGCTATCTACTAGCCACCACACTGCTCTGTAACCAACTAGCTACTAGCCACCACGCTGCTCTGTAACCAACTAGCTACTAGCCACCACACTGCCCTGTAACCAACTAGCTACTAGCCACCACACTGCTCTGTAACCAACTAGCTACTATCCACCACACTGCTCTGTAACCTACTAATTACTAGCCACCACACTGCTCTGTAACCTACTAGCCACCACACTGCTCTGTAACCTACTAGCTACTAGCCACCACACTGCTCTGTAACCAACTAGCTACTAGCCACCACACTACGCTGTAGTTACTAGCTACTAGCCACCACACTGCTCTGTAACCAGCTTTCTACTAGCCACCACACTGCTCTGTAACCAACTAGCTCCTAGCCACCACACTGCTCTGTAACCTACTAGCTACTAGCCACCACACTGCTCTGTAACCAGCTATCTACTAGCCACCACACTGCTCTGTAACCAACTAGCTACTAGCCACCACACTGCTCTGTAACCAACTAGCTACTACCCACCACACTGCCCTGTAACCAACTAGCTACTAGCCACCACACTGCTCTGTAACCAAATTGCTCCTAGCCACCACACTGCTCTGTTACCTACTAGCTACTAGCCACCACACTGCTCTGTAACCTACTAGCTACTAGCCACCACACTACTCTGTAGCCTACTAGCTACTAGCCACCACACTGCTCTGTAACCAGCTATCTACTAGCCACCACACTGCTCTGTAACCAACTAGCTACTAGCCACCACGCTGCTCTGTAACCAACTAGCTACTAGCCACAACACTGCCCTGTAACCAACTAGCTACTAGCCACCACACTGCTCTGTAACCAACTAGCTACTATCCACCACACTGCTCTGTAACCTACTAGCTACTAGCCACCACACTGCTCTGTAACCAACTAGCTACTAGCCACCACACTATGCTGTAGTTACTAGCTACTAGCCACCACACTGCTCTGTAACCAGCTATCTACTAGCCACCACACTGCTCTGTAACCAACTAGCTACTAGCCACCACACTGCTCTGTAACCAACTAGCTACTAGCCACCACACTGCCCTGTAACCAACTAGCTACTAGCCACCACACTGCTCTGTAACCAACTAGCTCCTAGCCACCACACTGCTCTGTAACCTACTAGCTACTAGCCACCACACTGTTCTGTAACCTACTAGCTACTAGCCACCACACTACTCTGTAGCCTACTAGCTACTAGCCACCACACTGCTCTGTAACCAGCTATCTACTAGCCACCACACTGCTCTGTAACCAACTAGCTACTAGCCACCACGCTGCTCTGTAACCAACTAGCTACTAGCCACCACACTGCCCTGTAACCAACTAGCTACTAGCCACCACACTGCTCTGTAACCAACTAGCTACTATCCACCACACTGCTCTGTAACCTACTAGCTACTAGCCACCACACTGCTCTGTAACCTACTAGCCACCACACTGCTCTGTAACCTACTAGCTACTAGCCACCACACTGCTCTGTAACCAACTAGCTACTAGCCACAAAACTACGCTGTAGTTACTAGCTACTAGCCACCACACTGCTCTGTAACCAGCTATCTACTAGCCACCAGACTGCTCTGTAACCAACTAGCTACTAGCCACCACACTGCTCTGTATCCAACTAGCTACTAGCCACCACACTGCTCTGTAACCTACTAGCTACTAGCCACCACACTGCTCTGTAACCTACTAGCTACTAGCCACCACACTACTCTGTAGCCTACTAGCTACTAGCCACCACACTGCTCTGTAACCAGCTATCTACTAGCCACCACACTGCTCTGTAACCAACTAGCTACTAGCCACCACGCTGCTCTGTAACCAACTAGCTACTAGCCACCACACTGCCCTGTAACCAACTAGCTACTAGCCACCACACTGCTCTGTAACCAACTAGCTACTATCCACCACACTGCTCTGTAACCTACTAGCTACTAGCCACCACACTGCTCTGTAACCAACTAGCTACTAGCCACCACACTATGCTGTAGTTACTAGCTACTAGCCACCACACTGCTCTGTAACCAGCTATCTACTAGCCACCACACTGCTCTGTAACCAACTAGCTACTAGCCACCACACTGCTCTGTAACCAACTAGCTACTAGCCACCACACTGCCCTGTAACCAACTAGCTACTAGCCACCACACTGCTCTGTAACCAACTAGCTCCTAGCCACCACACTGCTCTGTAACCTACTAGCTACTAGCCACCACACTGCTCTGTAACCTACTAGCTACTAGCCACCACACTACTCTGTAGCCTACTAGCTACTAGCCACCACACTGCTCTGTAACCAGCTATCTACTAGCCACAAAACTACGCTGTAGTTACTAGCTACTAGCCACCACACTGCTCTGTAACCAGCTATCTACTAGCCACCACACTGCTCTGTAACCAACTAGCTACTAGCCACCACACTGCTCTGTAACCAACTAGCTACTAGCCACCACACTGCTCTGTAACCTACTAGCTACTAGCCACCACACTGCTCTGTAACCTACTAGCTACTAGCCACCACACTACTCTGTAGCCTACTAGCTACTAGCCACCACACTGCTCTGTAACCAGCTATCTACTAGCCACCACACTGCTCTGTAACCAACTAGCTACTAGCCACCACGCTGCTCTGTAACCAACTAGCTACTAGCCACCACACTGCCCTGTAACCAACTAGCTACTAGCCACCACACTGCTCTGTAACCAACTAGCTACTATCCACCACACTGCTCTGTAACCTACTAATTACTAGCCACCACACTGCTCTGTAACCTACTAGCCACCACACTGCTCTGTAACCTACTAGCTACTAGCCACCACACTGCTCTGTAACCAACTAGCTACTAGCCACCACACTACGCTGTAGTTACTAGCTACTAGCCACCACACTGCTCTGTAACCAGCTATCTACTAGCCACCACACTGCTCTGTAACCAACTAGCTCCTAGCCACCACACTGCTCTGTAACCTACTAGCTACTAGCCACCACACTGCTCTGTAACCTACTAGCTACTAGCCACCACACTACTCTGTAGCCTACTAGCTACTAGCCACCACACTGCTCTGTAACCAGCTATCTACTAGCCACCACACTGCTCTGTAACCAACTAGCTACTAGCCACCACGCTGCTCTGTAACCAACTAGCTACTAGCCACAACACTGCCCTGTAACCAACTAGCTACTAGCCACCACACTGCTCTGTAACCAACTAGCTACTATCCACCACACTGCTCTGTAACCTACTAGCTACTAGCCACCACACTGCTCTGTAACCAACTAGCTACTATCCACCACACTACGCTGTAGTTACTAGCTACTAGCCACCACACTGCTCTGTAACCAGCTATCTACTAGCCACCACACTGCTCTGTAACCAACTAGCTACTAGCCACCACACTGCTCTTTAACCAACTAGCTACTAGCCACCACACTGCCCTGAAACCAACTAGCTACTAGCCACCACACTGCTCTGTAACCAACTAGCTCCTAGCCACCACACTGCTCTGTAACCTACTAGCTACTAGCCACCACACTGCTCTGTAACCTACTAGCTACTAGCCACCACACTACTCTGTAGCCTACTAGCTACTAGCCACCACACTGCTCTGTAACCAGCTATCTACTAGCCACCAAACTGCTCTGTAACCAACTAGCTACTAGCCACCACGCTGCTCTGTAACCAACTAGCTACTAGCCACCACACTGCCCTGTAACCAACTAGCTACTAGCCACCACACTGCTCTGTAACCAACTAGCTACTATCCACCACACTGCTCTGTAACCTACTAGCTACTAGCCACCACACTGCTCTGTAACCTACTAGCCACCACACTGCTCTGTAACCTACTAGCTACTAGCCACCACACTGCTCTGTAACCAACTAGCTACTAGCCACAAAACTACGCTGTAGTTACTAGCTACTAGCCACCACACTGCTCTGTAACCAGCTATCTACTAGCCACCACACTGCTCTGTAACCAACTAGCTACTAGCCACCACACTGCTCTGTAACCAACTAGCTACTAGCCACCACACTGCTCTGTAACCTACTAGCTACTAGCCACCATACTGCTCTGTAACCTACTAGCTACTAGCCACCACACTACTCTGTAGCCTACTAGCTACTAGCCACCACACTGCTCTGTAACCAGCTATCTACTAGCCACCACACTGCTCTGTAACCAACTAGCTACTAGCCACCACGCTGCTCTGTAACCAACTAGCTACTAGCCACCACACTGCCCTGTAACCAACTAGCTACTAGCCACCAGACTGCTCTGTAACCAACTAGCTACTATCCACCACACTGCTCTGTAACCTACTAATTACTCGCCACCACACTGCTCTGTAACCTACTAGCCACCACACTGCTCTGTAACCTACTAGCTACTAGCCACCACACTGCTCTGTAACCAACTAGCTACTAGCCACCACACTACGCTGTAGTTACTAGCTACTAGCCACCACACTGCTCTGTAACCAGCTATCTACTAGCCACCACACTGCTCTGTAACCAACTAGCTACTAGCCACCACACTGCTCTGTAACCAACTAGCTACTAGCCACCACACTGCCCTGTAACCAACTAGCTACTAGCCACCACACTGCTCTGTAACCAACTAGCTCCTAGCCACCACACTGCTCTGTAACCTACTAGCTACTAGCCACCACACTGCTCTGTAACCTACTAGCTACTAGCCACCACACTACTCTGTAGCCTACTAGCTACTAGCCACCACACTGGTCTGTAACCAGCTATCTACTAGCCACCACACTGCTCTGTAACCAACTAGCTACTAGCCACCACGCTGCTCTGTAACCAACTAGCTACTATCCACCACACTGCTCTGTAACCTACTAGCTACTAGCCACCACACTGCTCTGTAACCTACTAGCCACCACACTGCTCTGTAACCTACTAGCCACCACACTGCTCTGTAACCTACTAGCTACTAGCCACCACACTGCTCTGTAACCAACTAGCTACTATCCACCACACTACGCTGTAGTTACTAGCTACTAGCCACCACACTGCTCTGTAACCAGCTATCTACTAGCCACCACACTGCTCTGTAACCAACTAGCTACTAGCCACCACGCTGCTCTGTAACCAACTAGCTACTAGCCACCACACTGCCCTGTAACCAAATAGCTACTAGCCACCACACTGCTCTGTAACCAACTAGCTACTATCCACCACACTGCTCTGTAACCTACTAGCTACTAGCCACCACACTGCTCTGTAACCTACTAGCCACCACACTGCTCTGTAACCTACTAGCTACTAGCCACCACACTGCTCTGTAACCAACTAGCTACTAGCCACCACACTACGCTGTAGTTACTAGCTACTAGCCACCACACTGCTCTGTAACCAGCTATCTACTAGCCACCACACTGCTCTGTAACCAACTAGCTACTAGCCACCACACTGCTCTGTAACCAACTAGCTACTAGCCACCACACTGCCCTGTAACCAACTAGCTACTAGCCACCACACTGCTCTGTAACCAACTAGCTACTAGCCACCACACTACGCTGTAGTTACTAGCTACTAGCCACCAAACTGCTCTGTAACCAGCTATCTACTAGCCACCACACTGCTCTGTAACCAACTAGCTACTAGCCACCACACTGCTCTGTAACCAACAAGCTACTACCCACCACACTGCCCTGTAACCAACTAGCTACTAGCCACCACACTGCTCTGTAACCAACTAGCTCCTAGCCACCACACTGCTCTGTAACCTACTAGCTACTAGCCACCACACTGCTCTGTAACCTACTAGCTACTAGCCACCACACTACTCTGTAGCCTACTAGCTACTAGCCACCACACTGCTCTGTAACCAGCTATCTACTAGCCACCACACTGCTCTGTAACCAACTAGCTACTAGCCACCACGCTGCTCTGTAACCAACTAGCTACTAGCCACAACACTGCCCTGTAACCAACTAGCTACTAGCCACCACACTGCTCTGTAACCAACTAGCTACTATCCACCACACTGCTCTGTAACCTACTAGCTACTAGCCACCACACTGCTCTGTAACCAACTAGCTACTAGCCACCACACTATGCTGTAGTTACTAGCTACTAGCCACCACACTGCTCTGTAACCAGCTATCTACTAGCCACCACACTGCTCTGTAACCAACTAGCTACTAGCCACCACACTGCTCTGTAACCAACTAGCTACTAGCCACCACACTGCCCTGTAACCAACTAGCTACTAGCCACCACACTGCTCTGTAACCAACTAGCTCCTAGCCACCACACTGCTCTGTAACCTACTAGCTACTAGCCACCACACTGCTCTGTAACCTACTAGCTACTAGCCACCACACTACTCTGTAGCCTACTAGCTACTAGCCACCACACTGCTCTGTAACCAGCTATCTACTAGCCACCACACTGCTCTGTAACCAACTAGCTACTAGCCACCACGCTGCTCTGTAACCAACTAGCTACTAGCCACAACACTGCCCTGTAACCAACTAGCTACTAGCCACCACACTGCTCTGTAACCAACTAGCTACTATCCACCACACTGCTCTGTAACCTACTAGCTACTAGCCACCACACTGCTCTGTAACAGACTAGCTACTAGCCACCACACTATGCTGTAGTTACTAGCTACTAGCCACCACACTGCTCTGTAACCAGCTATCTACTAGCCACCACACTGCTCTGTAACCAACTAGCTACTAGCCACCACACTGCTCTGTAACCAACTAGCTACTAGCCACCACACTGCCCTGTAACCAACTAGCTACTAGCCACCACACTGCTCTGTAACCAACTAGCTCCTAGCCACCACACTGCTCTGTAACCTACTAGCTACTAGCCACCACACTGCTCTGTAACCTACTAGCTACTAGCCACCACACTACTCTGTAGCCTACTAGCTACTAGCCACCACACTGCTCTGTAACCAGCTATCTACTAGCCACCACACTGCTCTGTAACCAACTAGCTACTAGCCACCACGCTGCTCTGTAACCAACTAGCTACTAGCCACCACACTGCCCTGTAACCAACTAGCTACTAGCCACCACACTGCTCTGTAACCAACTAGCTACTATCCACCACACTGCTCTGTAACCTACTAGCTACTAGCCACCACACTGCTCTGTAACCTACTAGCCACCACACTGCTCTGTAACCTACTAGCTACTAGCCACCACACTGCTCTGTAACCAACTAGCTACTAGCCACAAAACTACGCTGTAGTTACTAGCTACTAGCCACCACACTGCTCTGTAACCAGCTATCTACTAGCCACCACACTGCTCTGTAAACAACTAGCTACTAGCCACCACACTGCTCTGTAACCAACTAGCTACTAGCCACCACACTGCTCTGTAACCTACTAGCTACTAGCCACCACACTGCTCTGTAACCTACTAGCTACTAGCCACCACACTACTCTGTAGCCTACTAGCTACTAGCCACCACACTGCTCTGTAACCAGCTATCTACTAGCCACCACACTGCTCTGTAACCAACTAGCTACTAGCCACCACGCTGCTCTGTAACCAACTAGCTACTAGCCACCACACTGCCCTGTAACCAACTAGCTACTAGCCACCACACTGCTCTGTAACCAACTAGCTACTATCCACCACACTGCTCTGTAACCTACTAATTACTAGCCACCACACTGCTCTGTAACCTACTAGCCACCACACTGCTCTGTAACCTACTAGCTACTAGCCACCACACTGCTCTGTAACCAACTAGCTACTAGCCACCACACTACGCTGTAGTTACTAGCTACTAGCCACCACACTGCTCTGTAACCAGCTTTCTACTAGCCACCACACTGCTCTGTAACCAACTAGCTCCTAGCCACCACACTGCTCTGTAACCTACTAGCTACTAGCCACCACACTGCTCTGTAACCTACTAGCTACTAGCCACCACACTACTCTGTAGCCTACTAGCTACTAGCCACCACTCTGCTCTGTAACCAGCTATCTACTAGCCACCACACTGCTCTGTAACCAACTAGCTACTAGCCACCACGCTGCTCTGTAACCAACTAGCTACTAGCCACCACACTGCTCTTTAACCAACTAGCTACTAGCCACCACACTGCTCTGTAACCAGCTATCTACTAGCCACCACACTGCTCTGTAACCAACTAGCTACTAGCCACCACACTGCTCTTTAACCAACTAGCTACTAGCCACCACACTGCCCTGAAACCAACTAGCTACTAGCCACCACACTGCTCTGTAACCAACTAGCTCCTAGCCACCACACTGCTCTGTAACCTACTAGCTACTAGCCACCACACTGCTCTGTAACCTACTAGCTACTAGCCACCACACTACTCTGTAGCCTACTAGCTACTAGCCACCACACTGCTCTGTAACCAGCTATCTACTAGCCACCACACTGCTCTGTAACCAACTAGCTACTAGCCACCACGCTGCTCTGTAACAACTAGCTACTAGCCACCACACTGCCCTGTAACCAACTAGCTACTAGCCACCACACTGCTCTGTAACCAACTAGCTACTATCCACCACACTGCTCTGTAACCTACTAGCTACTAGCCACCACACTGCTCTGTAACCTACTAGCCACCACACTGCTCTGTAACCTACTAGCTACTAGCCACCACACTGCTCTGTAACCAACTAGCTACTAGCCACAAAACTACGCTGTAGTTACTAGCTACTAGCCACCACACTGCTCTGTAACCAGCTATCTACTAGCCACCACACTGCTCTGTAACCAACTAGCTACTAGCCACCACACTGCTCTGTAACCAACTAGCTACTAGCCACCACACTGCTCTGTAACCAACTAGCTACTAGCCACCACACTGCTCTGTAACCTACTAGCTACTAGCCACCACACTGCTCTGTAACCTACTAGCTACTAGCCACCACACTACTCTGTAGCCTACTAGCTACTAGCCACCACACTGCTCTGTAACCAGCTATCTACTAGCCACCACACTGCTCTGTAACCAACTAGCTACTAGCCACCACGCTGCTCTGTAACCAACTAGCTACTAGCCACCACACTGCCCTGTAACCAACTAGCTACTAGCCACCAGACTGTTCTGTAACCAACTAGCTACTATCCACCACACTGCTCTGTAACCTACTAATTACTAGCCACCACACTGCTCTGTAACCTACTAGCCACCACACTGCTCTGTAACCTACTAGCTACTAGCCACCACACTGCTCTGTAACCAACTAGCTACTAGCCACCACACTACGCTGTAGTTACTAGCTACTAGCCACCACACTGCTCTGTAACCAGCTATCTACTAGCCACCACACTGCTCTGTAACCAACTAGCTACTAGCCACCACGCTGCTCTGTAACCAACTAGCTACTAGCCACCACACTGCCCTGTAACCAACTAGCTACTAGCCACCACACTGCTCTGTAACTAACTAGCTACTATCCACCACACTGCTCTGTAACCTACTAGCTACTAGCCACCACACTGCTCTGTAACCTACTAGCTACTAGCCACCACACTACTCTGTAGCCTACTAGCTACTAGCCACCACTCTGCTCTGTAACCAGCTATCTACTAGCCACCACACTGCTCTGTAACCAACTAGCTACTAGCCACCACGCTGCTCTGTAACCAACTAGCTACTAGCCACCACACTGCTCTTTAACCAACTAGCTACTAGCCACCACACTGCTCTGTAACCAGCTATCTACTAGCCACCACACTGCTCTGTAACCAACTAGCTACTAGCCACCACACTGCTCTTTAACCAACTAGCTACTAGCCACCACACTGCCCTGAAACCAACTAGCTACTAGCCACCACACTGCTCTGTAACCAACTAGCTCCTAGCCACCACACTGCTCTGTAACCTACTAGCTACTAGCCACCACACTGCTCTGTAACCTACTAGCTACTAGCCACCACACTACTCTGTAGCCTACTAGCTACTAGCCACCACACTGCTCTGTAACCAGCTATCTACTAGCCACCACACTGCTCTGTAACCAACTAGCTACTAGCCACCACGCTGCTCTGTAACAACTAGCTACTAGCCACCACACTGCCCTGTAACCAACTAGCTACTAGCCACCACACTGCTCTGTAACCAACTAGCTACTATCCACCACACTGCTCTGTAACCTACTAGCTACTAGCCACCACACTGCTCTGTAACCTACTAGCCACCACACTGCTCTGTAACCTACTAGCTACTAGCCACCACACTGCTCTGTAACCAACTAGCTACTAGCCACAAAACTACGCTGTAGTTACTAGCTACTAGCCACCACACTGCTCTGTAACCAGCTATCTACTAGCCACCACACTGCTCTGTAACCAACTAGCTACTAGCCACCACACTGCTCTGTAACCAACTAGCTACTAGCCACCACACTGCTCTGTAACCAACTAGCTACTAGCCACCACACTGCTCTGTAACCTACTAGCTACTAGCCACCACACTGCTCTGTAACCTACTAGCTACTAGCCACCACACTACTCTGTAGCCTACTAGCTACTAGCCACCACACTGCTCTGTAACCAGCTATCTACTAGCCACCACACTGCTCTGTAACCAACTAGCTACTAGCCACCACGCTGCTCTGTAACCAACTAGCTACTAGCCACCACACTGCCCTGTAACCAACTAGCTACTAGCCACCAGACTGTTCTGTAACCAACTAGCTACTATCCACCACACTGCTCTGTAACCTACTAATTACTAGCCACCACACTGCTCTGTAACCTACTAGCCACCACACTGCTCTGTAACCTACTAGCTACTAGCCACCACACTGCTCTGTAACCAACTAGCTACTAGCCACCACACTACGCTGTAGTTACTAGCTACTAGCCACCACACTGCTCTGTAACCAGCTATCTACTAGCCACCACACTGCTCTGTAACCAACTAGCTACTAGCCACCACGCTGCTCTGTAACCAACTAGCTACTAGCCACCACACTGCCCTGTAACCAACTAGCTACTAGCCACCACACTGCTCTGTAACTAACTAGCTACTATCCACCACACTGCTCTGTAACCTACTAGCTACTAGCCACCACACTGCTCTGTAACCTACTAGCCACCACACTGCTCTGTAACCTACTAGCTACTAGCCACCACACTGCTCTGTAACCAACTAGCTACTAGCCACCACACTACGCTGTAGTTACTAGCTACTAGCCACCACACTGCTCTGTAACCAGCTATCTACTAGCGACCACACTGCTCTGTAACCAACTGGCTACTAGACACCACACTGCTCTGTAACCAACTAGCTACTAGCCACCACACTGCCCTGTAACCAACTAGCTACTAGCCACCACACTGCTCTGTAACCAACTAGCTCCTAGCCACCACACTGCTCTGTAACCTACTAGCTACTAGCCACCACACTGCTCTGTAACCAACTAGCTACTATCCACCACACTGCTCTGTAACCTACTAGCTACTAGCCACCACACTGCTCTGTAACCTACTAGCCACCACACTGCTCTGTAACCTACTAGCTACTAGCCACCACACTGCTCTGTAACCAACTAGCTACTAGCCACAAAACTACGCTGTAGTTACTAGCTACTAGCCACCACACTGCTCTGTAACCAGCTATCTACTAGCCACCACACTGCTCTGTAACCAACTAGCTACTAGCCACCACGCTGCTCTGTAACCAACTAGCTACTAGCCACCACACTGCCCTGTAACCAACTAGCTACTAGCCACCAGACTGTTCTGTAACCAACTAGCTACTATCCACCACACTGCTCTGTAACCTACTAATTACTAGCCACCACACTGCTCTGTAACCTACTAGCCACCACACTGCTCTGTAACCTACTAGCTACTAGCCACCACACTGCTCTGTAACCAACTAGCTACTAGCCACCACACTACGCTGTAGTTACTAGCTACTAGCCACCACACTGCTCTGTAACCAGCTATCTACTAGCCACCACACTGCTCTGTAACCAACTAGCTACTAGCCACCACGCTGCTCTGTAACCAACTAGCTACTAGCCACCACACTGCCCTGTAACCAACTAGCTACTAGCCACCACACTGCTCTGTAACCAACTAGCTACTATCCACCACACTGCTCTGTAACCTACTAGCTACTAGCCACCACACTGCTCTGTAACCTACTAGCCACCACACTGCTCTGTAACCTACTAGCTACTAGCCACCACACTGCTCTGTAACCAACTAGCTACTAGCCACCACACTACGCTGTAGTTACTAGCTACTAGCCACCACACTGCTCTGTAACCAGCTATCTACTAGCGACCACACTGCTCTGTAACCAACTGGCTACTAGACACCACACTGCTCTGTAACCAACTAGCTACTAGCCACCACACTGCCCTGTAACCAACTAGCTACTAGCCACCACACTGCTCTGTAACCAACTAGCTCCTAGCCACCACACTGCTCTGTAACCTACTAGCTACTAGCCACCACACTGCTCTGTAACCAACTAGCTACTATCCACCACACTGCTCTGTAACCTACTAGCTACTAGCCACCACACTGCTCTGTAACCTACTAGCCACCACACTGCTCTGTAACCTACTAGCTACTAGCCACCACACTGCTCTGTAACCAACTAGCTACTAGCCACAAAACTACGCTGTAGTTACTAGCTACTAGCCACCACACTGCTCTGTAACCAGCTATCTACTAGCCACCACACTGCTCTGTAACCAACTAGCTACTAGCCACCACACTGCTCTGTAACCTACTAGCTACTAGCCACCACACTGCTCTGTAACCTACTAGCTACTAGCCACCACACTACTCTGTAGCCTACTAGCTACTAGCCACCACACTGCTCTGTAACCAGCTATCTACTAGCCACCACACTGCTCTGTAAGCAACTAGCTACTAGCCACCACGCTGCTCTGTAACCAACTAGCTACTAGCCACCACACTGCCCTGTAACCAACTAGCTACTAGCCACCACACTGCTCTGTAACCAACTAGCTACTATCCACCACACTGCTCTGTAACCTACTAATTACTAGCCACCACACTGCTCTGTAACCTACTAGCCACCACACTGCTCTTTAACCTACTAGCTACTAGCCACCACACTGCTCTGTATCCAACTAGCTACTAGCCACCACACTACGCTGTAGTTACTAGCTACTAGCCACCACACTGCTCTGTAACCAGCTATCTACTAGCCACCACACTGCTCTGTAACCAACTAGCTACTAGCCACCACACTGCTCTGTAACCAACTAGCTACTAGCCACCACACTGCCCTGTAACCAACTAGCTACTAGCCACCACACTGCTCTGTAACCAACTAGCTCCTAGCCACCACACTGCTCTGTAACCTACTAGCTACTAGCCACCACACTGCTCTGTAACCTACTAGCTACTAGCCACCACACTACTCTGTAGCCTACTAGCTACTAGCCACCACACTGCTCTGTAACCAGCTATCTACTATCCACCACACTGCTCTGTAACCAACTAGCTACTAGCCACCACGCTGCTCTGTAACCAACTAGCTACTATCCACCACACTGCTCTGTAACCTACTAGCTACTAGCCACCACACTGCTCTGTAACCAACTAGCTACTATCCACCACACTGCTCTGTAACCTACTAGCTACTAGCCACCACACTGCTCTGTAACCTACTAGCCACCACACTGCTCTGTAACCTACTAGCTACTAGCCACCACACTGCTCTGTAACCAACTAGCTACTAGCCACCACACTACGCTGTAGTTACTAGCTACTAGCCACCACACTGCTCTGTAACCAGCTATCTACTAGCCACCACACTGCTCTGTAACCAACTAGCTACTAGCCACCACGCTGCTCTGTAACCAACTAGCTACTAGCCACCACACTGCCCTGTAACCAACTAGCTACTAGCCACCACACTGCTCTGTAACCAACTAGCTACTATCCACCACACTGCTCTGTAACCTACTAGCTACTAGCCACCACACTGCTCTGTAACCTACTAGCCACCACACTGCTCTGTAACCTACTAGCTACTAGCCACCACACTGCTCTGTAACCAACTAGCTACTAGCCACCACACTACGCTGTAGTTACTAGCTACTAGCCACCACACTGCTCTGTAACCAGCTATCTACTAGCCACCACACTGCTCTGTAACCAACTAGCTACTAGCCACCACACTGCTCTGTAACCAACTAGCTACTAGCCACCACACTGCCCTGTAACCAACTAGCTACTAGCCACCACACTGCTCTGTAACCAACTAGCTACTAGCCACCACACTACGCTGTAGTTACTAGCTACTAGCCACCACACTGCTCTGTAACCAGCTATCTACTAGCCACCACACTGCTCTGTAACCAACTAGCTACTAGCCACCACACTGCTCTGTAACCAACAAGCTACTACCCACCACACTGCCCTGTAACCAACTAGCTACTAGCCACCACACTGCTCTGTAACCAACTAGCTCCTAGCCACCACACTGCTCTGTAACCTACTAGCTACTAGCCACCACACTGCTCTGTAACCTACTAGCTACTAGCCACCACACTACTCTGTAGCCTACTAGCTACTAGCCACCACACTGCTCTGTAACCAGCTATCTACTAGCCACCACACTGCTCTGTAACCAACTAGCTACTAGCCACCACGCTGCTCTGTAACCAACTAGCTACTAGCCACAACACTGCCCTGTAACCAACTAGCTACTAGCCACCACACTGCTCTGTAACCAACTAGCTACTATCCACCACACTGCTCTGTAACCTACTAGCTACTAGCCACCACACTGCTCTGTAACCAACTAGCTACTAGCCACCACACTATGCTGTAGTTACTAGCTACTAGCCACCACACTGCTCTGTAACCAGCTATCTACTAGCCACCACACTGCTCTGTAACCAACTAGCTACTAGCCACCACACTGCTCTGTAACCAACTAGCTACTAGCCACCACACTGCCCTGTAACCAACTAGCTACTAGCCACCACACTGCTCTGTAACCAACTAGCTCCTAGCCACCACACTGCTCTGTAACCTACTAGCTACTAGCCACCACACTGCTCTGTAACCTACTAGCTACTAGCCACCACACTGCTCTGTAACCAACTAGCTACTATCCACCACACTGCTCTGTAACCTACTAGCTACTAGCCACCACACTGCTCTGTAACCTACTAGCCACCACACTGCTCTGTAACCTACTAGCTACTAGCCACCACACTGCTCTGTAACCAACTAGCTACTAGCCACCACACTACGCTGTAGTTACTAGCTACTAGCCACCACACTGCTCTGTAACCAGCTATCTACTAGCGACCACACTGCTCTGTAACCAACTGGCTACTAGACACCACACTGCTCTGTAACCAACTAGCTACTAGCCACCACACTGCCCTGTAACCAACTAGCTACTAGCCACCACACTGCTCTGTAACCAACTAGCTCCTAGCCACCACACTGCTCTGTAACCTACTAGCTACTAGCCACCACACTGCTCTGTAACCAACTAGCTACTATCCACCACACTGCTCTGTAACCTACTAGCTACTAGCCACCACACTGCTCTGTAACCTACTAGCCACCACACTGCTCTGTAACCTACTAGCTACTAGCCACCACACTGCTCTGTAACCAACTAGCTACTAGCCACAAAACTACGCTGTAGTTACTAGCTACTAGCCACCACACTGCTCTGTAACCAGCTATCTACTAGCCACCACACTGCTCTGTAACCAACTAGCTACTAGCCACCACACTGCTCTGTAACCTACTAGCTACTAGCCACCACACTGCTCTGTAACCTACTAGCTACTAGCCACCACACTACTCTGTAGCCTACTAGCTACTAGCCACCACACTGCTCTGTAACCAGCTATCTACTAGCCACCACACTGCTCTGTAACCAACTAGCTACTAGCCACCACGCTGCTCTGTAACCAACTAGCTACTAGCCACCACACTGCCCTGTAACCAACTAGCTACTAGCCACCACACTGCTCTGTAACCAACTAGCTACTATCCACCACACTGCTCTGTAACCTACTAATTACTAGCCACCACACTGCTCTGTAACCTACTAGCCACCACACTGCTCTTTAACCTACTAGCTACTAGCCACCACACTGCTCTGTATCCAACTAGCTACTAGCCACCACACTACGCTGTAGTTACTAGCTACTAGCCACCACACTGCTCTGTAACCAGCTATCTACTAGCCACCACACTGCTCTGTAACCAACTAGCTACTAGCCACCACACTGCTCTGTAACCAACTAGCTACTAGCCACCACACTGCCCTGTAACCAACTAGCTACTAGCCACCACACTGCTCTGTAACCAACTAGCTCCTAGCCACCACACTGCTCTGTAACCTACTAGCTACTAGCCACCACACTGCTCTGTAACCTACTAGCTACTAGCCACCACACTACTCTGTAGCCTACTAGCTACTAGCCACCACACTGCTCTGTAACCAGCTATCTACTAGCCACCACACTGCTCTGTAACCAACTAGCTACTAGCCACCACGCTGCTCTGTAACCAACTAGCTACTATCCACCACACTGCTCTGTAACCTACTAGCTACTAGCCACCACACTGCTCTGTAACCAACTAGCTACTATCCACCACACTGCTCTGTAACCTACTAGCTACTAGCCACCACACTGCTCTGTAACCTACTAGCCACCACACTGCTCTGTAACCTACTAGCTACTAGCCACCACACTGCTCTGTAACCAACTAGCTACTAGCCACCACACTACGCTGTAGTTACTAGCTACTAGCCACCACACTGCTCTGTAACCAGCTATCTACTAGCCACCACACTGCTCTGTAACCAACTAGCTACTAGCCACCACGCTGCTCTGTAACCAACTAGCTACTAGCCACCACACTGCCCTGTAACCAACTAGCTACTAGCCACCACACTGCTCTGTAACCAACTAGCTACTATCCACCACACTGCTCTGTAACCTACTAGCTACTAGCCACCACACTGCTCTGTAACCTACTAGCCACCACACTGCTCTGTAACCTACTAGCTACTAGCCACCACACTGCTCTGTAACCAACTAGCTACTAGCCACCACACTACGCTGTAGTTACTAGCTACTAGCCACCACACTGCTCTGTAACCAGCTATCTACTAGCCACCACACTGCTCTGTAACCAACTAGCTACTAGCCACCACACTGCTCTGTAACCAACTAGCTACTAGCCACCACACTGCCCTGTAACCAACTAGCTACTAGCCACCACACTGCTCTGTAACCAACTAGCTACTAGCCACCACACTACGCTGTAGTTACTAGCTACTAGCCACCACACTGCTCTGTAACCAGCTATCTACTAGCCACCACACTGCTCTGTAACCAACTAGCTACTAGCCACCACACTGCTCTGTAACCAACAAGCTACTACCCACCACACTGCCCTGTAACCAACTAGCTACTAGCCACCACACTGCTCTGTAACCAACTAGCTCCTAGCCACCACACTGCTCTGTAACCTACTAGCTACTAGCCACCACACTGCTCTGTAACCTACTAGCTACTAGCCACCACACTACTCTGTAGCCTACTAGCTACTAGCCACCACACTGCTCTGTAACCAGCAATCTACTAGCCACCACACTGCTCTGTAACCAACTAGCTACTAGCCACCACGCTGCTCTGTAACCAACTAGCTACTAGCCACAACACTGCCCTGTAACCAACTAGCTACTAGCCACCACACTGCTCTGTAACCAACTAGCTACTATCCACCACACTGCTCTGTAACCTACTAGCTACTAGCCACCACACTGCTCTGTAACCAACTAGCTACTAGCCACCACACTATGCTGTAGTTACTAGCTACTAGCCACCACACTGCTCTGTAACCAGCTATCTACTAGCCACCACACTGCTCTGTAACCAACTAGCTACTAGCCACCACACTGCTCTGTAACCAACTAGCTACTAGCCACCACACTGCCCTGTAACCAACTAGCTACTAGCCACCACACTGCTCTGTAACCAACTAGCTCCTAGCCACCACACTGCTCTGTAACCTACTAGCTACTAGCCACCACACTGCTCTGTAACCTACTAGCTACTAGCCACCACACTACTCTGTAGCCTACTAGCTACTAGCCACCACACTGCTCTGTAACCAGCTATCTACTAGCCACCACACTGCTCTGTAACCAACTAGCTACTAGCCACCACGCTGCTCTGTAACCAACTAGCTACTAGCGACAACACTGCCCTGTAACCAACTAGCCACCACACTGCTCTGTAACCAACTAGCTACTATCCACCACACTGCTCTGTAACCTACTAGCTACTAGCCACCACACTGCTCTGTAACCAACTAGCTACTAGCCACCACACTATGCTGTAGTTACTAGCTACTAGCCACCACACTGCTCTGTAACCAGCCTATCTACTAGCCACCCACACTGCTCTGTAACCAACTAGCTACTAGCCACCACACTGCTCTGTAACCAACTAGCTACTAGCCACCACACTGCCCTGTAACCAACTAGCTACTAGCCACCACACTGCTCTGTAACCAACTAGCTCCTAGCCACCACACTGCTCTGTAACCAACTAGCTCCTAGCCACCACACTGCTCTGTAACCTACTAGCTACTAGCCACCACACTGCTCTGTAACCTACTAGCTACTAGCCACCACACTACTCTGTAGCCTACTAGCTACTAGCCACCACACTGCTCTGTAACCAGCTATCTACTAGCCACCACACTGCTCTGTAACCAACTAGCTACTAGCCACCACACTGCTCTGTAACCAACTAGCTACTAGCCACCACACTGCTCTGTAACCAACTAGCTACTAGCCACCACACTGCCCTGTAACCAACTAGCTACTAGCCACCACACTGCTCTGTAACCAACTAGCTACTAGCCACCACACTACGCTGTAGTTACTAGCTACTAGCCACCACACAGCTCTGTAACCTACTAGCTACTAGCCACCACACTACTCTGTAGCCTACTAGCTACTAGCCACCACACTGCTCTGTAACCAGCTATCTACTAGCCACCACACTGCTCTGTAACCAACTAGATACTAGCCACCACGCTGCTCTGTAACCAACTAGCTACTAGCCACCACACTGCCCTGTAACCAACTAGCTACTAGCCACCACACTGCTCTGTAACCAACTAGCTACTATCCACCACACTGCTCTGTAACCTACTAGCTACTAGCCACCACACTGCTCTGTAACCTACTAGCCACCACACTGCTCTGTAACCTACTAGCTACTAGCCACCACACTGCTCTGTAACCAACTAGCTACTAGCCACAAAACTACGCTGTAGTTACTAGCTACTAGCCACCACACTGCTCTGTAACCAGCTATCTACTAGCCACCACACTGCTCTGTAAACAACTAGCTACTAGCCACCACACTGCTCTGTAACCAACTAGCTACTAGCCACCACACTGCTCTGTAACCTACTAGCTACTAGCCACCACACTGCTCTGTAACCTACTAGCTACTAGCCACCACACTACTCTGTAGCCTACTAGCTACTAGCCAACACACTGCTCTGTAACCAGCTATCTACTAGCCACCACACTGCTCTGTAACCAACTAGCTACTAGCCACCACGCTGCTCTGTAACCTACTAGCCACCACACTGCTCTGTAACCTACTAGCTACTAGCCACCACACTGCTCTGTAACCAACTAGCTACTAGCCACCACACTACGCTGTAGTTACTAGCTACTAGCCACCACACTGCTCTGTAACCAGCTATCTACTAGCCACCACACTGCTCTGTAACCAACTAGCTACTAGCCACCACGCTGCTCTGTAACCAACTAGCTACTAGCCACCACACTGCCCTGTAACCAACTAGCTACTAGCCACCACACTGCTCTGTAACCAACTAGCTACTATCCACCACACTGCTCTGTAACCTACTAGCTACTAGCCACCACACTGCTCTGTAACCTACTAGCCACCACACTGCTCTGTAACCTACTAGCTACTAGCCACCACACTGCTCTGTAACCAACTAGCTACTAGCCACCACACTACGCTGTAGTTACTAGCTACTAGCCACCACACTGCTCTGTAACCAGCTATCTACTAGCCACCACACTGCTCTGTAACCAACTAGCTACTAGCCACCACACTGCTCTGTAACCAACTAGCTACTAGCCACCACACTGCCCTGTAACCAACTAGCTACTAGCCACCACACTGCTCTGTAACCAACTAGCTCCTAGCCACCACACTGCTCTGTAACCTACTAGCTACTAGCCACCACACTGCTCTGTAACCAACTAGCTACTATCCACCACACTGCTCTGTAACCTACTAGCTACTAGCCACCACACTGCTCTGTAACCTACTAGCCACCACACTGCTCTGTAACCTACTAGCTACTAGCCACCACACTGCTCTGTAACCAACTAGCTACTAGCCACAAAACTACGCTGTAGTTACTAGCTACTAGCCACCACACTGCTCTGTAACCAACTAGCTACTAGCCACAAAACTACGCTGTAGTTACTAGCTACTATCCACCACACTGCTCTGTAACCTACTAGCTACTAGCCACCACACTGCTCTGTAACCTACTAGCCACCACACTGCTCTGTAACCTACTAGCTACTAGCCACCACACTGCTCTGTAACCAACTAGCTACTAGCCACCACACTACGCTGTAGTTACTAGCTACTAGCCACCACACTGCTCTGTAACCAGCTATCTACTAGCCACCACACTGCTCTGTAACCAACTAGCTACTAGCCACCACACTGCTCTGTAACCAACTAGCTACTAGCCACCACACTGCCCTGTAACCAACTAGCTACTAGCCACCACACTGCTCTGTAACCAACTAGCTACTAGCCACCACACTACGCTGTAGTTACTAGCTACTAGCCACCACACTGCTCTGTAACCAGCTATCTACTAGCCACCACACTGCTCTGTAACCAACTAGCTACTAGCCACCACGCTGCTCTGTAACCAACTAGCTACTAGCCACAACACTGCCCTGTAACCAACTAGCTACTAGCCACCACACTGCTCTGTAACCAACTAGCTACTATCCACCACACTGCTCTGTAACCTACTAGCTACTAGCCACCACACTGCTCTGTAACCAACTAGCTACTAGCCACCACACTATGCTGTAGTTACTAGCTACTAGCCACCACACTGCTCTGTAACCAGCTATCTACTAGCCACCACACTGCTCTGTAACCAACTAGCTACTAGCCACCACACTGCTCTGTAACCAACTAGCTACTAGCCACCACACTGCCCTGTAACCAACTAGCTACTAGCCACCACACTGCTCTGTAACCAACTAGCTCCTAGCCACCACACTGCTCTGTAACCTACTAGCTACTAGCCACCACACTGCTCTGTAACCTACTAGCTACTAGCCACCACACTACTCTGTAGCCTACTAGCTACTAGCCACCACACTGCTCTGTAACCAGCTATCTACTAGCCACCACACTGCTCTGTAACCAACTAGCTACTAGCCACCACGCTGCTCTGTAACCAACTAGCTACTAGCGACAACACTGCCCTGTAACCAACTAGCCACCACACTGCTCTGTAACCAACTAGCTACTATCCACCACACTGCTCTGTAACCTACTAGCTACTAGCCACCACACTGCTCTGTAACCAACTAGCTACTAGCCACCACACTATGCTGTAGTTACTAGCTACTAGCCACCACACTGCTCTGTAACCAGCTATCTACTAGCCACCACACTGCTCTGTAACCAACTAGCTACTAGCCACCACACTGCTCTGTAAACAACTAGCTACTAGCCACCACACTGCCCTGTAACCAACTAGCTACTAGCCAACACACTGCTCTGTAACCAACTAGCTCCTAGCCACCACACTGCTCTGTAACCTACTAGCTACTAGCCACCACACAGCTCTGTAACCTACTAGCTACTAGCCACCACACTACTCTGTAGCCTACTAGCTACTAGCCACCACACTGCTCTGTAACCAGCTATCTACTAGCCACCACACTGCTCTGTAAACAACTAGCTACTAGCCACCACACTGCTCTGTAACCAACTAGCTACTAGCCACCACACTGCTCTGTAACCTACTAGCTACTAGCCACCACACTGCTCTGTAACCTACTAGCTACTAGCCACCACACTACTCTGTAGCCTACTAGCTACTAGCCAACACACTGCTCTGTAACCAGCTATCTACTAGCCACCACACTGCTCTGTAACCAACTAGCTACTAGCCACCACGCTGCTCTGTAACCTACTAGCCACCACACTGCTCTGTAACCTACTAGCTACTAGCCACCACACTGCTCTGTAACCAACTAGCTACTAGCCACCACACTACGCTGTAGTTACTAGCTACTAGCCACCACACTGCTCTGTAACCAGCTATCTACTAGCCACCACACTGCTCTGTAACCAACTAGCTACTAGCCACCACGCTGCTCTGTAACCAACTAGCTACTAGCCACCACACTGCCCTGTAACCAACTAGCTACTAGCCACCACACTGCTCTGTAACCAACTAGCTACTATCCACCACACTGCTCTGTAACCTACTAGCTACTAGCCACCACACTGCTCTGTAACCTACTAGCCACCACACTGCTCTGTAACCTACTAGCTACTAGCCACCACACTGCTCTGTAACCAACTAGCTACTAGCCACCACACTACGCTGTAGTTACTAGCTACTAGCCACCACACTGCTCTGTAACCAGCTATCTACTAGCCACCACACTGCTCTGTAACCAACTAGCTACTAGCCACCACACTGCTCTGTAACCAACTAGCTACTAGCCACCACACTGCCCTGTAACCAACTAGCTACTAGCCACCACACTGCTCTGTAACCAACTAGCTCCTAGCCACCACACTGCTCTGTAACCTACTAGCTACTAGCCACCACACTGCTCTGTAACCAACTAGCTACTATCCACCACACTGCTCTGTAACCTACTAGCTACTAGCCACCACACTGCTCTGTAACCTACTAGCCACCACACTGCTCTGTAACCTACTAGCTACTAGCCACCACACTGCTCTGTAACCAACTAGCTACTAGCCACAAAACTACGCTGTAGTTACTAGCTACTAGCCACCACACTGCTCTGTAACCAGCTATCTACTAGCCACCACACTGCTCTGTAACCAACTAGCTACTAGCCACCACACTGCTCTGTAACCAACTAGCTACTAGCCACCACACTGCTCTGTAACCTACTAGCTACTAGCCACCACACTGCTCTGTAACCTACTAGCTACTAGCCACCACACTACTCTGTAGCCTACTAGCTACTAGCCACCACACTGCTCTGTAACCAGCTATCTACTAGCCACCACACTGCTCTGTAACCAACTAGCTACTAGCCACCACGCTGCTCTGTAACCAACTAGCTACTAGCCACCACACTGCCCTGTAACCAACTAGCTACTAGCCACCACACTGCTCTGTAACCAACTAGCTACTATCCACCACACTGCTCTGTAACCAACTAGCTACTATCCACCACACTGCTCTGTAACCTACTAATTACTAGCCACCACACTGCTCTGTAACATACTAGCCACCACACTGCTCTTTAACCTACTAGCTACTAGCCACCACACTGCTCTGTAACCAACTAGCTACTAGCCACCACACTACGCTGTAGTTACTAGCTACTAGCCACCACACTGCTCTGTAACCAGCTATCTACTAGCCACCACACTGCTCTGTAACCAACTAGCTACTAGCCACCACACTGCTCTGTAACCAACTAGCTACTAGCCACCACACTGCCCTGTAACCAACTAGCTACTAGCCACCACACTGCTCTGTAACCAACTAGCTCCTAGCCACCACACTGCTCTGTAACCTACTAGCTACTAGCCACCACACTGCTCTGTAACCTACTAGCTACTAGCCACCACACTACTCTGTAGCCTACTAGCTACTAGCCACCACACTGCTCTGTAACCAGCTATCTACTAGCCACCACACTGCTCTGTAACCAACTAGCTACTAGCCACCACGCTGCTCTGTAACCAACTAGCTACTATCCACCACACTGCTCTGTAACCTACTAGCTACTAGCCACCACACTGCTCTGTAACCTACTAGCCACCACACTGCTCTGTAACCTACTAGCTACTAGCCACCACACTGCTCTGTAACCAACTAGCTACTAGCCACCACACTACGCTGTAGTTACTAGCTACTAGCCACCACACTGCTCTGTAACCAGCTATCTACTAGCCACCACACTGCTCTGTAACCAACTAGCTACTAGCCACCACACTGCTCTGTAACCAACTAGCTACTAGCCACCACACTGCTCTGTAACCTACTAGCCACCACACTGCTCTGTAACCTACTAGCTACTAGCCACCACACTGCTCTGTAACCAACTAGCTACTAGCCACCACACTACGCTGTAGTTACTAGCTACTAGCCACCACACTGCTCTGTAACCAGCTATCTACTAGCCACCACACTGCTCTGTAACCAACTAGCTACTAGCCACCACACTGCTCTGTAACCAACTAGCTACTAGCCACCACACTGCCCTGTAACCAACTAGCTACTAGCCACCACACTGCTCTGTAACCAACTAGCTCCTAGCCACCACACTGCTCTGTAACCTACTAGCTACTAGCCACCACACTGCTCTGTAACCAACTAGCTACTAGCCACCACGCTGCTCTGTAACCAACTAGCTACTAGCCACCACACTGCCCTGTAACCAACTAGCTACTAGCCACCACACTGCTCTGTAACCAACTAGCTCCTAGCCACCACACTGCTCTGTAACCTACTAGCTACTAGCCACCACACTGCTCTGTAACCAACTAGCTACTAGCCACCACGCTGCTCTGTAACCAACTAGCTACTAGCCACCACACTGCCCTGTAACCAACTAGCTACTAGCCACCACACTGCTCTGTAACCAACTAGCTACTATCCACCACACTGCTCTGTAACCTACTAATTACTAGCCACCACACTGCTCTGTAACCTACTAGCCACCACACTGCTCTTTAACCTACTAGCTACTAGCCACCACACTGCTCTGTAACCAACTAGCTACTAGCCACCACACTACGCTGTAGTTACTAGCTACTAGCCACCACACTGCTCTGTAACCAGCTATCTACTAGCCACCACACTGCTCTGTAACCAACTAGCTACTAGCCACCACACTGCTCTGTAACCTACTAGCTACTAGCCACCACACTGCTCTGTAACCTACTAGCTACTAGCCACCACACTACTCTGTAGCCTTCTAGCTACTAGCCACCACACTGCTCTGTAACCAGCTATCTACTAGCCACCACACTGCTCTGTAACCAACTAGCTACTAGCCACCACGCTGCTCTGTAACCAACTAGCTACTATCCACCACACTGCTCTGTAACCTACTAGCTACTAGCCACCACACTGCTCTGTAACCTACTAGCCACCACACTGCTCTGTAACCTACTAGCTACTAGCCACCACACTGCTCTGTAACCAACTAGCTACTAGCCACCACACTACGCTGTAGTTACTAGCTACTAGCCACCACACTGCTCTGTAACCAGCTATCTACTAGCCACCACACTGCTCTGTAACCAACTAGCTACTAGCCACCACACTGCTCTGTAACCAACTAGCTACTAGCCACCACACTGCCCTGTAACCAACTAGCTACTAGCCACCACACTGCTCTGTAACCAACTAGCTCCTAGCCACCACACTGCTCTGTAACCTACTAGCTACTAGCCACCACACTGCTCTGTAACCAACTAGCTACTATCCACCACACTGCTCTGTAACCTACTAGCTACTAGCCACCACACTGCTCTGTAACCTACTAGCCACCACACTGCTCTGTAACCTACTAGCTACTAGCCACCACACTGCTCTGTAACCAACTAGCTACTAGCCACAAAACTACGCTGTAGTTACTAGCTACTAGCCACCACACTGCTCTGTAACCAGCTATCTACTAGCCACCACACTGCTCTGTAACCAACTAGCTACTAGCCACCACACTGCTCTGTAACCAACTAGCTACTAGCCACCACACTGCTCTGTAACCTACTAGCTACTAGCCACCACACTGTTCTGTAACCTACTAGCTACTAGCCACCACACTACTCTGTAGCCTACTAGCTACTAGCCACCACACTGCTCTGTAACCAGCTATCTACTAGCCACCACACTGCTCTGTAACCAACTAGCTACTAGCCACCACGCTGCTCTGTAACCAACTAGCTACTAGCCACCACACTGCCCTGTAACCAACTAGCTACTAGCCACCACACTACGCTGTAGTTACTAGCTACTAGCCACCACACTGCTCTGTAACCAGCTATCTACTAGCCACCACACTGCTCTGTAACCAACTAGCTACTAGCCACCACACTGCTCTGTAACCAACTAGCTACTAGCCACCACACTGCCCTGTAACCAACTAGCTACTAGCCACCACACTGCTCTGTAACCAACTAGCTCCTAGCCACCACACTGCTCTGTAACCTACTAGCTACTAGCCACCACACTGCCCTGTAACCAACTAGCTACTAGCCACCACACTGCTCTGTAACCAACTAGCTACTATCCACCACACTGCTCTGTAACCTACTAATTACTAGCCACCACACTGCTCTGTAACCTACTAGCCACCACACTGCTCTTTAACCTACTAGCTACTAGCCACCACACTGCTCTGTAACCAACTAGCTACTAGCCACCACACTACGCTGTAGTTACTAGCTACTAGCCACCACACTGCTCTGTAACCAGCTATCTACTAGCCACCACACTGCTCTGTAACCAACTAGCTACTAGCCACCACACTGCTCTGTAACCAACTAGCTACTAGCCACCACACTGCCCTGTAACCAACTAGCTACTAGCCACCACACTGCTCTGTAACCAACTAGCTCCTAGCCACCACACTGCTCTGTAACCTACTAGCTACTAGCCACCACACTGCTCTGTAACCTACTAGCTACTAGCCACCACACTACTCTGTAGCCTACTAGCTACTAGCCACCACACTGCTCTATAACCAGCTATCTACTAGCCACCACACTGCTCTGTAACCAACTAGCTACTAGCCACCACGCTGCTCTGTAACCAACTAGCTACTATCCACCACACTGCTCTGTAACCTACTAGCTACTAGCCACCACACTGCTCTGTAACCTACTAGCCACCACACTGCTCTGTAACCTACTAGCTACTAGCCACCACACTGCTCTGTAACCAACTAGCTACTAGCCACCACACTACGCTGTAGTTACTAGCTACTAGCCACCACACTGCTCTGTAACCAGCTATCTACTAGCCACCACACTGCTCTGTAACCAACTAGCTACTAGCCACCACACTGCTCTGTAACCAACTAGCTACTATCCACCACACTGCTCTGTAACCTACTAGCTACTAGCCACCACACTGCTCTGTAACCTACTAGCCACCACACTGCTCTGTAACCTACTAGCTACTAGCCACCACACTGCTCTGTAACCAGCTATCTACTAGCCACCACACTGCTCTGTAACCAACTAGCTACTAGCCACCACACTGCTCTGTAACCAACTAGCTACTAGCCACCACACTGCCCTGTAACCAACTAGCTACTAGCCACCACACTGCTCTGTAACCAACTAGCTCCTAGCCACCACACTGCTCTGTAACCTACTAGCTACTAGCCACCACACTGCTCTGTAACCAACTAGCTACTATCCACCACACTGCTCTGTAACCTACTAGCTACTAGCCACCACACTGCTCTGTAACCTACTAGCCACCACACTGCTCTGTAACCTACTAGCTACTAGCCACCACACTGCTCTGTAACCAACTAGCTACTAGCCACAAAACTACGCTGTAGTTACTAGCTACTAGCCACCACACTGCTCTGTAACCAGCTATCTACTAGCCACCACACTGCTCTGTAACCAACTAGCTAATAGCCACCACACTGCTCTGTAACCAACTAGCTACTAGCCACCACACTGCTCTGTAACCTACTAGCTACTAGCCACCACACTGCTCTGTAACCTACTAGCTACTAGCCACCACACTGCCCTGTAACCAACTAGCTACTAGCCACCACACTGCTCTGTAACCAACTAGCTACTATCCACCACACTGCTCTGTAACCTACTAATTACTAGCCACCACACTGCTCTGTAACCTACTAGCCACCACACTGCTCTTTAACCTACTAGCTACTAGCCACCACACTGCTCTGTAACCAACTAGCTACTAGCCACCACACTACGCTGTAGTTACTAGCTACTAGCCACCACACTGCTCTGTATCCAGCTATCTACTAGCCACCACACTGCTCTGTAACCAACTAGCTACTAGCCACCACACTGCTCTGTAACCAACTAGCTACTAGCCACCACACTGCCCTGTAACCAACTAGCTACTAGCCACCACACTGCTCTGTAACCAACTAGCTCCTAGCCACCACACTGCTCTGTAACCTACTAGCTACTAGCCACCACACTGCTCTGTAACCTACTAGCTACTAGCCACCACACTACTCTGTAGCCTACTAGCTACTAGCCACCACACTGCTCTGTAACCAGCTATCTACTAGCCACCACACTGCTCTGTAACCAACTAGCTACTAGCCACCACGCTGCTCTGTAACCAACTAGCTACTATCCACCACACTGCTCTGTAACCTACTAGCTACTAGCCACCACACTGCTCTGTAACCAGCTATCTACTAGCCACCACACTACTCTGTAACCAACTAGCTACTAGCCACCACGCTGCTCTGTAACCAACTAGCTACTAGCCACCACACTGCCCTGTAACCAACTAGCTACTAGCCACCACACTGCTCTGTAACCAACTAGCTACTATCCACCACACTGCTCTGTAACCTACTAGCTACTAGCCACCACACTGCTCTGTAACCTACTAGCCACCACACTGCTCTGTAACCTACTAGCTACTAGCCACCACACTGCTCTGTAACCAACTAGCTACCACACTACGCTGTAGTTACTAGCTACTAGCCACCACACTGCTCTGTAACCAGCTATCTACTAGCCACCACACTGCTCTGTAACCAACTAGCTACTAGCCACCACACTGCTCTGTAACCAACTAGCTACTAGCCACCACACTGCCCTGTAACCAACTAGCTACTAGCCACCACACTGCTCTGTAACCAACTAGCTCCTAGCCACCACACTGCTCTGTAACCTACTAGCTACTAGCCACCACACTGCTCTGTAACCTACTAGCTACTAGCCACCACACTGCTCTGTAGCCTACTAGCTACTAGCCACCACACTGCTCTGTAACCAGCTATCTACTAGCCACCACACTGCTCTGTAACCAACTAGCTACTAGCCACCACGCTGCTCTGTAACCAACTAGCTACTATCCACCACACTGCTCTGTAACCAACTAGCTCCTAGCCACCACACTGCTCTGTAACCTACTAGCTACTAGCCACCACACTACTCTGTAGCCTACTAGCTACTAGCCACCACACTGCTCTGTAACCAGCTATCTACTAGCCACCACACTGCTCTGTAACCAACTAGCTACTAGCCACCACGCTGCTCTGTAACCAACTAGCTACTAGCCACCACACTGCCCTGTAACCAACTAGCTGCTAACCACCACACTGCTCTGTCACCAACTAGCTACTATCCACCACACTGCTCTGTAACCTACTAGCTACTAGCCACCACACTGCTCTGTAACCTACTAGCCACCACACTGCTCTGTAACCGACTAGCTACTAGCCACCACACTGCTCTGTAACCAACTAGCTACTAGCCACCACACTACGCTGTAGTTACTAGCTACTAGCCACCACACTGCTCTGTAACCAACTATCTACTAGCCACCACACTGCTCTGTAACCAACTAGCTACTAGCCACCACACTGCTCTGTAACCAACTAGCTACTAGCCACCACACTGCCCTGTAACCAACTAGCTACTAGCCACCACACTGCTCTGTAACCAACTAGCTCCTAGCCACCACACTGCTCTGTAACCTACTAGCTATTAGCCACCACACTGCTCTGTAACCTACTAGCTACTAGCCACCACACTACTCTGTAGCCTACTAGCTACTAGCCACCACACTGCTCTGTAACCAGCTATCTACTAGCCACCACACTGCTCTGTAACCAACTAGCTACTAGCCACCACGCTGCTCTGTAACCAACTAGCTACTAGCCACCACACTACGCTGTAGTTACTAGCTACTAGCCACCACACTGCTCTGTAACCAGCTATCTACTAGCCACCACACTGCTCTGTAACCAACTAGCTACTAGCCACCACACTGCTCTGTAACCAACTAGCTACTAGCCACCACACTGCCCTGTAACCAACTAGCTACTAGCCACCACACTGCTCTGTAACCAACTAGCTCCTAGCCACCACACTGCTCTGTAACCTACTAGCTACTAGCCACCACACTGCTCTGTAACCTACTAGCTACTAGCCACCACACTACTCTGTAGCCTACTAGCTACTAGCCACCACACTGCTCTGTAACCAGCTATCTACTAGCCACCACACTGCTCTGTAACCAACTAGCTACTAGCCACCACGCTGCTCTGTAACCAACAAGCTACTAGCCACCACACTGCCCTGTAACCAACTAGCTACTAGCCACCACACTGCTCTGTAACCAACTAGCTACTATCCACCACACTGCTCTGTAACCTACTAGCTACTAGCCACCACACTGCTCTGTAACCACCTAGCTACTAGCCACCACACTGCTCTGTAACCTACTAGCCACCACACTGCTCTGTAACCTACTAGCTACTAGCCACCACACTGCTCTGTAACCTACTAGCTACTAGCCACCACACTGCTCTGTAACCTACTAGCTACTAGCCACCACACTGCTCTGTGACCTACTAGCCACCACACTGCTCTCTGACCTACTAGCCACCACACTGCTCTGTAACCTACTAGCCACCACACTGCTCTGTAACCTACTAGCTACTAGCCACCACACTGCTCTGTAACCAGCTAGCTACTAGCCACCACACTGCTCTGTAACCAACTAGCTACTAGCCACCACACTACTCTGTAACCTACTAGCTACTAGCCACCACACTGCTCTGTAACCAGCTATCTACTAGCCACCACACTGCTCTGTAACCAACTAGCTACTAGCCACTACGCTGCTCTGTAACCAACTAGCTACTAGCCACCACACTGCCCTGTAACCAACTAGCTACTAGCCACCACACTGCTCTGTAACCAACTAGCTCCTAGCCACCACACTGCTCTGTAACCTACTAGCTACTAGCCACCACACTACTCTGTAACCTACTAGCTACTAGCCACCACACTACTCTGTAGCCTACTAGCTACTAGCCACCACACTGCTCTGTAACCATCTATCTACTAGCCACCACACTGCTCTGTAACCAACTAGCTACTAGCCACCACACTGCTCTGTAACCTACTAGCTACTAGCCACCACACTGCTCTGTAACCAACTAGCTACTAGCCACCACACTGCTCTGTAACCAACTAGCTACTAGCCACCACGCTGCTCTGTAACCAACTAGCTACTAGCCACCACACTGCCCTGTAACCAACTAGCTACTAGCCACCACTTCTCTGTAACCAACTAGCTCCTAGCCACCACACTGCTCTGTAACCTACTAGCTACTAGCCACCACACTGCTCTGTAACCTACTAGCTACTAGCCACCACACTACTCTGTAGCCTACTAGCTACTAGCCACCACACTGCTCTGTAACCAGCTATCTACTAGCCACCACCCTGCTCTGTAACCAACTAGCTACTAGCCACCACACTGCTCTGTAACCAACTAGCTGCTAGCCACCACACTGCTCTGTAACCTACTAGCTGCTAGCCACCACACTGCTCTGTAACCTACTAGCTGCTAGCCACCACACTGCTTTGTAACCTACTAGCTACTAGCCACCACACTGCTCTGTAACCGGCTATCTACTAGCCACCACACTGCTCTGTAACCAACTAGCTACTAGCCACCACGCTGCTCTGTAACCAACTAGCTACTAGCCACCACACTGCCCTGTAACCAACTAGCTACTAGCCACCACACTGCTCTGTAACCAACTAGCTCCTAGCCACCACACTGCTCTGTAACCTACTAGCTACTAGCCACCACACTGCTCTGTAACCTACTAGCTACTAGCCACCACACTACTCTGTAGCCTACTAGCTACTAGCCACCACACTGCTCTGTAACCAGCTATCTACTAGCCACCACACTGCTCTGTAACCAACTAGCTACTAGCCACCACGCTGCTCTGTAACCAACTAGCTACTAGCCACCACACTGCCCTGTAACCAACTAGCTACTAGCCACCACACTGCTCTGTAACCAACTAGCTACTAGCCACCACACTGCTCTGTAACCTACTAGCTACTAGCCACCACACTGCTCTGTAACCTACTAGCCACCACACTGCTCTGTAACCTACTAGCTACTAGCCACCACACTGCTCTGTAACCAACTAGCTACTAGCCACCACACTACGCTATAGTTACTAGCTACTAGCCACCACACTGCTCTGTAACCAGCTATCTACTAGCCACCACACTGCTCTGTAACCAACTAGCTACTAGCCACCACACTGCTCTGTAACCAACTAGCTACTAGCCACCACACTGCCCTGTAACCAACTAACTACTAGCCACCACACTGCTCTGTAACCAACTAGCTCCTAGCCACCACACTGCTCTGTAACCTACTAGCTACTAGCCACCACACTGCTCTGTAACCTACTAGCTACTAGCCACCACACTACTCTGTAGCCTACTAGCTACTAGCCACCACACTGCTCTGTAACCAGCTATCTACTAGCCACCACACTGCTCTGTAACCAACTAGCTACTAGCCACCACGCTGCTCTGTAACCAACTAGCTACTAGCCACCACGCTGCCCTGTAACCAACTAGCTACTAGCCACCACACTGCTCTGTAACCAACTAGCTACTATCCACCACACTGCTCTGTAACCTACTAGCTACTAGCCACCACACTGCCCTGTAACCTACTAGCTACTAGCCACCACACTGCTCTGTGACCAACTAGCTACTAGCCACCACACTGCTCTGTAACCAACTAGCTACTATCCACCACACTGCTCTGTAACCTACTAGCTACTAGCCACCACACTGCTCTGTAACCAACTAGCTACTAGCCACCACACTGCTCTGTAACCTACTAGCTACTAGCCACCACACTGCTCTGTAACCTACTAGCCACCACACTGCTCTGTAACCTACTAGCTACTAGCCACCACACTGCTCTGTAACCAACTAGCTACTAGCCACCACACTACGCTATAGTTACTAGCTACTAGCCACCACACTGCTCTGTAACCAGCTATCTACTAGCCACCACACTGCTCTGTAACCAACTAGCTACTAGCCACCACACTGCTCTGTAACCAACTAGCTACTAGCCACCACACTGCCCTGTAACCAACTAACTACTAGCCACCACACTGCTCTGTAACCAACTAGCTCCTAGCCACCACACTGCTCTGTAACCTACTAGCTACTAGCCACCACACTGCTCTGTAACCTACTAGCTACTAGCCACCACACTACTCTGTAGCCTACTAGCTACTAGCCACCACACTGCTCTGTAACCAGCTATCTACTAGCCACCACACTGCTCTGTAACCAACTAGCTACTAGCCACCACGCTGCTCTGTAACCAACTAGCTACTAGCCACCACGCTGCCCTGTAACCAACTAGCTACTAGCCACCACACTGCTCTGTAACCAACTAGCTACTATCCACCACACTGCTCTGTAACCTACTAGCTACTAGCCACCACACTGCCCTGTAACCTACTAGCTACTAGCCACCACACTGCTCTGTGACCAACTAGCTACTAGCCACCACACTACTCTGTAGTTACTAGCTACTAGCCACCACACTGCTCTGTAACCAGCTATCTACTAGCCACCACACTGCTCTGTAACCAACTAGGTACTAGCCACCACGCTGCTCTGTAACCAACTAGCTACTAGCCACCACACTGCCCTGTAACCAACTAGCTACTAGCCACCACACTGCCCTGTAACCAATTAGCTCCTAGCCACCACAATGCTCTGTAACCTACTAGCTACTAGCCACCACACTGCTCTGTAACCAACTAGCTACTAGCCACCACACTGCTCTGTGACCTACTAGCCACCACACTGCTCTGTAACCTACTAGCCACCACACTGCTCTGTGACCTACTAGCCACCACACTGCTCTGTAACCTACTAGCCACCACACTGCTCTGTAACCTACTAGCCACCACACTGCTCTGTAACCTACTAGCTACTAGCAACCACACTGCTCTGTAACCTACTAGCTACTAGCCACCACACTGCTCTGTATCCAGCTAGCTACTAGCCACCACACTGCTCTGTAACCAACTAGCTACTAGCAACCACACTGCTCTGTAACCTACTAGCTACTAGCCACCACACTGCTCTGTAACCAACTAGCTACTAGCCACCACACTGCTCTGTAACCAACTAGCTACTAGCCAACACACTGCTCTGTAACCTACTAGCTACTAGCCACCACACTGCTCTGTACCTAATAGCCACCACACTGCTCTGTAACCTACTAGCTACTAGCCACCACACTGCTCTGTAACCAACTAGCTACTAGCCACCACACTACTCTGTAGCCTACTAGCTACTAGCCACCACACTGCTCTGTAACCAACTAGCTACTAGCCACCACACTGCTCTGTAACCAACTAGCTACTAGCCACCACGCTGCTCTGTAACCTACTAGCTACTAGCCACCACACTGCCCTGTAACCAACTAGCTACTAGCCACCACACTGCTCTGTAACCAACTAGCTACTAGCCACCACACTGCTCTGTAACCTACTAGCTACTAGCCACCACACTGCTCTGTAACCTACTAGCTACTAGCCACCACACTGCTCTGTAACCTACTAGCCACCACACTGCTCTGTAACCTACTAGCTACTAGCCACCACACTGCTCTGTAACCAACTAGCTACTAGCCACCACACTACGCTGTAGTTACTAGCTACTAGCCACCACACTGCTCTGTAACCAGCTATCTACTAGCCACCACAATGCTCTGTAACCAACTAGCTACTAGCCACCACACTGCTCTGTAACCAACTAGCTACTACCCACCACACTGCTCTGTAACCAACTAGCTACTAACCACCACACTGCTCTGTAACCAACTAGCTCCTAGCCACCACACTGCTCTGTAACCTACTAGCTACTAGCCACCACACTGCTCTGTAACCTACTAGCTACTAGCCACCACACTACTCTGTAGCCTACTAGCTACTAGCCAACACACTGCTCTGTAACCAGCTATCTACTAGCCACCACACTGCTCTGTAACCAACTAGCTACTAGCCACCACGCTGCTCTGTAACCAACTAGCTACTAGCCACAACACTGCCCTGTAACCAACTAGCTACTAGCCACCACACTGCTCTGTAACCAACTAGCTACTATCCACCACACTGCTCTGTAACCTACTAGCTACTAGCCACCACACTGCTCTGTAACCAACTAGCTACTAGCCACCACACTACGCTGTAGTTACTAGCTACTAGCCACCACACTGCTCTGTAACCAGCTATCTACTAGCCACCACACTGCTCTGTAACCTAATAGCCACCACACTGCTCTGTAACCAACTAGCTACTAGCCACCACACTGCTCTGTAACCTACTAGCTACTAGCCACCACACTGCTCTGTAACCTACTAGCCACCACACTGCTCTGTAACCTACTAGCTACTAGCCACCACACTGCTCTGTAACCAACTAGCTACTAGCCACCACACTACGCTGTAGTTACTAGCTACTAGCCACCACACTGCTCTGTAACCAACTAGCTACTAGCCACCACACTGCTCTGTAACCTACTAGCCACCACACTGCTCTGTAACCTACTAGCTACTAGCCACCACACTGCTCTGTAACCAACTAGCTACTAGCCACCACACTACGCTGTAGTTACTAGCTACTAGCCACCACACTGCTCTGTAACCAGCTATCTACTAGCCACCACACTGCTCTGTAACCAACTAGCTACTAGCCACCACACTGCTCTGTAACCAACTAGCTACTACCCACCACACTGCTCTGTAACCAACTAGCTACTAACCACCACACTGCTCTGTAACCAACTAGCTCCTAGCCACCACACTGCTCTGTAACCTACTAGCTACTAGCCACCACACTGCTCTGTAACCTACTAGCTACTAGCCACCACACTACTCTGTAGCCTACTAGCTACTAGCCACCACACTGCTCTGTAACCAGCTATCTACTAGCCACCACACTGCTCTGTAACCAACTAGCTACTAGCCACCACGCTGCTCTGTAACCAACTAGCTACTAGCCACAACACTGCCCTGTAACCAACTAGCTACTAGCCACCACACTGCTCTGTAACCAACTAGCTACTATCCACCACACTGCTCTGTAACCTACTAGCTACTAGCCACCACACTGCTCTGTAACCAACTAGCTACTAGCCACCACACTACGCTGTAGTTACTAGCTACTAGCCACCACACTGCTCTGTAACCAGCTATCTACTAGCCACCACACTGCTCTGTAACCAACTAGCTACTAGCCACCACACTGCTCTGTAACCAACTAACTACTAGCCACAACACTGCCCTGTAACCAACTAGCCACCACACTGCTCTGTAACCAACTAGCTCCTAGCCACCACACTGCTCTGTAACCTACTAGCTACTAGCCACCACACTGCTCTGTAACCTACTAGCTACTAGCCACCACACTACTCTGTAGCCTACTAGCTACTAGCCACCACACTGCTCTGTAACCAGCTATCTACTAGCCACCATACTGCTCTGTAACCAACTAGCTACTAGCCACCACGCTGCTCTGTAACCAACTAGCTACTAGCCACCACACTGCCCTGTAACCAACTAGCTACTAGCCACCACACTGCTCTGTAACCAACTAGCTACTATCCACCACACTGCTCTGTAACCTACTAGCTACTAGCCACCACACTGCTCTGTAACCTACTAGCCACCACACTGCTCTGTAACCTACTAGCTACTAGCCACCACACTGCTCTGTAACCAACTAGCTACTAGCCACCACACTACGCTGTAGTTACTAGCTACTAGCCACCACACTGCTCTGTAACCAGCTATCTACTAGCCACCACACTGCTCTGTAACCAACTAGCTACTAGCCACCACACTGCTCTGTAACCAACTAGCTACTAGCCACCACACTGCTCTGTAACCAACTAGCTACTAGCCACCACACTGCCCTGTAACCAACTAGCTCCTAGCCACCACACTGCCCTGTAACCAACTAGCTACTAGCCACCACACTGCTCTGTAACCAACTAGCTCCTAGCCACCACACTGCTCTGTAACCTACTAGCTACTAGCCACCACACTGCTCTGTAACCTACTAGCTACTAGCCACCACACTACTCTGTAGCCTACTAGCTACTAGCCACCACACTGCTCTGTAACCAGCTATCTACTAGCCACCACACTGCTCTGTAACCAACTAGCTACTAGCCACCACGCTGCTCTGTAACCAACTAGCTACTAGCCACCACACTGCCCTGTAACCAACTAGCTACTAGCCACCACACTGCTCTGTAACCAGCTATCTACTAGCCACCACACTGCTCTGTAACCAATTAGCTACTAGCCACCACACTGCTCTGTAACCAACTAGCTACTAGCCACCACACTGCTCTGTAACCAACTATCTACTAGCCACCACACTGCTCTGTAACCAACTAGCTACTAGCCACCACGCTGCTCTGTAACCAACTAGCTACTAGCCACCACACTGCTCTGTAACCTACTAGCAACTAGCCACCACACTGCTCTGTAACCTACTAGCTGCTAGCCACCACACTGCTCTGTAACCTACTAGCTGCTAGCCACCACACTGCTCTGTAACCTACTAGCTACTAGCCACCACACTGCTCTGTAACCAGCTATCTACTAGCCACCACACTGATCTGTAACCAATTAGCTACTAGCCACCACACTGCTCTGTAACCTACTAGCTACTAGCCACCACACTGCTCTGTAACCTACTAGCTACTAGCCAAAACACTACTCTGTAGCCTACTAGCTACTAGCCACCACACTGCTCTGTAACCAGCTATCTACTAGCCACCACACTGCTCTGTAACCAACTAGCTACTAGCCACCACGCTGCTCTGTAACCAACTAGCTACTAGCCACCACACTGCCCTGTAACCAACTAGCTACTAGCCACCACACTGCTCTGTAACCAGCTATCTACTAGCCACCACACTGCTCTGTAACCAATTAGCTACTAGCCACCACACTGCTCTGTAACCAACTAGCTACTAGCCACCACACTGCTCTGTAACCAGCTATCTACTAGCCACCACACTGCTCTGTAACCAACTAGCTACTAGCCACCACGCTGCTCTGTAACCAACTAGCTACTAGCCACCACACTGCTCTGTAACCTACTAGCAACTAGCCACCACACTGCTCTGTAACCTACTAGCTGCTAGCCACCACACTGCTCTGTAACCAGCTAGCTACTAGCCACCACACTGCTCTGTAACCAACTAGCTACTAGCAACCACACTGCTCTGTAACCTAATAGCCACCACACTGCTCTGTAACCTACTAGCTAGTAGCCACCACACTGCTCTGTAACCAACTAGCTACTAGCCACCACACTACTCTGTAGCCTACTAGCTACTATCCACCACACTGCTCTGTAACCTACTAGCTACTAGCCACCACACTGCTCTGTAACCTACTAGCCACCACACTGCTCTGTAACCTACTAGCTACTAGCCACCACACTGCTCTGTAACCAACTAGCTACTAGCCACCACACTACGCTGTAGTTACTAGCTACTAGCCACCACACTGCTCTGTAACCAGCTATCTACTAGCCACCACACTGCTCTGTAACCAACTAGCTACTAGCCACCACACTGCTCTGTAACCAACTAGCTACTACCCACCACACTGCCCTGTAACCAACTAGCTACTTGCCACCACACTGCTCTGTAACCAACTAGCTCCTAGCCACCACACTGCTCTTTAACCTACTAGCTACTAGCCACCACACTACTCTGTAGCCTACTAGCTACTAGCCACCACACTGCTCTGTAATCAGCTATCTACTAGCCACCACACTGCTCTGTAACCAACTAGCTACTAGCCACCACGCTGCTCTGTAACCAACTAGCTACCAGCCACCACACTGCCCTGTAACCAACTAGCTACTAGCCACCACACTGCTCTGTAACCTACTAGCTACTAGCCACCACACTGCTCTGTAACCTACTAGCCACCACACTGCTCTGTAACCTACTAGCTACTATCCACCACACTGCTCTGTAACCAACTAGCTGCTAGCCACCACACTACGCTGTATTTACTAGCTACTAGCCACCACACTGCTCTGTAACCAGCTATCTACTAGCCACCACACTGCTCTGTAACCAACTAGCTACTAGCCACCACACTGCTCTGTAACCAACTAGCTACTAGCCACCACACTGCTCTGTAACCAACTAGCTCCTAGCCACCACACTGCTCTGTAACCTGCTAGCTACTAGCCACCACACTGCTCTGTAACCTACTAGCTACTAGCCACCACACTACTCTGTAGCCTACTAGCTACTAGCCACCACACTGCTCTGTAACCAGCTATCTACTAGCCACCACACTGCTCTGTAACCAACTAGCTACTAGCCACCACGCTGCTCTGTAACCAACTAGCTACTAGCCACCACACTGCCCTGTAACCAACTAGCTACTAGCCACCACACTGCTCTGTAACCAGCTATCTACTAGCCACCACACTGCTCTGTAACCAATTAGCTACTAGCCACCACACTGCTCTGTAACCAACTAGCTACTAGCCACCACACTGCTCTGTAACCAGCTATCTACTAGCCACCACACTGCTCTGTAACCAACTAGCTACTAGCCACCACGCTGCTCTGTAACCAACTAGCTACTAGCCACCACACTGCTCTGTAACCTACTAGCAACTAGCCACCACACTGCTCTGTAACCTACTAGCTGCTAGCCACCACACTGCTCTGTAACCTACTAGCTGCTAGCCACCACACTGCTCTGTAACCTACTAGCTACTAGCCACCACACTGCTCTGTAACCAGCTATCTACTAGCCACCACACTGATCTGTAACCAACTAGCTACTAGCAACCACACTGCTCTGTAACCAACTAGCTACTAGCCACCACACTGCTCTGTAACCAACTAGCTACTTGCCTCCACACTGCTCTGTAACCTACTAGCCACCACACTGCTCTGTAACATACTAGCTACTAGCCACCACAATGCTCTGTAACCTACTAGCTACTAGCCACCACACTGCTCTGTGACGTACTAGCCACCACACTGCTCTGTAACCTACTAGCCACCACACTGCTCTGTAACCTACTAGCCACCACACTGCTCTGTAACCTACTAGCTACTAGCCACCACACTGCTCTGTAACCTACTAGCTACTAGCCACCACACTGCTCTGTAACCAACTAGCTACTAGCCACCACACTGCTCTGTAACCAACTAGCTACTCGCCACCACACTGCTCTGTAACCTACTAGCTACTAGCCACCACACTGCTCTGTAACCTACTAGCCACCACACTGCTCTGTAACCTACTAGCTACTAGCCACCACACTGCTCTGTAACCAACTAGCTACTAGCCACCACACAACGCTGTAGTTACTAGCTACTAGCCACCACACTGCTCTGTAACCAACTAGCTACTAGCCACCACACTGCTCTGTAACCAACTAGCTACTAGCCACCACACTGCCCTGTAACCAACTAGCTACTAGCCACCACACTGCTCTGTAACCAACTAGCTCCTAGCCACCACACTGCTCTGTAACCTACTAGCTACTAGCCACCACACTGCTCTGTAACCTACAAGCTACTAGCCACCACACTACTCTGTAGCCTACTAGCTACTAGCCACCACACTGCTCTATAACCAGCTATCTACTAGCCACCACACTGCTCTGTAACTAACTAGCTACTAGCCACCACACTGCTCTGTAACCTACTAGCTACTAGCCACCACACTGCTCTGTAACCTACTAGCTACTAGCCACCACACTGCTCTGTAACCAACTAGCTACTAGCCACCACACTACTCTGTAACCTACTAGCTACTAGCCACCACACTGCTCTGTAACCAGCTATCTACTAGCCACCACACTGCTCTGTAACCAGCTATCTACTAGCCACCACACTGCTCTGTAACCAACTAGCCACTAGCCACCACACTGCTCTGTAACCTACTAGCTACTAGCCACCACGCTGCTCTGTAACCAACTAGCTACTAGCCACCACACTGCCCTGTAACCAACTAGCTACTAGCCACCACTTCTCTGTAACCAACTAGCTCCTAGCCACCACACTGCTCTGTAACCTACTAGCTACTAGCCACCACACTGCTCTGTAACCTCCTAGCTACTAGCCACCACACTACTCTGTAGCCTACTAGCTACTAGCCACCACACTGCTCTGTAACCAGCTATCTACTAGCCACCACACTGCTCTGTAACCAACTAGCTACTAGCCACCACACTGCTCTGTAACCAACTAGCTGCTAGCCACCACACTGCTCTGTAACCTACTAGCTGCTAGCCACCACACTGCTCTGTAACCTACTAGCTACTAGCCACCACACTGCTCTGTAACCTACTAGCTACTAGCCACCACACTGCTCTGTAACCAGCTATCTACTAGCCACCACACTGCTCTGTAACCAACTAGCTACTAGCCACCACGCTGCTCTGTAACCAACTAGCTACTAGCCACCACACTGCTCTGTAACCAACTAGCTACTAGCCACCACACTGCTCTGTAACCAACTAGCTACTAGCCACCACACTGCTCTGTAACCAACTAGCTCCTAGCCACCACACTGCTCTGTAACCTACTAGCTACTAGCCACCACACTGCTCTGTAACCTACTAGCTACTAGCCACCACACTACTCTGTAGCCTACTAGCTACTAGCCACCACACTGCTCTGTAACCAGCTATCTACTAGCCACCACATTGCTCTGTAACCAACTAGCTACTAGCCACCACACTGCCCTGTAACCAACTAGCTACTAGCCACCACACTGCTCTGTCACCAACTAGCTACTATCCACCACACTGCTCTGTAACCTACTAGCTACTAGCCACCACACTGCTCTGTAACCTACTAGCCACCACACTGCTCTGTAACCTACTAGCTACTATCCACCACACTGCTCTGTAACCAACTAGCTGCTAGCCACCACACTACGCTGTATTTACTAGCTACTAGCCACCACACTGCTCTGTAACCAGCTATCTACTAGCCACCACACTGCTCTGTAACCAACTAGCTACTAGCCACCACACTGCTCTGTAACCAACTAGCTACTAGCCACCACACTGCTCTGTAACCAACTAGCTACTAGCCACCACACTGCCCTGTAACCAACTAGCTCCTAGCCACCACACTGCCCTGTAACCAACTAGCTACTAGCCACCACACTGCTCTGTAACCTACTAGCTACTAGCCACCACACTACTCTGTAGCCTACTAGCTACTAGCCACCACACTGCTCTGTAACCAGCTATCTACTAGCCACCACACTGCTCTGTAACCAACTAGCTACTAGCCACCACGCTGCTCTGTAACCAACTAGCTACTAGCCACCACACTGCCCTGTAACCAGCTATCTACTAGCCACCACACTGCTCTGTAACCAATTAGCTACTAGCCACCACACTGCTCTGTAACCAACTAGCTACTAGCCACCACACTGCTCTGTAACCAGCTATCTACTAGCCACCACACTGCTCTGTAACCAACTAGCTACTAGCCACCACGCTGCTCTGTAACCAACTAGCTACTAGCCACCACACTGCTCTGTAACCTACTAGCAACTAGCCACCACACTGCTCTGTAACCTACTACCTGCTAGCCACCACACTGATCTGTAACCAACTAGCTACTAGCCACCACACTGCTCTGTAACCAACTAGCTACTAGCCACCACACTGCTCTGTAACCAACTAGCTACTTGCCTCCACACTGCTCTGTAACATACTAGCCACCACACTGCTCTGTAACATACTAGCTACTAGCCACCACACTGCTCTGTAACCTACTAGCTACTAGCCACCACACTGCTCTGTGACCTACTAGCCACCACACTGCTCTGTAACCTACTAGCCACCAAACTGCTCTGTAACCTACTAGCCACCACACTGCTCTGTAACCTACTAGCTACTAGCCACCACACTGCTCTGTAACCTACTAGCTACTAGCCACCACACTGCTCTGTAACCAACTAGCTACTAGCCACCACACTGCTCTGTAACCAACTAGCTACTCGCCACCACACTGCTCTGTAACCTACTAGCTACTAGCCACCACACTGCTCTGTAACCAACTAGCTACTAGCCACCACACAACGCTGTAGTTACTAGCTACTAGCCACCACACTGCTCTGTAACCAACTAGCTACTAGCCACCACACTGCTCTGTAACCAACTAGCTACTAGCCACCACACTGCCCTGTAACCAACTAGCTACTAGCCACCACACTGCTCTGTAACCAACTAGCTCCTAGCCACCACACTGCTCTGTAACCTACTAGCTACTAGCCACCACACTGCTCTGTAACCTACTAGCTACTAGCCACCACACTACTCTGTAGCCTACTAGCTACTAGCCACCACACTGCTCTATAACCAGCTATCTACTAGCCACCACACTGCTCTGTAACTAACTAGCTACTAGCCACCACACTGCTCTGTAACCTACTAGCTACTAGCCACCACACTGCTCTGTAACCTACTAGCTACTAGCCACCACACTGCTCTGTAACCAACTAGCTACTAGCCACCACACTACTCTGTAACCTACTAGCTACTAGCCACCACACTGCTCTGTAACCAGCTATCTACTAGCCACCACACTGCTCTGTAACCAACTAGCTAATAGCCACTACGCTGCTCTGTAACCAACTAGCTACTAGCCACCACACTGCCCTGTAACCAACTAGCTACTAGCCACCACACTGCTCTGTAACCAACTAGCTCCTAGCCACCACACTGCTCTGTAACCTACTAGCTACTAGCCACCACACTGCTCTGTAACCTACTAGCTACTAGCCACCACACTACTCTGTAGCCTACTAGCTACTAGCCACCACACTGCTCTGTAACCAGCTATCTACTAGCCACCACACTGCTCTGTAACCAACTAGCTACTAGCCACCACACTGCTCTGTAACCTACTAGCTACTAGCCACCACACTGCTCTGTAACCAACTAGCTACTAGCCACCACGCTGCTCTGTAACCAACTAGCTACTAGCCACCACACTGCCCTGTAACCAACTAGCTACTAGCCACCACTTCTCTGTAACCAACTAGCTCCTAGCCACCACACTGCTCTGTAACCTACTAGCTACTAGCCACCACACTGCTCTGTAACCTACTAGCTACTAGCCACCACACTACTCTGTAGCCTACTAGCTACTTGCCACCACACTGCTCTGTAACCAGCTATCTACTAGCCACCACACTGCTCTGTAACCAACTAGCTACTAGCCACCACACTGCTCTGTAACCAACTAGCTGCTAGCCACCACACTGCTCTGTAACCTACTAGCTGCTAGCCACCACACTGCTCTGTAACCAACTAGCTACTAGCCACCACTTCTCTGTAACCAACTAGCTCCTAGCCACCACACTGCTCTGTAACCTACTAGCTACTAGCCACCACACTGCTCTGTAACCTACTAGCTACTAGCCACCACACTGCTCTGTAACCAACTAGCTACTAGCCACCACACTGCTCTGTAACCTACTAGCTACTAGCCACCACACTGCTCTGTAACATACTAGCTACTAGCCACCACACTGCTCTGTAACCTACTAGCTACTAGCCACCACACTGCTCTGTGACCTACTAGCCACCACACTGCTCTGTAACCTACTAGCCACCACACTGCTCTGTAACCTACTAGCTACTAGCCACCACACTGCTCTGTAACCTACTAGCTACTAGCCACCACACTGCTCTGTAACCAGCTAGCTACTAGCCACCACACTGCTCTGTAACCAACTAGCTACTAGCCACCACACTGCTCTGTAACCTACTAGCTACTAGCCACCACACTGCTCTGTAACCTACTAGCTACTAGCCACCACACTGCTCTGTAACCAGCAAGCTACTAGCCACCACACTGCTCTGTAACCAACTAGCTACTAGCCACCACACTGCTCTGTAACCTACTAGCCACCACACTGCTCTGTAACCTACTAGCTACTAGCCACCACACTGCTCTGTAACCAACTAGCTACTAGCCACCACACTACGCTGTAGTTACTAGCTACTAGCCACCACACTGCTCTGTAACCAGCTATCTACTAGCCACCACACTGCTCTGTAACCAACTAGCTACTAGCCACCACACTGCTCTGTAACCAACTAGCTACTAGCCACCACACTGCTCTGTAACCAACTAGCTACTAGCCACCACACTGCCCTGTAACCAACTAGCTCCTAGCCACCACACTGCCCTGTAACCAACTAGCTACTAGCCACCACACTGCTCTGTAACCAACTAGCTCCTAGCCACCACACTGCTCTGTAACCTACTAGCTACTAGCCACCACACTGCTCTGTAACCTACTAGCTACTAGCCACCACACTACTCTGTAGCCTACTAGCTACTAGCCACCACACTGCTCTGTAACCAGCTATCTACTAGCCACCACACTGCTCTGTAACCAACTAGCTACTAGCCACCACGCTGCTCTGTAACCAACTAGCTACTAGCCACCACACTGCCCTGTAACCAACTAGCTACTAGCCACCACACTGCTCTGTAACCAGCTATCTACTAGCCACCACACTGCTCTGTAACCAATTAGCTACTAGCCACCACACTGCTCTGTAACCAACTAGCTACTAGCCACCACACTGCTCTGTAACCAACTATCTACTAGCCACCACACTGCTCTGTAACCAACTAGCTACTAGCCACCACGCTGCTCTGTAACCAACTAGCTACTAGCCACCACACTGCTCTGTAACCTACTAGCAACTAGCCACCACACTGCTCTGTAACCTACTAGCTGCTAGCCACCACACTGCTCTGTAACCTACTAGCTGCTAGCCACCACACTGCTCTGTAACCTACTAGCTACTAGCCACCACACTGCTCTGTAACCAGCTATCTACTAGCCACCACACTGATCTGTAACCAATTAGCTACTAGCCACCACACTGCTCTGTAACCTACTAGCTACTAGCCACCACACTGCTCTGTAACCTACTAGCTACTAGCCAAAACACTACTCTGTAGCCTACTAGCTACTAGCCACCACACTGCTCTGTAACCAGCTATCTACTAGCCACCACACTGCTCTGTAACCAACTAGCTACTAGCCACCACGCTGCTCTGTAACCAACTAGCTACTAGCCACCACACTGCCCTGTAACCAACTAGCTACTAGCCACCACACTGCTCTGTAACCAGCTATCTACTAGCCACCACACTGCTCTGTAACCAATTAGCTACTAGCCACCACACTGCTCTGTAACCAACTAGCTACTAGCCACCACACTGCTCTGTAACCAGCTATCTACTAGCCACCACACTGCTCTGTAACCAACTAGCTACTAGCCACCACGCTGCTCTGTAACCAACTAGCTACTAGCCACCACACTGCTCTGTAACCTACTAGCAACTAGCCACCACACTGCTCTGTAACCTACTAGCTGCTAGCCACCACACTGCTCTGTAACCAGCTAGCTACTAGCCACCACACTGCTCTGTAACCAACTAGCTACTAGCAACCACACTGCTCTGTAACCTAATAGCCACCACACTGCTCTGTAACCTACTAGCTAGTAGCCACCACACTGCTCTGTAACCAACTAGCTACTAGCCACCACACTACTCTGTAGCCTACTAGCTACTATCCACCACACTGCTCTGTAACCTACTAGCTACTAGCCACCACACTGCTCTGTAACCTACTAGCCACCACACTGCTCTGTAACCTACTAGCTACTAGCCACCACACTGCTCTGTAACCAACTAGCTACTAGCCACCACACTACGCTGTAGTTACTAGCTACTAGCCACCACACTGCTCTGTAACCAGCTATCTACTAGCCACCACACTGCTCTGTAACCAACTAGCTACTAGCCACCACACTGCTCTGTAACCAACTAGCTACTACCCACCACACTGCCCTGTAACCAACTAGCTACTTGCCACCACACTGCTCTGTAACCAACTAGCTCCTAGCCACCACACTGCTCTTTAACCTACTAGCTACTAGCCACCACACTACTCTGTAGCCTACTAGCTACTAGCCACCACACTGCTCTGTAATCAGCTATCTACTAGCCACCACACTGCTCTGTAACCAACTAGCTACTAGCCACCACGCTGCTCTGTAACCAACTAGCTACCAGCCACCACACTGCCCTGTAACCAACTAGCTACTAGCCACCACACTGCTCTGTAACCTACTAGCTACTAGCCACCACACTGCTCTGTAACCTACTAGCCACCACACTGCTCTGTAACCTACTAGCTACTATCCACCACACTGCTCTGTAACCAACTAGCTGCTAGCCACCACACTACGCTGTATTTACTAGCTACTAGCCACCACACTGCTCTGTAACCAGCTATCTACTAGCCACCACACTGCTCTGTAACCAACTAGCTACTAGCCACCACACTGCTCTGTAACCAACTAGCTACTAGCCACCACACTGCTCTGTAACCAACTAGCTCCTAGCCACCACACTGCTCTGTAACCTGCTAGCTACTAGCCACCACACTGCTCTGTAACCTACTAGCTACTAGCCACCACACTACTCTGTAGCCTACTAGCTACTAGCCACCACACTGCTCTGTAACCAGCTATCTACTAGCCACCACACTGCTCTGTAACCAACTAGCTACTAGCCACCACGCTGCTCTGTAACCAACTAGCTACTAGCCACCACACTGCCCTGTAACCAACTAGCTACTAGCCACCACACTGCTCTGTAACCAGCTATCTACTAGCCACCACACTGCTCTGTAACCAATTAGCTACTAGCCACCACACTGCTCTGTAACCAACTAGCTACTAGCCACCACACTGCTCTGTAACCAGCTATCTACTAGCCACCACACTGCTCTGTAACCAACTAGCTACTAGCCACCACGCTGCTCTGTAACCAACTAGCTACTAGCCACCACACTGCTCTGTAACCTACTAGCAACTAGCCACCACACTGCTCTGTAACCTACTAGCTGCTAGCCACCACACTGCTCTGTAACCTACTAGCTGCTAGCCACCACACTGCTCTGTAACCTACTAGCTACTAGCCACCACACTGCTCTGTAACCAGCTATCTACTAGCCACCACACTGATCTGTAACCAACTAGCTACTAGCCACCACACTGCTCTGTAACCAACTAGCTACTAGCCACCACACTGCTCTGTAACCAACTAGCTACTTGCCTCCACACTGCTCTGTAACCTACTAGCCACCACACTGCTCTGTAACATACTAGCTACTAGCCACCACAATGCTCTGTAACCTACTAGCTACTAGCCACCACACTGCTCTGTGACGTACTAGCCACCACACTGCTCTGTAACCTACTAGCCACCACACTGCTCTGTAACCTACTAGCCACCACACTGCTCTGTAACCTACTAGCTACTAGCCACCACACTGCTCTGTAACCTACTAGCTACTAGCCACCACACTGCTCTGTAACCAACTAGCTACTAGCCACCACACTGCTCTGTAACCAACTAGCTACTCGCCACCACACTGCTCTGTAACCTACTAGCTACTAGCCACCACACTGCTCTGTAACCTACTAGCCACCACACTGCTCTGTAACCTACTAGCTACTAGCCACCACACTGCTCTGTAACCAACTAGCTACTAGCCACCACACAACGCTGTAGTTACTAGCTACTAGCCACCACACTGCTCTGTAACCAACTAGCTACTAGCCACCACACTGCTCTGTAACCAACTAGCTACTAGCCACCACACTGCCCTGTAACCAACTAGCTACTAGCCACCACACTGCTCTGTAACCAACTAGCTCCTAGCCACCACACTGCTCTGTAACCTACTAGCTACTAGCCACCACACTGCTCTGTAACCTACAAGCTACTAGCCACCACACTACTCTGTAGCCTACTAGCTACTAGCCACCACACTGCTCTATAACCAGCTATCTACTAGCCACCACACTGCTCTGTAACTAACTAGCTACTAGCCACCACACTGCTCTGTAACCTACTAGCTACTAGCCACCACACTGCTCTGTAACCTACTAGCTACTAGCCACCACACTGCTCTGTAACCAACTAGCTACTAGCCACCACACTACTCTGTAACCTACTAGCTACTAGCCACCACACTGCTCTGTAACCAGCTATCTACTAGCCACCACACTGCTCTGTAACCAGCTATCTACTAGCCACCACACTGCTCTGTAACCAACTAGCCACTAGCCACCACACTGCTCTGTAACCTACTAGCTACTAGCCACCACGCTGCTCTGTAACCAACTAGCTACTAGCCACCACACTGCCCTGTAACCAACTAGCTACTAGCCACCACTTCTCTGTAACCAACTAGCTCCTAGCCACCACACTGCTCTGTAACCTACTAGCTACTAGCCACCACACTGCTCTGTAACCTCCTAGCTACTAGCCACCACACTACTCTGTAGCCTACTAGCTACTAGCCACCACACTGCTCTGTAACCAGCTATCTACTAGCCACCACACTGCTCTGTAACCAACTAGCTACTAGCCACCACACTGCTCTGTAACCAACTAGCTGCTAGCCACCACACTGCTCTGTAACCTACTAGCTGCTAGCCACCACACTGCTCTGTAACCTACTAGCTACTAGCCACCACACTGCTCTGTAACCTACTAGCTACTAGCCACCACACTGCTCTGTAACCAGCTATCTACTAGCCACCACACTGCTCTGTAACCAACTAGCTACTAGCCACCACGCTGCTCTGTAACCAACTAGCTACTAGCCACCACACTGCTCTGTAACCAACTAGCTACTAGCCACCACACTGCTCTGTAACCAACTAGCTACTAGCCACCACACTGCTCTGTAACCAACTAGCTCCTAGCCACCACACTGCTCTGTAACCTACTAGCTACTAGCCACCACACTGCTCTGTAACCTACTAGCTACTAGCCACCACACTACTCTGTAGCCTACTAGCTACTAGCCACCACACTGCTCTGTAACCAGCTATCTACTAGCCACCACATTGCTCTGTAACCAACTAGCTACTAGCCACCACACTGCCCTGTAACCAACTAGCTACTAGCCACCACACTGCTCTGTCACCAACTAGCTACTATCCACCACACTGCTCTGTAACCTACTAGCTACTAGCCACCACACTGCTCTGTAACCTACTAGCCACCACACTGCTCTGTAACCTACTAGCTACTATCCACCACACTGCTCTGTAACCAACTAGCTGCTAGCCACCACACTACGCTGTATTTACTAGCTACTAGCCACCACACTGCTCTGTAACCAGCTATCTACTAGCCACCACACTGCTCTGTAACCAACTAGCTACTAGCCACCACACTGCTCTGTAACCAACTAGCTACTAGCCACCACACTGCTCTGTAACCAACTAGCTACTAGCCACCACACTGCCCTGTAACCAACTAGCTCCTAGCCACCACACTGCCCTGTAACCAACTAGCTACTAGCCACCACACTGCTCTGTAACCTACTAGCTACTAGCCACCACACTACTCTGTAGCCTACTAGCTACTAGCCACCACACTGCTCTGTAACCAGCTATCTACTAGCCACCACACTGCTCTGTAACCAACTAGCTACTAGCCACCACGCTGCTCTGTAACCAACTAGCTACTAGCCACCACACTGCCCTGTAACCAGCTATCTACTAGCCACCACACTGCTCTGTAACCAATTAGCTACTAGCCACCACACTGCTCTGTAACCAACTAGCTACTAGCCACCACACTGCTCTGTAACCAGCTATCTACTAGCCACCACACTGCTCTGTAACCAACTAGCTACTAGCCACCACGCTGCTCTGTAACCAACTAGCTACTAGCCACCACACTGCTCTGTAACCTACTAGCAACTAGCCACCACACTGCTCTGTAACCTACTACCTGCTAGCCACCACACTGATCTGTAACCAACTAGCTACTAGCCACCACACTGCTCTGTAACCAACTAGCTACTAGCCACCACACTGCTCTGTAACCAACTAGCTACTTGCCTCCACACTGCTCTGTAACATACTAGCCACCACACTGCTCTGTAACATACTAGCTACTAGCCACCACACTGCTCTGTAACCTACTAGCTACTAGCCACCACACTGCTCTGTGACCTACTAGCCACCACACTGCTCTGTAACCTACTAGCCACCAAACTGCTCTGTAACCTACTAGCCACCACACTGCTCTGTAACCTACTAGCTACTAGCCACCACACTGCTCTGTAACCTACTAGCTACTAGCCACCACACTGCTCTGTAACCAACTAGCTACTAGCCACCACACTGCTCTGTAACCAACTAGCTACTCGCCACCACACTGCTCTGTAACCTACTAGCTACTAGCCACCACACTGCTCTGTAACCAACTAGCTACTAGCCACCACACAACGCTGTAGTTACTAGCTACTAGCCACCACACTGCTCTGTAACCAACTAGCTACTAGCCACCACACTGCTCTGTAACCAACTAGCTACTAGCCACCACACTGCCCTGTAACCAACTAGCTACTAGCCACCACACTGCTCTGTAACCAACTAGCTCCTAGCCACCACACTGCTCTGTAACCTACTAGCTACTAGCCACCACACTGCTCTGTAACCTACTAGCTACTAGCCACCACACTACTCTGTAGCCTACTAGCTACTAGCCACCACACTGCTCTATAACCAGCTATCTACTAGCCACCACACTGCTCTGTAACTAACTAGCTACTAGCCACCACACTGCTCTGTAACCTACTAGCTACTAGCCACCACACTGCTCTGTAACCTACTAGCTACTAGCCACCACACTGCTCTGTAACCAACTAGCTACTAGCCACCACACTACTCTGTAACCTACTAGCTACTAGCCACCACACTGCTCTGTAACCAGCTATCTACTAGCCACCACACTGCTCTGTAACCAACTAGCTAATAGCCACTACGCTGCTCTGTAACCAACTAGCTACTAGCCACCACACTGCCCTGTAACCAACTAGCTACTAGCCACCACACTGCTCTGTAACCAACTAGCTCCTAGCCACCACACTGCTCTGTAACCTACTAGCTACTAGCCACCACACTGCTCTGTAACCTACTAGCTACTAGCCACCACACTACTCTGTAGCCTACTAGCTACTAGCCACCACACTGCTCTGTAACCAGCTATCTACTAGCCACCACACTGCTCTGTAACCAACTAGCTACTAGCCACCACACTGCTCTGTAACCTACTAGCTACTAGCCACCACACTGCTCTGTAACCAACTAGCTACTAGCCACCACGCTGCTCTGTAACCAACTAGCTACTAGCCACCACACTGCCCTGTAACCAACTAGCTACTAGCCACCACTTCTCTGTAACCAACTAGCTCCTAGCCACCACACTGCTCTGTAACCTACTAGCTACTAGCCACCACACTGCTCTGTAACCTACTAGCTACTAGCCACCACACTACTCTGTAGCCTACTAGCTACTTGCCACCACACTGCTCTGTAACCAGCTATCTACTAGCCACCACACTGCTCTGTAACCAACTAGCTACTAGCCACCACACTGCTCTGTAACCAACTAGCTGCTAGCCACCACACTGCTCTGTAACCTACTAGCTGCTAGCCACCACACTGCTCTGTAACCAACTAGCTACTAGCCACCACTTCTCTGTAACCAACTAGCTCCTAGCCACCACACTGCTCTGTAACCTACTAGCTACTAGCCACCACACTGCTCTGTAACCTACTAGCTACTAGCCACCACACTGCTCTGTAACCAACTAGCTACTAGCCACCACACTGCTCTGTAACCTACTAGCTACTAGCCACCACACTGCTCTGTAACATACTAGCTACTAGCCACCACACTGCTCTGTAACCTACTAGCTACTAGCCACCACACTGCTCTGTGACCTACTAGCCACCACACTGCTCTGTAACCTACTAGCCACCACACTGCTCTGTAACCTACTAGCTACTAGCCACCACACTGCTCTGTAACCTACTAGCTACTAGCCACCACACTGCTCTGTAACCAGCTAGCTACTAGCCACCACACTGCTCTGTAACCAACTAGCTACTAGCCACCACACTGCTCTGTAACCTACTAGCTACTAGCCACCACACTGCTCTGTAACCTACTAGCTACTAGCCACCACACTGCTCTGTAACCAGCAAGCTACTAGCCACCACACTGCTCTGTAACCAACTAGCTACTAGCCACCACACTGCTCTGTAACCTACTATCTACTAGCCACCACACTGCTCTGTAACTTACTAGCTGCTAGCCACCACACTGCTCTGTAACCTACTAGCTACTAGCCACTACACTGCTCTGTAACCTACTAGCTACTAGCCACCACACTGCTCTGTAACTAACTAGCTACTAGCCACCACACTGCTCTGTAACCAACTAGCTACTAGCCACCACACTGCTCTGTGACCTACTAGCCACCACACTGCTCTGTAACCACCTAGCTACTAGCCACCACACTGCTCTGTAACCTACTAGCCACCACACTGCTCTGTAACCTACTAGCTACTAGCCACCACACTGCTCTGTAACCTACTAGCTACTAGCCACCACACTGCTCTGTAACCTACTAGCTACTAGCCACCACACTGCTCTGTGACCTACTAGCCACCACACTGCTCTGTGACCTACTAGCCACCACACTGCTCTGTAACCTACTAGCCACCACACTGCTCTGTAACCTACTAGCTACTAGCCACCACACTGCTCTGTAACCAGCTAGCTACTAGCCACCACACTGCTCTGTAACCAACTAGCTACTAGCCACCACACTACTCTGTAACCTACTAGCTACTAGCCACCACACTGCTCTGTAACCAGCTATCTACTAGCCACCACACTGCTCTGTAACCAACTAGCTACTAGCCACTACGCTGCTCTGTAACCAACTAGCTACTAGCCACCACACTGCCCTGTAACCAACTAGCTACTAGCCACCACACTGCTCTGTAACCAACTAGCTCCTAGCCACCACACTGCTCTGTAACCTACTAGCTACTAGCCACCACACTGCTCTGTAACCTACTAGCTACTAGCCACCACACTACTCTGTAGCCTACTAGCTACTAGCCACCACACTGCTCTGTAACCATCTATCTACTAGCCACCACACTGCTCTGTAACCAACTAGCTACTAGCCACCACACTGCTCTGTAACCTACTAGCTACTAGCCACCACACTGCTCTGTAACCAACTAGCTACTAGCCACCACACTGCTCTGTAACCAACTAGCTACTAGCCACCACGCTGCTCTGTAACCAACTAGCTACTAGCCACCACACTGCCCTGTAACCAACTAGCTACTAGCCACCACTTCTCTGTAACCAACTAGCTCCTAGCCACCACACTGCTCTGTAACCTACTAGCTACTAGCCACCACACTGCTCTGTAACCTACTAGCTACTAGCCACCACACTACTCTGTAGCCTACTAGCTACTAGCCACCACACTTCTCTGTAACCAACTAGCTCCTAGCCACCACACTGCTCTGTAACCTACTAGCTACTAGCCACCACACTGCTCTGTAACCTACTAGCTACTAGCCACCACACTACTCTGTAGCCTACTAGCTACTAGCCACCACACTGCTCTGTAACCAGCTATCTACTAGCCACCACACTGCTCTGTAACCAACTAGCTACTAGCCACCACGCTGCTCTGTAACCAACTAGCTACTAGCCACCACACTGCCCTGTAACCAACTAGCTACTAGCCACCACACTGCTCTGTAACCAACTAGCTCCTAGCCACCACACTGCTCTGTAACCTACTAGCTACTAGCCACCACACTGCTCTGTAACCAACTAGCTACTAGCCACCACACTGCTCTGTGACCTACTAGCCACCACACTGCTCTGTAACCACCTAGCTACTAGCCACCACACTGCTCTGTAACCTACTAGCCACCACACTGCTCTGTAACCTACTAGCTACTAGCCACCACACTGCTCTGTAACCTACTAGCTACTAGCCACCACACTGCTCTGTAACCTACTAGCTACTAGCCACCACACTGCTCTGTGACCTACTAGCCACCACACTGCTCTCTGACCTACTAGCCACCACACTGCTCTGTAACCTACTAGCCACCACACTGCTCTGTAACCTACTAGCTACTAGCCACCACACTGCTCTGTAACCAGCTAGCTACTAGCCACCACACTACTCTGTAGCCTACTAGCTACTAGCCACCACACTGCTCTGTAACCAGCTATCTACTAGCCACCACACTGCTCTGTAACCAACTAGCTACTAGCCACCACACTGCTCTGTAACCGACTAGCTACTAGCCACCACACTGCTGTGTAACCAACTAGCTACTAGCCACCACGCTGCTCTGTAACCAACTAGCTACTAGCCACAGCACTGCTCTGTAACCAACTAGCTACTAGCCACCACACTGCTCTGTAACCTACTAGCTACTAGCCACCACACTGCTCTGTAACCTACTAGCTACTAGCCACCATACTGCTCTGTAACCAACTAGCTACTAGCCACCACACTACTCTGTAGCCTACTAGCTACTAGCCACCACACTGCTCTGTAACCAGCTATCTACTAGCCACCACACTGCTCTGTAACCAACTAGCTACTAGCCACCACGCTGCTCTGTAACCAACTAGCTACTAGCCACCACACTGCCCTGTAACCAACTAGCTACTAGCCACCACACTGCTCTGTAACCAACTAGCTACTAGCCACCACACTGCTCTGTAACCTACTAGCTACTAGCCACCACACTGCTCTGTAACCTACTAGCCACCACACTGCTCTGTAACCTACTAGCTACTAGCCACCACACTGCTCTGTAACCAACTAGCTACTAGCCACCACACTGCTCTGTAACCAACTAGCTACTAGCCACCACACTGCTCTGTAACCTACTAGCTACTAGCCACCACACTGCTCTGTAACCTACTAGCTACTAGCCACCACACTACTCTGTAGCCTACTAGCTACTAGCCACCACACTGCTCTGTAACCAGCTATCTACTAGCCACCACACTGCTCTGTAACCAACTAGCTACTAGCCACCACGCTGCTCTGTAACCAACTAGCTACTAGCCACCACGCTGCCCTGTAACCAACTAGCTACTAGCCACCACACTGCTCTGTAACCAACTAGCTACTATCCACCACACTGCTCTGTAACCTACTAGCTACTAGCCACCACACTGCCCTGTAACCTACTAGCTACTAGCCACCACACTGCTCTGTGACCAACTAGCTACTAGCCACCACACTGCTCTGTAACCAACTAGCTACAATCCACCACACTGCTCTGTAACCTACTAGCTACTAGCCACCACACTGCTCTGTAACCAACTAGCTACTAGCCACCACACTGCTCTGTAACCTACTAGCTACTAGCCACCACACTGCTCTGTAACCTACTAGCCACCACACTGCTCTGTAACCTACTAGCTACTAGCCACCACACTGCTCTGTAACCAACTAGCTACTAGCCACCACACTACGCTATAGTTACTAGCTACTAGCCACCACACTGCTCTGTAACCAGCTATCTACTAGCCACCACACTGCTCTGTAACCAACTAGCTACTAGCCACCACACTGCTCTGTAACCAACTAGCTACTAGCCACCACACTGCCCTGTAACCAACTAACTACTAGCCACCACACTGCTCTGTAACCAACTAGCTCCTAGCCACCACACTGCTCTGTAACCTACTAGCTACTAGCCACCACACTGCTCTGTAACCTACTAGCTACTAGCCACCACACTACTCTGTAGCCTACTAGCTACTAGCCACCACACTGCTCTGTAACCAGCTATCTACTAGCCACCACACTGCTCTGTAACCAACTAGCTACTAGCCACCACGCTGCTCTGTAACCAACTAGCTACTAGCCACCACTTCTCTGTAACCAACTAGCTCCTAGCCACCACACTGCTCTGTAACCTACTAGCTACTAGCCACCACACTGCTCTGTAACCAGCTATCTACTAGCCACCACACTGCTCTGTAACCAACTAGCTACTAGCCACCACACTGCTCTGTAACCAACTAGCTGCTAGCCACCACACTGCTCTGTAACCTACTAGCTGCTAGCCACCACACTGCTCTGTAACCTACTAGCTGCTAGCCACCACACTGCTCTGTAACCTACTAGCTACTAGCCACCACACTGCTCTGTAACCGGCTATCTACTAGCCACCACACTGCTCTGTAACCAACTAGCTACTAGCCACCACGCTGCTCTGTAACCAACTAGCTACTAGCCACCACACTGCCCTGTAAGCAACTAGCTACTAGCCACCACACTGCTCTGTAACCAACTAGCTCCTAGCCACCACACTGCTCTGTAACCTACTAGCTACTAGCCACCACACTGCTCTGTAACCTACTAGCTACTAGCCACCACACTACTCTGTAGCCTATTAGCTACTAGCCACCACACTGCTCTGTAACCAGCTATCTACTAGCCACCACACTGCTCTGTAACCTACTATCTACTAGCCACCACACTGCTCTGTAACTTACTAGCTGCTAGCCACCACACTGCTCTGTAACCTACTAGCTACTAGCCACTACACTGCTCTGTAACCTACTAGCTACTAGCCACCACACTGCTCTGTAACTAACTAGCTACTAGCCACCACACTGCTCTGTAACCAACTAGCTACTAGCCACCACACTGCTCTGTGACCTACTAGCCACCACACTGCTCTGTAACCACCTAGCTACTAGCCACCACACTGCTCTGTAACCTACTAGCCACCACACTGCTCTGTAACCTACTAGCTACTAGCCACCACACTGCTCTGTAACCTACTAGCTACTAGCCACCACACTGCTCTGTAACCTACTAGCTACTAGCCACCACACTGCTCTGTGACCTACTAGCCACCACACTGCTCTCTGACCTACTAGCCACCACACTGCTCTGTAACCTACTAGCCACCACACTGCTCTGTAACCTACTAGCTACTAGCCACCACACTGCTCTGTAACCAGCTAGCTACTAGCCACCACACTGCTCTGTAACCAACTAGCTACTAGCCACCACACTACTCTGTAACCTACTAGCTACTAGCCACCACACTGCTCTGTAACCAGCTATCTACTAGCCACCACACTGCTCTGTAACCAACTAGCTACTAGCCACTACGCTGCTCTGTAACCAACTAGCTACTAGCCACCACACTGCCCTGTAACCAACTAGCTACTAGCCACCACACTGCTCTGTAACCAACTAGCTCCTAGCCACCACACTGCTCTGTAACCTACTAGCTACTAGCCACCACACTACTCTGTAACCTACTAGCTACTAGCCACCACACTACTCTGTAGCCTACTAGCTACTAGCCACCACACTGCTCTGTAACCATCTATCTACTAGCCACCACACTGCTCTGTAACCAACTAGCTACTAGCCACCACACTGCTCTGTAACCTACTAGCTACTAGCCACCACACTGCTCTGTAACCAACTAGCTACTAGCCACCACACTGCTCTGTAACCAACTAGCTACTAGCCACCACGCTGCTCTGTAACCAACTAGCTACTAGCCACCACACTGCCCTGTAACCAACTAGCTACTAGCCACCACTTCTCTGTAACCAACTAGCTCCTAGCCACCACACTGCTCTGTAACCTACTAGCTACTAGCCACCACACTGCTCTGTAACCTACTAGCTACTAGCCACCACACTACTCTGTAGCCTACTAGCTACTAGCCACCACACTGCTCTGTAACCAGCTATCTACTAGCCACCACACTGCTCTGTAACCAACTAGCTACTAGCCACCACACTGCTCTGTAACCGACTAGCTACTAGCCACCACACTGCTGTGTAACCAACTAGCTACTAGCCACCACGCTGCTCTGTAACCAACTAGCTACTAGCCACAGCACTGCTCTGTAACCAACTAGCTACTAGCCACCACACTGCTCTGTAACCTACTAGCTACTAGCCACCACACTGCTCTGTAACCTACTAGCTACTAGCCACCATACTGCTCTGTAAGCAACTAGCTACTAGCCACCACACTACTCTGTAGCCTACTAGCTACTAGCCACCACACTGCTCTGTAACCAGCTATCTACTAGCCACCACACTGCTCTGTAACCTACTAGCCACCACACTGCTCTGTAACCTACTAGCTACTAGCCACCACACTGCTCTGTAACCTACTAGCTACTAGCCACCACACTGCTCTGTAACCTACTAGCTACTAGCCACCACACTGCTCTGTGACCTACTAGCCACCACACTGCTCTCTGACCTACTAGCCACCACACTGCTCTGTAACCTACTAGCCACCACACTGCTCTGTAACCTACTAGCTACTAGCCACCACAATGCTCTGTAACCAGCTAGCTACTAGCCACCACACTGCTCTGTAACCAACTAGCTACTAGCCACCACACTACTCTGTAACCTACTAGCTACTAGCCACCACACTGCTCTGTAACCAGCTATCTACTAGCCACCACACTGCTCTGTAACCAACTAGCTACTAGCCACTACGCTGCTCTGTAACCAACTAGCTACTAGCCACCACACTGCCCTGTAACCAACTAGCTACTAGCCACCACACTGCTCTGTAACCAACTAGCTCCTAGCCACCACACTGCTCTGTAACCTACTAGCTACTAGCCACCACACTTCTCTGTAACCTACTAGCTACTAGCCACCACACTACTCTGTAGCCTACTAGCTACTAGCCACCACACTGCTCTGTAACCATCTATCTACTAGCCACCACACTGCTCTGTAACCAACTAGCTACTAGCCACCACACTGCTCTGTAACCTACTAGCTACTAGCCACCACACTGCTCTGTAACCAACTAGCTACTAGCCACCACACTGCTCTGTAACCAACTAGCTACTAGCCACCACGCTGCTCTGTAACCAACTAGCTACTAGCCACCACACTGCCCTGTAACCAACTAGCTACTAGCCACCACTTCTCTGTAACCAACTAGCTCCTAGCCACCACACTGCTCTGTAACCTACTAGCTACTAGCCACCACACTGCTCTGTAACCTACTAGCTACTAGCCACCACACTACTCTGTAGCCTACTAGCTACTAGCCACCACACTGCTCTGTAACCAGCTATCTACTAGCCACCACACTGCTCTGTAACCAACTAGCTACTAGCCACCACACTGCTCTGTAACCAACTAGCTGCTAGCCACCACACTGCTCTGTAACCTACTAGCTGCTAGCCACCACACTGCTCTGTAACCTACTAGCTGCTAGCCACCACACTGCTTTGTAACCTACAAGCTACTAGCCACCACACTGCTCTGTAACCGGCTATCTACTAGCCACCACACTGCTCTGTAACCAACTAGCTACTAGCCACCACGCTGCTCTGTAACCAACTAGCTACTAGCCACCACACTGCCCTGTAACCAACTAGCTACTAGCCACCACACTGCTCTGTAACCAACTAGCTCCTAGCCACCACACTGCTCTGTAACCTACTAGCTACTAGCCACCACACTGCTCTGTAACCTACTAGCTACTAGCCACCACACTACTCTGTAGCCTACTAGCTACTAGCCACCACACTGCTCTGTAACCAGCTATCTACTAGCCACCACACTGCTCTGTAACCAACTAGCTACTAGCCACCACACTGCTCTGTAACCGACTAGCTACTAGCCACCACACTGCTGTGTAACCAACTAGCTACTAGCCACCACGCTGCTCTGTAACCAACTAGCTACTAGCCACAGCACTGCTCTGTAACCAACTAGCTACTAGCCACCACACTGCTCTGTAACCTACTAGCTACTAGCCACCACACTGCTCTGTAACCTACTAGCTACTAGCCACCATACTGCTCTGTAAGCAACTAGCTACTAGCCACCACACTACTCTGTAGCCTACTAGCTACTAGCCACCACACTGCTCTGTAACCAGCTATCTACTAGCCACCACACTGCTCTGTAACCAACTAGCTACTAGCCACCACGCTGCTCTGTAACCAACTAGCTACTAGCCACCACACTGCCCTGTAACCAACTAGCTACTAGCCACCACACTGCTCTGTAACCAACTAGCTACTAGCCACCACACTGCTCTGTAACCTACTAGCTACTAGCCACCACACTGCTCTGTAACCTACTAGCCACCACACTGCTCTGTAACCTACTAGCTACTAGCCACCACACTGCTCTGTAACCAACTAGCTACTAGCCACCACACTACGCTATAGTTACTAGCTACTAGCCACCACACTGCTCTGTAACCAACTAGCTACTAGCCACCACGCTGCTCTGTAACCAACTAGCTACTAGCCACCACGCTGCCCTGTAACCAACTAGCTACTAGCCACCACACTGCTCTGTAACCAACTAGCTACTATCCACCACACTGCTCTGTAACCTACTAGCTACTAGCCACCACACTGCCCTGTAACCTACTAGCTACTAGCCACCACACTGTTCTGTGACCAACTAGCTACTAGCCACCACACTGCTCTGTAACCAACTAGCTACTATCCACCACACTGCTCTGTAACCTACTAGCTACTAGCCACCACACTGCTCTGTAACCAACTAGCTACTAGCCACCACACTGCTCAGTAACCTACTAGCTACTAGCCACCACACTGCTCTGTAACCTACTAGCCACCACACTGCTCTGTAACCTACTAGCTACTAGCCACCACACTGCTCTGTAACCAACTAGCTACTAGCCACCACACTACGCTATAGTTACTAGCTACTAGCCACCACACTGCTCTGTAACCAGCTATCTACTAGCCACCACACTGCTCTGTAACCAACTAGCTACTAGCCACCACACTGCTCTGTAACCAACTAGCTACTAGCCACCACACTGCCCTGTAACCAACTAACTACTAGCCACCACACTGCTCTGTAACCAACTAGCTCCTAGCCACCACACTGCTCTGTAACCTACTAGCTACTAGCCACCACACTGCTCTGTAACCTACTAGCTACTAGCCACCACACTACTCTGTAGCCTACTAGCTACTAGCCACCACACTGCTCTGTAACCAGCTATCTACTAGCCACCACACTGCTCTGTAACCAACTAGCTACTAGCCACCACGCTGCTCTGTAACCAACTAGCTACTAGCCACCACGCTGCCCTGTAACCAACTAGCTACTAGCCACCACACTGCTCTGTAACCAACTAGCTACTATCCACCACACTGCTCTGTAACCTACTAGCTACTAGCCACCACACTGCCCTGTAACCTACTAGCTACTAGCCACCACACTGCTCTGTGACCAACTAGCTACTAGCCACCACACTACTCTGTAGTTACTAGCTACTAGCCACCACACTGCTCTGTAACCAGCTATCTACTAGCCACCACACTGCTCTGTAACCAACTAGGTACTAGCCACCACGCTGCTCTGTAACCAACTAGCTACTAGCCACCACACTGCCCTGTAACCAACTAGCTACTAGCCACCACACTGCCCTGTAACCAACTAGCTCCTAGCCACCACAATGCTCTGTAACCTACTAGCTACTAGCCACCACACTGCTCTGTAACCAACTAGCTACTAGCCACCACACTGCTCTGTGACCTACTAGCCACCACACTGCTCTGTAACCTACTAGCCACCACACTGCTCTGTGACCTACTAGCCACCACACTGCTCTGTAACCTACTAGCCACCACACTGCTCTGTAACCTACTAGCCACCACACTGCTCTGTAACCTACTAGCTACTAGCAACCACACTGCTCTGTAACCTACTAGCTACTAGCCACCACACTGCTCTGTATCCAGCTAGCTACTAGCCACCACACTGCTCTGTAACCAACTAGCTACTAGCAACCACACTGCTCTGTAACCTACTAGCTACTAGCCACCACACTGCTCTGTAACCAACTAGCTACTAGCCACCACACTGCTCTGTAACCAACTAGCTACTAGCCAACACACTGCTCTGTAACCTACTAGCTACTAGCCACCACACTGCTCTGTACCTAATAGCCACCACACTGCTCTGTAACCTACTAGCTACTAGCCACCACACTGCTCTGTAACCAACTAGCTACTAGCCACCACACTGCTCTGTAACCAACTAGCTACTAGCCACCACGCTGCTCTGTAACCTACTAGCTACTAGCCACCACACTGCCCTGTAACCAACTAGCTACTAGCCACCACACTGCTCTGTAACCAACTAGCTACTAGCCACCACACTGCTCTGTAACCTACTAGCTACTAGCCACCACACTGCTCTGTAACCTACTAGCCACCACACTGCTCTGTAACCTACTAGCTACTAGCCACCACACTGCTCTGTAACCAACTAGCTACTAGCCACCACACTACGCTGTAGTTACTAGCTACTAGCCACCACACTGCTCTGTAACCAGCTATCTACTAGCCACCACACTGCTCTGTAACCAACTAGCTACTAGCCACCACACTGCTCTGTAACCAACTAGCTACTACCCACCACACTGCTCTGTAACCAACTAGCTACTAACCACCACACTGCTCTGTAACCAACTAGCTCCTAGCCACCACACTGCTCTGTAACCTACTAGCTACTAGCCACCACACTGCTCTGTAACCTACTAGCTACTAGCCACCACACTACTCTGTAGCCTACTAGCTACTAGCCAACACACTGCTCTGTAACCAGCTATCTACTAGCCACCACACTGCTCTGTAACCAACTAGCTACTAGCCACCACGCTGCTCTGTAACCAACTAGCTACTAGCCACAACACTGCCCTGTAACCAACTAGCTACTAGCCACCACACTGCTCTGTAACCAACTAGCTACTATCCACCACACTGCTCTGTAACCTACTAGCTACTAGCCACCACACTGCTCTGTAACCAACTAGCTACTAGCCACCACACTACGCTGTAGTTACTAGCTACTAGCCACCACACTGCTCTGTAACCAGCTATCTACTAGCCACCACACTGCTCTGTAACCTAATAGCCACCACACTGCTCTGTAACCAACTAGCTACTAGCCACCACACTGCTCTGTAACCTACTAGCTACTAGCCACCACACTGCTCTGTAACCTACTAGCCACCACACTGCTCTGTAACCTACTAGCTACTAGCCACCACACTGCTCTGTAACCAACTAGCTACTAGCCACCACACTACGCTGTAGTTACTAGCTACTAGCCACCACACTGCTCTGTAACCAGCTATCTACTAGCCACCACACTGCTCTGTAACCTAATAGCCACCACACTGCTCTGTAACCAACTAGCTACTAGCCACCACACTGCTCTGTAACCTACTAGCTACTAGCCATCACACTGCTCTGTAACCTACTAGCCACCACACTGCTCTGTAACCAACTAGCTACTAACCACCACACTGCTCTGTAACCAACTAGCTCCTAGCCACCACACTGCTCTGTAACCTACTAGCTACTAGCCACCACACTGCTCTGTAACCTACTAGCTACTAGCCACCACACTACTCTGTAGCCTACTAGCTACTAGCCACCACACTGCTCTGTAACCAGCTATCTACTAGCCACCACACTGCTCTGTAACCAACTAGCTACTAGCCACCACGCTGCTCTGTAACCAACTAGCTACTAGCCACAACACTGCCCTGTAACCAACTAGCTACTAGCCACCACACTGCTCTGTAACCAACTAGCTACTATCCACCACACTGCTCTGTAACCTACTAGCTACTAGCCACCACACTGCTCTGTAACCAACTAGCTACTAGCCACCACACTACGCTGTAGTTACTAGCTACTAGCCACCACACTGCTCTGTAACCAGCTATCTACTAGCCACCACACTGCTCTGTAACCAACTAGCTACTAGCCACCACACTGCTCTGTAACCAACTAACTACTAGCCACAACACTGCCCTGTAACCAACTAGCCACCACACTGCTCTGTAACCAACTAGCTCCTAGCCACCACACTGCTCTGTAACCTACTAGCTACTAGCCACCACACTGCTCTGTAACCTACTAGCTACTAGCCACCACACTACTCTGTAGCCTACTAGCTACTAGCCACCACACTGCTCTGTAACCAGCTATCTACTAGCCACCATACTGCTCTGTAACCAACTAGCTACTAGCCACCACGCTGCTCTGTAACCAACTAGCTACTAGCCACCACACTGCCCTGTAACCAACTAGCTACTAGCCACCACACTGCTCTGTAACCAACTAGCTACTATCCACCACACTGCTCTGTAACCTACTAGCTACTAGCCACCACACTGCTCTGTAACCTACTAGCCACCACACTGCTCTGTAACCTACTAGCTACTAGCCACCACACTGCTCTGTGACCAACTAGCTACTAGCCACCACACTGCTCTGTAACCAACTAGCTACAATCCACCACACTGCTCTGTAACCTACTAGCTACTAGCCACCACACTGCTCTGTAACCAACTAGCTACTAGCCACCACACTGCTCTGTAACCTACTAGCTACTAGCCACCACACTGCTCTGTAACCTACTAGCCACCACACTGCTCTGTAACCTACTAGCTACTAGCCACCACACTGCTCTGTAACCAACTAGCTACTAGCCACCACACTACGCTATAGTTACTAGCTACTAGCCACCACACTGCTCTGTAACCAGCTATCTACTAGCCACCACACTGCTCTGTAACCAACTAGCTACTAGCCACCACACTGCTCTGTAACCAACTAGCTACTAGCCACCACACTGCCCTGTAACCAACTAACTACTAGCCACCACACTGCTCTGTAACCAACTAGCTCCTAGCCACCACACTGCTCTGTAACCTACTAGCTACTAGCCACCACACTGCTCTGTAACCTACTAGCTACTAGCCACCACACTACTCTGTAGCCTACTAGCTACTAGCCACCACACTGCTCTGTAACCAGCTATCTACTAGCCACCACACTGCTCTGTAACCAACTAGCTACTAGCCACCACGCTGCTCTGTAACCAACTAGCTACTAGCCACCACTTCTCTGTAACCAACTAGCTCCTAGCCACCACACTGCTCTGTAACCTACTAGCTACTAGCCACCACACTGCTCTGTAACCAGCTATCTACTAGCCACCACACTGCTCTGTAACCAACTAGCTACTAGCCACCACACTGCTCTGTAACCAACTAGCTGCTAGCCACCACACTGCTCTGTAACCTACTAGCTGCTAGCCACCACACTGCTCTGTAACCTACTAGCTGCTAGCCACCACACTGCTCTGTAACCTACTAGCTACTAGCCACCACACTGCTCTGTAACCGGCTATCTACTAGCCACCACACTGCTCTGTAACCAACTAGCTACTAGCCACCACGCTGCTCTGTAACCAACTAGCTACTAGCCACCACACTGCCCTGTAAGCAACTAGCTACTAGCCACCACACTGCTCTGTAACCAACTAGCTCCTAGCCACCACACTGCTCTGTAACCTACTAGCTACTAGCCACCACACTGCTCTGTAACCTACTAGCTACTAGCCACCACACTACTCTGTAGCCTATTAGCTACTAGCCACCACACTGCTCTGTAACCAGCTATCTACTAGCCACCACACTGCTCTGTAACCTACTATCTACTAGCCACCACACTGCTCTGTAACTTACTAGCTGCTAGCCACCACACTGCTCTGTAACCTACTAGCTACTAGCCACTACACTGCTCTGTAACCTACTAGCTACTAGCCACCACACTGCTCTGTAACTAACTAGCTACTAGCCACCACACTGCTCTGTAACCAACTAGCTACTAGCCACCACACTGCTCTGTGACCTACTAGCCACCACACTGCTCTGTAACCACCTAGCTACTAGCCACCACACTGCTCTGTAACCTACTAGCCACCACACTGCTCTGTAACCTACTAGCTACTAGCCACCACACTGCTCTGTAACCTACTAGCTACTAGCCACCACACTGCTCTGTAACCTACTAGCTACTAGCCACCACACTGCTCTGTGACCTACTAGCCACCACACTGCTCTCTGACCTACTAGCCACCACACTGCTCTGTAACCTACTAGCCACCACACTGCTCTGTAACCTACTAGCTACTAGCCACCACACTGCTCTGTAACCAGCTAGCTACTAGCCACCACACTGCTCTGTAACCAACTAGCTACTAGCCACCACACTACTCTGTAACCTACTAGCTACTAGCCACCACACTGCTCTGTAACCAGCTATCTACTAGCCACCACACTGCTCTGTAACCAACTAGCTACTAGCCACTACGCTGCTCTGTAACCAACTAGCTACTAGCCACCACACTGCCCTGTAACCAACTAGCTACTAGCCACCACACTGCTCTGTAACCAACTAGCTCCTAGCCACCACACTGCTCTGTAACCTACTAGCTACTAGCCACCACACTACTCTGTAACCTACTAGCTACTAGCCACCACACTACTCTGTAGCCTACTAGCTACTAGCCACCACACTGCTCTGTAACCATCTATCTACTAGCCACCACACTGCTCTGTAACCAACTAGCTACTAGCCACCACACTGCTCTGTAACCTACTAGCTACTAGCCACCACACTGCTCTGTAACCAACTAGCTACTAGCCACCACACTGCTCTGTAACCAACTAGCTACTAGCCACCACGCTGCTCTGTAACCAACTAGCTACTAGCCACCACACTGCCCTGTAACCAACTAGCTACTAGCCACCACTTCTCTGTAACCAACTAGCTCCTAGCCACCACACTGCTCTGTAACCTACTAGCTACTAGCCACCACACTGCTCTGTAACCTACTAGCTACTAGCCACCACACTACTCTGTAGCCTACTAGCTACTAGCCACCACACTGCTCTGTAACCAGCTATCTACTAGCCACCACACTGCTCTGTAACCAACTAGCTACTAGCCACCACACTGCTCTGTAACCGACTAGCTACTAGCCACCACACTGCTGTGTAACCAACTAGCTACTAGCCACCACGCTGCTCTGTAACCAACTAGCTACTAGCCACAGCACTGCTCTGTAACCAACTAGCTACTAGCCACCACACTGCTCTGTAACCTACTAGCTACTAGCCACCACACTGCTCTGTAACCTACTAGCTACTAGCCACCATACTGCTCTGTAAGCAACTAGCTACTAGCCACCACACTACTCTGTAGCCTACTAGCTACTAGCCACCACACTGCTCTGTAACCAGCTATCTACTAGCCACCACACTGCTCTGTAACCTACTAGCCACCACACTGCTCTGTAACCTACTAGCTACTAGCCACCACACTGCTCTGTAACCTACTAGCTACTAGCCACCACACTGCTCTGTAACCTACTAGCTACTAGCCACCACACTGCTCTGTGACCTACTAGCCACCACACTGCTCTCTGACCTACTAGCCACCACACTGCTCTGTAACCTACTAGCCACCACACTGCTCTGTAACCTACTAGCTACTAGCCACCACAATGCTCTGTAACCAGCTAGCTACTAGCCACCACACTGCTCTGTAACCAACTAGCTACTAGCCACCACACTACTCTGTAACCTACTAGCTACTAGCCACCACACTGCTCTGTAACCAGCTATCTACTAGCCACCACACTGCTCTGTAACCAACTAGCTACTAGCCACTACGCTGCTCTGTAACCAACTAGCTACTAGCCACCACACTGCCCTGTAACCAACTAGCTACTAGCCACCACACTGCTCTGTAACCAACTAGCTCCTAGCCACCACACTGCTCTGTAACCTACTAGCTACTAGCCACCACACTTCTCTGTAACCTACTAGCTACTAGCCACCACACTACTCTGTAGCCTACTAGCTACTAGCCACCACACTGCTCTGTAACCATCTATCTACTAGCCACCACACTGCTCTGTAACCAACTAGCTACTAGCCACCACACTGCTCTGTAACCTACTAGCTACTAGCCACCACACTGCTCTGTAACCAACTAGCTACTAGCCACCACACTGCTCTGTAACCAACTAGCTACTAGCCACCACGCTGCTCTGTAACCAACTAGCTACTAGCCACCACACTGCCCTGTAACCAACTAGCTACTAGCCACCACTTCTCTGTAACCAACTAGCTCCTAGCCACCACACTGCTCTGTAACCTACTAGCTACTAGCCACCACACTGCTCTGTAACCTACTAGCTACTAGCCACCACACTACTCTGTAGCCTACTAGCTACTAGCCACCACACTGCTCTGTAACCAGCTATCTACTAGCCACCACACTGCTCTGTAACCAACTAGCTACTAGCCACCACACTGCTCTGTAACCAACTAGCTGCTAGCCACCACACTGCTCTGTAACCTACTAGCTGCTAGCCACCACACTGCTCTGTAACCTACTAGCTGCTAGCCACCACACTGCTTTGTAACCTACAAGCTACTAGCCACCACACTGCTCTGTAACCGGCTATCTACTAGCCACCACACTGCTCTGTAACCAACTAGCTACTAGCCACCACGCTGCTCTGTAACCAACTAGCTACTAGCCACCACACTGCCCTGTAACCAACTAGCTACTAGCCACCACACTGCTCTGTAACCAACTAGCTCCTAGCCACCACACTGCTCTGTAACCTACTAGCTACTAGCCACCACACTGCTCTGTAACCTACTAGCTACTAGCCACCACACTACTCTGTAGCCTACTAGCTACTAGCCACCACACTGCTCTGTAACCAGCTATCTACTAGCCACCACACTGCTCTGTAACCAACTAGCTACTAGCCACCACACTGCTCTGTAACCGACTAGCTACTAGCCACCACACTGCTGTGTAACCAACTAGCTACTAGCCACCACGCTGCTCTGTAACCAACTAGCTACTAGCCACAGCACTGCTCTGTAACCAACTAGCTACTAGCCACCACACTGCTCTGTAACCTACTAGCTACTAGCCACCACACTGCTCTGTAACCTACTAGCTACTAGCCACCATACTGCTCTGTAAGCAACTAGCTACTAGCCACCACACTACTCTGTAGCCTACTAGCTACTAGCCACCACACTGCTCTGTAACCAGCTATCTACTAGCCACCACACTGCTCTGTAACCAACTAGCTACTAGCCACCACGCTGCTCTGTAACCAACTAGCTACTAGCCACCACACTGCCCTGTAACCAACTAGCTACTAGCCACCACACTGCTCTGTAACCAACTAGCTACTAGCCACCACACTGCTCTGTAACCTACTAGCTACTAGCCACCACACTGCTCTGTAACCTACTAGCCACCACACTGCTCTGTAACCTACTAGCTACTAGCCACCACACTGCTCTGTAACCAACTAGCTACTAGCCACCACACTACGCTATAGTTACTAGCTACTAGCCACCACACTGCTCTGTAACCAACTAGCTACTAGCCACCACGCTGCTCTGTAACCAACTAGCTACTAGCCACCACGCTGCCCTGTAACCAACTAGCTACTAGCCACCACACTGCTCTGTAACCAACTAGCTACTATCCACCACACTGCTCTGTAACCTACTAGCTACTAGCCACCACACTGCCCTGTAACCTACTAGCTACTAGCCACCACACTGCTCTGTGACCAACTAGCTACTAGCCACCACACTGCTCTGTAACCAACTAGCTACTATCCACCACACTGCTCTGTAACCTACTAGCTACTAGCCACCACACTGCTCTGTAACCAACTAGCTACTAGCCACCACACTGCTCAGTAACCTACTAGCTACTAGCCACCACACTGCTCTGTAACCTACTAGCCACCACACTGCTCTGTAACCTACTAGCTACTAGCCACCACACTGCTCTGTAACCAACTAGCTACTAGCCACCACACTACGCTATAGTTACTAGCTACTAGCCACCACACTGCTCTGTAACCAGCTATCTACTAGCCACCACACTGCTCTGTAACCAACTAGCTACTAGCCACCACACTGCTCTGTAACCAACTAGCTACTAGCCACCACACTGCCCTGTAACCAACTAACTACTAGCCACCACACTGCTCTGTAACCAACTAGCTCCTAGCCACCACACTGCTCTGTAACCTACTAGCTACTAGCCACCACACTGCTCTGTAACCTACTAGCTACTAGCCACCACACTACTCTGTAGCCTACTAGCTACTAGCCACCACACTGCTCTGTAACCAGCTATCTACTAGCCACCACACTGCTCTGTAACCAACTAGCTACTAGCCACCACGCTGCTCTGTAACCAACTAGCTACTAGCCACCACGCTGCCCTGTAACCAACTAGCTACTAGCCACCACACTGCTCTGTAACCAACTAGCTACTATCCACCACACTGCTCTGTAACCTACTAGCTACTAGCCACCACACTGCCCTGTAACCTACTAGCTACTAGCCACCACACTGCTCTGTGACCAACTAGCTACTAGCCACCACACTACTCTGTAGTTACTAGCTACTAGCCACCACACTGCTCTGTAACCAGCTATCTACTAGCCACCACACTGCTCTGTAACCAACTAGGTACTAGCCACCACGCTGCTCTGTAACCAACTAGCTACTAGCCACCACACTGCCCTGTAACCAACTAGCTACTAGCCACCACACTGCCCTGTAACCAACTAGCTCCTAGCCACCACAATGCTCTGTAACCTACTAGCTACTAGCCACCACACTGCTCTGTAACCAACTAGCTACTAGCCACCACACTGCTCTGTGACCTACTAGCCACCACACTGCTCTGTAACCTACTAGCCACCACACTTCTCTGTGACCTACTAGCCACCACACTGCTCTGTAACCTACTAGCCACCACACTGCTCTGTAACCTACTAGCCACCACACTGCTCTGTAACCTACTAGCTACTAGCAACCACACTGCTCTGTAACCTACTAGCTACTAGCCACCACACTGCTCTGTATCCAGCTAGCTACTAGCCACCACACTGCTCTGTAACCAACTAGCTACTAGCAACCACACTGCTCTGTAACCTACTAGCTACTAGCCACCACACTGCTCTGTAACCAACTAGCTACTAGCCACCACACTGCTCTGTAACCAACTAGCTACTAGCCAACACACTGCTCTGTAACCTACTAGCTACTAGCCACCACACTGCTCTGTACCTAATAGCCACCACACTGCTCTGTAACCTACTAGCTACTAGCCACCACACTGCTCTGTAACCAACTAGCTACTAGCCACCACACTGCTCTGTAACCAACTAGCTACTAGCCACCACGCTGCTCTGTAACCTACTAGCTACTAGCCACCACACTGCCCTGTAACCAACTAGCTACTAGCCACCACACTGCTCTGTAACCAACTAGCTACTAGCCACCACACTGCTCTGTAACCTACTAGCTACTAGCCACCACACTGCTCTGTAACCTACTAGCCACCACACTGCTCTGTAACCTACTAGCTACTAGCCACCACACTGCTCTGTAACCAACTAGCTACTAGCCACCACACTACGCTGTAGTTACTAGCTACTAGCCACCACACTGCTCTGTAACCAGCTATCTACTAGCCACCACACTGCTCTGTAACCAACTAGCTACTAGCCACCACACTGCTCTGTAACCAACTAGCTACTACCCACCACACTGCTCTGTAACCAACTAGCTACTAACCACCACACTGCTCTGTAACCAACTAGCTCCTAGCCACCACACTGCTCTGTAACCTACTAGCTACTAGCCACCACACTGCTCTGTAACCTACTAGCTACTAGCCACCACACTACTCTGTAGCCTACTAGCTACTAGCCAACACACTGCTCTGTAACCAGCTATCTACTAGCCACCACACTGCTCTGTAACCAACTAGCTACTAGCCACCACGCTGCTCTGTAACCAACTAGCTACTAGCCACAACACTGCCCTGTAACCAACTAGCTACTAGCCACCACACTGCTCTGTAACCAACTAGCTACTATCCACCACACTGCTCTGTAACCTACTAGCTACTAGCCACCACACTGCTCTGTAACCAACTAGCTACTAGCCACCACACTACGCTGTAGTTACTAGCTACTAGCCACCACACTGCTCTGTAACCAGCTATCTACTAGCCACCACACTGCTCTGTAACCTAATAGCCACCACACTGCTCTGTAACCAACTAGCTACTAGCCACCACACTGCTCTGTAACCTACTAGCTACTAGCCACCACACTGCTCTGTAACCTACTAGCCACCACACTGCTCTGTAACCTACTAGCTACTAGCCACCACACTGCTCTGTAACCAACTAGCTACTAGCCACCACACTACGCTGTAGTTACTAGCTACTAGCCACCACACTGCTCTGTAACCAGCTATCTACTAGCCACCACACTGCTCTGTAACCTAATAGCCACCACACTGCTCTGTAACCAACTAGCTACTAGCCACCACACTGCTCTGTAACCTACTAGCTACTAGCCATCACACTGCTCTGTAACCTACTAGCCACCACACTGCTCTGTAACCAACTAGCTACTAACCACCACACTGCTCTGTAACCAACTAGCTCCTAGCCACCACACTGCTCTGTAACCTACTAGCTACTAGCCACCACACTGCTCTGTAACCTACTAGCTACTAGCCACCACACTACTCTGTAGCCTACTAGCTACTAGCCACCACACTGCTCTGTAACCAGCTATCTACTAGCCACCACACTGCTCTGTAACCAACTAGCTACTAGCCACCACGCTGCTCTGTAACCAACTAGCTACTAGCCACAACACTGCCCTGTAACCAACTAGCTACTAGCCACCACACTGCTCTGTAACCAACTAGCTACTATCCACCACACTGCTCTGTAACCTACTAGCTACTAGCCACCACACTGCTCTGTAACCAACTAGCTACTAGCCACCACACTACGCTGTAGTTACTAGCTACTAGCCACCACACTGCTCTGTAACCAGCTATCTACTAGCCACCACACTGCTCTGTAACCAACTAGCTACTAGCCACCACACTGCTCTGTAACCAACTAACTACTAGCCACAACACTGCCCTGTAACCAACTAGCCACCACACTGCTCTGTAACCAACTAGCTCCTAGCCACCACACTGCTCTGTAACCTACTAGCTACTAGCCACCACACTGCTCTGTAACCTACTAGCTACTAGCCACCACACTACTCTGTAGCCTACTAGCTACTAGCCACCACACTGCTCTGTAACCAGCTATCTACTAGCCACCATACTGCTCTGTAACCAACTAGCTACCTGCCACCACGCTGCTCTGTAACCAACTAGCTACTAGCCACCACACTGCCCTGTAACCAACTAGCTACTAGCCACCACACTGCTCTGTAACCAACTAGCTACTATCCACCACACTGCTCTGTAACCTACTAGCTACTAGCCACCACACTGCTCTGTAACCTACTAGCCACCACACTGCTCTGTAACCTACTAGCTACTAGCCACCACACTGCTCTGTAACCAACTAGCTACTAGCCACCACACTACGCTGTAGTTACTAGCTACTAGCCACCACACTGCTCTGTAACCAGCTATCTACTAGCCACCACACTGCTCTGTAACCAACTAGCTACTAGCCACCACACTGCTCTGTAACCAACTAGCTACTAGCCACCACACTGCTCTGTAACCAACTAGCTACTAGCCACCACACTGCCCTGTAACCAACTAGCTCCTAGCCACCACACTGCCCTGTAACCAACTAGCTACTAGCCACCACACTTCTCTGTAACCAACTAGCTCCTAGCCACCACACTGCTCTGTAACCTACTAGCTACTAGCCACCACACTGCTCTGTAACCTACTAGCTACTAGCCACCACACTACTCTGTAGCCTACTAGCTACTAGCCACCACACTGCTCTGTAACCAGCTATCTACTAGCCACCACACTGCTCTGTAACCAACTAGCTACTAGCCACCACGCTGCTCTGTAACCAACTAGCTACTAGCCACCACACTGCCCTGTAACCAACTAGCTACTAGCCACCACACTGCTCTGTAACCAGCTATCTACTAGCCACCACACTGCTCTGTAACCAATTAGCTACTAGCCACCACACTGCTCTGTAACCAACTAGCTACTAGCCACCACACTGCTCTGTAACCAGCTATCTACTAGCCACCACACTGCTCTGTAACCAACTAGCTACTAGCCACCACGCTGCTCTGTAACCAACTAGCTACTAGCCACCACACTGCTCTGTAACCTACTAGCAACTAGCCACCACACTGCTCTGTAACCTACTAGCTGCTAGCCACCACACTGCTCTGTAACCTACTAGCTGCTAGCCACCACACTGCTCTGTAACCTACTAGCTACTAGCCACCACACTGCTCTGTAACCAGCTATCTACTAGCCACCACACTGATCTGTAACCAACTAGCTACTAGCCACCACACTGCTCTGTAACCAACTAGCTACTAGCCACCACACTGCTCTGTAACCTACTAGCTACTAGCCACCACACTGCTCTGTGACCTACTAGCCACCACACTGCTCTGTGACCTACTAGCCACCACACTGCTCTGTAACCTACTAGCCACCACACTGCTCTGTAACCTACTAGCTACTAGCCACCACACTGCTCTGTAACCTACTAGCTCCTAGCCACCACACTGCTCTGTAACCTACTAGCTACTAGCCACCACACTGCTCTGTAACCTACTAGCTACTAGCCACCACACTACTCTGTAGCCTACTAGCTACTAGCCACCACACTGCTCTGTAACCAGCTATCTACTAGCCACCACACTGCTCTGTAACCAACTAGCTACTAGCCACCACGCTGCTCTGTAACCAACTAGCTACTAGCCACAACACTGCCCTGTAACCAACTAGCTACTAGCCACCACACTGCTCTGTAACCAACTAGCTACTATCCACCACACTGCTCTGTAACCTACTAGCTACTAGCCACCACACTGCTCTGTAACCAACTAGCTACTAGCCACCACACTACGCTGTAGTTACTAGCTACTAGCCACCACACTGCTCTGTAACCAGCTATCTACTAGCCACCACACTGCTCTGTAACCAACTAGCTACTAGCCACCACACTGCTCTGTAACCAACTAACTACTAGCCACAACACTGCCCTGTAACCAACTAGCCACCACACTGCTCTGTAACCAACTAGCTACTAGCCACCACACTGCTCTGTAACCTACTAGCTACTAGCCACCACACTGCTCTGTAACCTACTAGCTACTAGCCACCACACTACTCTGTAGCCTACTAGCTACTAGCCACCACACTGCTCTGTAACCAGCTATCTACTAGCCACCATACTGCTCTGTAACCAACTAGCTACCAGCCACCACGCTGCTCTGTAACCAACTAGCTACTAGCCACCACACTGCCCTGTAACCAACTAGCTACTAGCCACCACACTGCTCTGTAACCAACTAGCTACTATCCACCACACTGCTCTGTAACCTACTAGCTACTAGCCACCACACTGCTCTGTAACCTACTAGCCACCACACTGCTCTGTAACCTACTAGCTACTAGCCACCACACTGCTCTGTAACCAACTAGCTACTAGCCACCACACTACGCTGTAGTTACTAGCTACTAGCCACCACACTGCTCTGTAACCAGCTATCTACTAGCCACCACACTGCTCTGTAACCAACTAGCTACTAGCCACCACACTGCTCTGTAACCAACTAGCTACTAGCCACCACACTGCTCTGTAACCAACTAGCTACTAGCCACCACACTGCCCTGTAACCAACTAGCTCCTAGCCACCACACTGCCCTGTAACCAACTAGCTACTAGCCACCACACTGCTCTGTAACCAACTAGCTCCTAGCCACCACACTTCTCTGTAACCTACTAGCTACTAGCCACCACACTGCTCTGTAACCTACTAGCTACTAGCCACCACACTACTCTGTAGCCTACTAGCTACTAGCCACCACACTGCTCTGTAACCAGCTATCTACTAGCCACCACACTGCTCTGTAACCAACTAGCTACTAGCCACCACGCTGCTCTGTAACCAACTAGCTACTAGCCACCACACTGCCCTGTAACCAACTAGCTACTAGCTACCACACTGCTCTGTAACCAGCTATCTACTAGCCACCACACTGCTCTGTAACCAATTAGCTACTAGCCACCACACTGCTCTGTAACCAACTAGCTACTAGCCACCACACTGCTCTGTAACCAGCTATCTACTAGCCACCACACTGCTCTGTAACCAACTAGCTACTAGCCACCACGCTGCTCTGTAACCAACTAGCTACTAGCCACCACACTGCTCTGTAACCTACTAGCAACTAGCCACCACACTGCTCTGTAACCAACTAGCTGCTAGCCACCACACTGCTCTGTAACCTACTAGCTGCTAGCCACCACACTGCTCTGTAACCTACTAGCTACTAGCCACCACACTGCTCTGTAACCAGCTATCTACTAGCCACCACACTGATCTGTAACCAACTAGCTACTAGCCACCACACTGCTCTGTAACCAACTAGCTACTAGCCAACACACTGCTCTGTAACCTACTAGCTACTAGCCACCACACTGCTCTGTGACCTACTAGCCACCACACTGCTCTGTGACCTACTAGCCACCACACTGCTCTGTAACCTACTAGCCACCACACTGCTCTGTAACCTACTAGCTACTAGCCACCACACTGCTCTGTAACCTACTAGCTACTAGCCACCACACTGCTCTGTAACCAACTAGCTACTAGCCACCACACTGCTCTGTAACCAACTAGCTACTAGCCACCACACTGCTCTGTAACCTACTAGCTACTAGCCACCACACTGCTCTGTAACCTACTAGCCACCACACTGCTCTGTAACCTACTAGCTACTAGCCAGCACACTGCTCTGTAACCAACTAGCTACTAGCCACCACACAACGCTGTAGTTACTAGCTACTAGCCACCACACTGCTCTGTAACCAGCTATCTACTAGCCACCACACTGCTCTGTAACCAACTAGCTACTAGCCACCACACTGCTCTGTAACCAACTAGCTACTAGCCACCACACTGCCCTGTAACCAACTAGCTACTAGCCACCACACTGCTCTGTAACCAACTAGCTCCTAGCCACCACACTGCTCTGTAACCTACTAGCTACTAGCCACCACACTGCTCTGTAACCTACTAGCTACTAGCCACCACACTACTCTGTAGCCTACTAGCTACTAGCCAGCACACTGCTCTATAACCAGCTATCTACTAGCCACCACACTGCTCTGTAACTAACTAGCTACTAGCCACCACACTGCTCTGTAACCTACTAGCTACTAGCCACCACACTGCTCTGTAACCTACTAGCTACTAGCCACCACACTGCTCTGTAACCAACTAGCTACTAGCCAACACACTACTCTGTAACCTACTAGCTACTAGCCACCACACTGCTCTGTAACCAGCTATCTACTAGCCACCACACTGCTCTGTAACCAACTAGCTAATAGCCACTACGCTGCTCTGTAACCAACTAGCTACTAGCCACCACACTGCCCTGTAACCAACTAGCTACTAGCCACCACACTGCTCTGTAACCAACTAGCTCCTAGCCACCACACTGCTCTGTAACCTACTAGCTACTAGCCACCACACTGCTCTGTAACCTACTAGCTACTAGCCACCACACTACTCTGTAGCCTACTAGCTACTAGCCACCACACTGCTCTGTAACCTACTAGCTACTAGCCACCACACTACTCTGTAGCCTACTAGCTACTAGCCACCACACTGCTCTGTAACCAGCTATCTACTAGCCACCACACTGCTCTGTAACCAACTAGCTACTAGCCACCACACTGCTCTGTAACCAACTAGCTGCTAGCCACCACACTGCTCTGTAACCTACTAGCTGCTAGCCACCACACTGCTCTGTAACCTACTAGCTACTAGCCACCACACTGCTCTGTAACCAACTAGCTACTAGCCACCACACTGCTCTGTAACCAACTAGCTACTAGCCACCACACTGCCCTGTAACCAACTAGCTACTAGCAACCACACTGCTCTGTAACCAACTAGCTCCTAGCCACCACACTGCTCTGTAACCTACTAGCTACTAGCCACCACACTGCTCTGTAACCTACTAGCTACTAGCCACCACACTACTCTGTAGCCTACAAGCTACTAGCCAGCACACTGCTCTATAACCAGCTATCTACTAGCCACCACACTGCTCTGTAACTAACTAGCTACAAGCCACCACACTGCTCTGTAACCTACTAGCTACTAGCCACCACACTGCTCTGTAACCTACTAGCTACTAGCCACCACACTGCTCTGTAACCAACTAGCTACTAGCCAACACACTACTCTGTAAACTACTAGCTACTAGCCACCACACTGCTCTGTAACCAGCTATCTACTAGCCACCACGCTGCTCTGTAACCAACTAGCTAATAGCCACTACGCTGCTCTGTAACCAACTAGCTACTAGCCACCACACTGCCCTGTAACCAACTAGCTACTAGCCACCACACTGCTCTGTAACCAACTAGCTCCTAGCCACCACACTGCTCTGTAACCTACTAGCTACTAGCCACCACACTGCTCTGTAACCTACTAGCTACTAGCCACCACACTACTCTGTAGCCTACTAGCTACTAGCCACCACACTGCTCTGTAACCTACTAGCTACTAGCCACCACACTACTCTGTAGCCTACTAGCTACTAGCCACCACACTGCTCTGTAACCAGCTATCTACTAGCCACCACACTGCTCTGTAACCAACTAGCTACTAGCCACCACACTGCTCTGTAACCAACTAGCTGCTAGCCACCACACTGCTCTGTAACCTACTAGCTGCTAGCCACCACACTGCTCTGTAACCTACTAGCTACTAGCCACCACACTGCTCTGTAACCTACTAGCTACTAGCCACCACACTGCTCTGTAACCTACTAGCTACTAGCCACCACACTGCTCTGTAACCAACTAGCTCCTAGCCACCACACTGCTCTGTAACCTACTAGCTACTAGCCACCACACTGCTCTGTAACCTACTAGCTCCTAGCCACCACACTGCTCTGTAACCTACTAGCTACTAGCCACCACACTGCTCTGTAACCTACTAGCTACTAGCCACCACACTACTCTGTAGCCTACTAGCTACTAGCCACCACACTGCTCTGTAACCAGCTATCTACTAGCCACCACACTGCTCTGTAACCAACTAGCTACTAGCCACCACGCTGCTCTGTAACCAACTAGCTACTAGCCACAACACTGCCCTGTAACCAACTAGCTACTAGCCACCACACTGCTCTGTAACCAACTAGCTACTATCCACCACACTGCTCTGTAACCTACTAGCTACTAGCCACCACACTGCTCTGTAACCAACTAGCTACTAGCCACCACACTACGCTGTAGTTACTAGCTACTAGCCACCACACTGCTCTGTAACCAGCTATCTACTAGCCACCACACTGCTCTGTAACCAACTAGCTACTAGCCACCACACTGCTCTGTAACCAACTAACTACTAGCCACAACACTGCCCTGTAACCAACTAGCCACCACACTGCTCTGTAACCTACTAGCTACTAGCCACCACACTGCTCTGTAACCTACTAGCTACTAGCCACCACACTACTCTGTAGCCTAATAGCTACTAGCCACCACACTGCTCTGTAACCAGCTATCTACTAGCCACCATACTGCTCTGTAACCAACTAGCTACTAGCCACCACGCTGCTCTGTAACCAACTAGCTACTAGCCACCACACTGCCCTGTAACCAACTAGCTACTAGCCACCACACTGCTCTGTAACCAACTAGCTACTATCCACCACACTGCTCTGTAACCTACTAGCTACTAGCCACCACACTGCTCTGTAACCTACTAGCCACCACACTGCTCTGTAACCTACTAGCTACTAGCCACCACACTGCTCTGTAACCAACTAGCTACTAGCCACCACACTACGCTGTAGTTACTAGCTACTAGCCACCACACTGCTCTGTAACCAGCTATCTACTAGCCACCACACTGCTCTGTAACCAACTAGCTACTAGCCACCACACTGCTCTGTAACCAACTAGCTACTAGCCACCACACTGCTCTGTAACCAACTAGCTACTAGCCACCACACTGCCCTGTAACCAACTAGCTCCTAGCCACCACACTGCCCTGTAACCAACTAGCTACTAGCCACCACACTGCTCTGTAACCAACTAGCTCCTAGCCACCACACTTCTCTGTAACCTACTAGCTACTAGCCACCACACTGCTCTGTAACCTACTAGCTACTAGCCACCACACTACTCTGTAGCCTACTAGCTACTAGCCACCACACTGCTCTGTAACCAACTAGCTACTAGCCACCACGCTGCTCTGTAACCAACTAGCTACTAGCCACCACACTGCCCTGTAACCAACTAGCTACTAGCCACCACACTGCTCTGTAACCAGCTATCTACTAGCCACCACACTGCTCTGTAACCAATTAGCTACTAGCCACCACACTGCTCTGTAACCAACTAGCTACTAGCCACCACACTGCTCTGTAACCAGCTATCTACTAGCCACCACACTGCTCTGTAACCAACTAGCTACTAGCCACCACGCTGCTCTGTAACCAACTAGCTACTAGCCACCACACTGCTCTGTAACCTACTAGCAACTAGCCACCACACTGCTCTGTAACCTACTAGCTGCTAGCCACCACACTGCTCTGTAACCTACTAGCTGCTAGCCACCACACTGCTCTGTAACCTACTAGCTACTAGCCACCACACTGCTCTGTAACCAGCTATCTACTAGCCACCACACTGATCTGTAACCAACTAGCTACTAGCCACCACACTGCTCTGTAACCAACTAGCTACTAGCCAACACACTGCTCTGTAACCTACTAGCTACTAGCCACCACACTGCTCTGTGACCTACTAGCCACCACACTGCTCTGTGACCTACTAGCCACCACACTGCTCTGTAACCTACTAGCCACCACACTGCTCTGTAACCTACTAGCTACTAGCCACCACACTGCTCTGTAACCTACTAGCTACTAGCCACCACACTGCTCTGTAACCAACTAGCTACTAGCCACCACACTGCTCTGTAACCAACTAGCTACTAGCCACCACACTGCTCTGTAACCTACTAGCTACTAGCCACCACACTGCTCTGTAACCTACTAGCCACCACACTGCTCTGTAACCTACTAGCTACTAGCCAGCACACTGCTCTGTAACCAACTAGCTACTAGCCACCACACAACGCTGTAGTTACTAGCTACTAGCCACCACACTGCTCTGTAACCTACTAGCCACCACACTGCTCTGTAACCTACTAGCTACTAGCCAGCACACTGCTCTGTAACCAACTAGCTACTAGCCACCACACAACGCTGTAGTTACTAGCTACTAGCCACCACACTGCTCTGTAACCAGCTATCTACTAGCCACCACACTGCTCTGTAACCAACTAGCTACTAGCCACCACACTGCTCTGTAACCAACTAGCTACTAGCCACCACACTGCCCTGTAACCAACTAGCTACTAGCCACCACACTGCTCTGTAACCAACTAGCTCCTAGCCACCACACTGCTCTGTAACCTACTAGCTACTAGCCACCACACTGCTCTGTAACCTACTAGCTACTAGCCACCACACTACTCTGTAGCCTACTAGCTACTAGCCAGCACACTGCTCTATAACCAGCTATCTACTAGCCACCACACTGCTCTGTAACTAACTAGCTACTAGCCACCACACTGCTCTGTAACCTACTAGCTACTAGCCACCACACTGCTCTGTAACCTACTAGCTACTAGCCACCACACTGCTCTGTAACCAACTAGCTACTAGCCAACACACTACTCTGTAACCTACTAGCTACTAGCCACCACACTGCTCTGTAACCAGCTATCTACTAGCCACCACACTGCTCTGTAACCAACTAGCTAATAGCCACTACGCTGCTCTGTAACCAACTAGCTACTAGCCACCACACTGCCCTGTAACCAACTAGCTACTAGCCACCACACTGCTCTGTAACCAACTAGCTCCTAGCCACCACACTGCTCTGTAACCTACTAGCTACTAGCCACCACACTGCTCTGTAACCTACTAGCTACTAGCCACCACACTACTCTGTAGCCTACTAGCTACTAGCCACCACACTGCTCTGTAACCTACTAGCTACTAGCCACCACACTACTCTGTAGCCTACTAGCTACTAGCCACCACACTGCTCTGTAACCAGCTATCTACTAGCCACCACACTGCTCTGTAACCAACTAGCTACTAGCCACCACACTGCTCTGTAACCAACTAGCTGCTAGCCACCACACTGCTCTGTAACCTACTAGCTGCTAGCCACCACACTGCTCTGTAACCTACTAGCTACTAGCCACCACACTGCTGTGTAACCAACTAGCTACTAGCCACCACGCTGCTCTGTAACCAACTAGCTACTAGCCACAGCACTGCTCTGTAACCAACTAGCTACTACCCACCACACTGCTCTGTGACCAACTAGCTCCTAGCCACCACACTGCTCTGTAACCAACTAGCTACTAGCAACCACACTGCTCTGTAACCTACTAGCTACTAGCAACCACACTGCTCTGTAACCTACTAGCTACTAGCCACCACACTGCTCTGTAACCAACTAGCTACTAGCCACCACACTGCTCTGTAACCAACTAGCTACTAGCCAACACACTGCTCTGTAACCTACTAGCTACTAGCCACCACACTGCTCTGTAACCTAATAGCCACCACACTGCTCTGTAACCTACTAGCTACTAGCCACCACACTGCTCTGTAACCAACTAGCTACTAGCCACCACACTACTCTGTAGCCTACTAGCTACTAGCCACCACACTGCTCTGTAACCAACTAGCTACTAGCCACCACACTGCTCTGTAACCAACTAGCTACTAGCCACCACGCTGCTCTGTAACCTACTAGCTACTAGCCACCACACTGCCATGTAACCAACTAGCTACTAGCCACCACACTGCTCTGTAACCAACTAGCTACTAGCCACCACACTGCTCTGTAACCTACTAGCTACTAGCCACCACACTGCTCTGTAACCTACTAGCCACCACACTGCTCTGTAACCTACTAGCTACTAGCCACCACACTGCTCTGTAACCAACTACCTACTAGCCACCACACTACGCTGTAGTTACTAGCTACTAGCCACCACACTGCTCTGTAACCAGCTATCTACCAGCCACCACACTGCTCTGTAACCAACTAGCTACTAGCCACCACACTGCTCTGTAACCAACTAGCTACTAACCACCACACTGCTCTGTAACCAACTAGCTCCTTGCCACCACACTGCTCTGTAACCTACTAGCTACTAGCCACCACACTGCTCTGTAACCTACTAGCTACTAGCCACCACACTACTCTGTAGCCTACTAGCTACTAGCCACCACACTGCTCTGTAACCAACTAGCTACTAGCCACCACGCTGCTCTGTAACCAACTAGCTACTAGCCACAACACTGCCCTGTAACCAACTAGCTACTAGCCACCACACTGCTCTGTAACCAACTAGCTACTATCCACCACACTGCTCTGTAACCTACTAGCTACTAGCCACCACACTGCTCTGTAACCAACTAGCTACTAGCCACCACACTACGCTGTAGTTACTAGCTACTAGCCACCACACTGCTCTGTAACCAGCTATCTACTAGCCACCACACTGCTCTGTAACCAACTAGCTACTAGCCACCACACTGCTCTGTAACCAACTAGCTACTAGCCACCACACTGCCCTGTAACCAACTAGCCACCACACTGCTCTGTAACCAACTAGCTACTAGCCACCACACTGCTCTGTAACCAACTAGCTACTATCCACCACACTGCTCTGTAATCTACTAGCTACTAGCCACCGCACTGCTCTGTAACCTACTAGCCACCACACTGCTCTGTAACCTACTAGCTACTATCCACCACACTGCTCTGAAACCAACTAGCTGCTAGCCACCACACTACGCTGTATTTACTAGCTACTAGCCACCACACTGCTCTGTAACCAGCTATCTACTAGCCACCACACTGCTCTGTAACCAACTAGCTACTAGCCACCACACTGCTCTGTAACCAACTAGCTACTAGCCACCACACTGCTCTGTAACCAACTAGCTACTAGCCACCACACTGCCCTGTAACCAACTAGCTCCTAGCCACCACACTGCCCTGTAACCAACTAGCTACTAGCCACCACACTGCTCTGTAACCAACTAGCTCCTAGCCACCACACTGCTCTGTAACCTACTAGCTACTAGCCACCACACTGCTCTGTAACCTACTAGCTACTAGCCACCACACTACTCTGTAGCCTACTAGCTACTAGCCACCACACTGCTCTGTAACCAGCTATCTACTAGCCACCACACTGCTCTGTAACCAACTAGCTACTAGCCACCACGCTGCTCTGTAACCAACTAGCTACTAGCCACCACACTGCCCTGTAACCAACTAGCTACTAGCCACCACACTGCTCTGTAACCAGCTATCTACTAGCCACCACACTGCTCTGTAACCAATTAGCTACTAGCCACCACACTGCTCTGTAACCAACTAGCTACTAGCCACCACACTGCTCTGTAACCAGCTATCTACTAGCCACCACACTGCTCTGTAACCAACTAGCTACTAGCCACCACGCTGCTCTGTAACCAACTAGCTACTAGCCACCACACTGCTCTGTAACCTACTAGCAACTAGCCACCACACTGCTCTGTAACCTACTAGCTGCTAGCCACCACACGGCTCTGTAACCTACTAGCTGCTAGCCACCACAAAGCTCTGTAACCTACTAGCTACTAGCCACCATACTGCTCTGTAACCAGCTATCTACTAGCCACCACACTGATCTGTAACCAACTAGCTACTAGCCACCACACTGCTCTGTAACCAACTAGCTACTAGCCACCACACTGCTCTGTAACCAACTAGCTACTTGCCTCCACACTGCTCTGTAACCTACTAGCCACCACACTGCTCTGTAACATACTAGCTACTAGCCACCACACTGCTCTGTAACCTACTAGCTACTAGCCACCACACTGCTCTGTGACCTACTAGCCACCACACTGCTCTGTAACCTACTAGCCAGCACACTGCTCTGTAACCTACTAGCCACCACACTGCTCTGTAACCTACTAGCTACTAGCCACCACACTGCTCTGTAACCTACTAGCTACTAGCCACCACACTGCTCTGTAACCAACTAGCTACTAGCCACCACACTGCTCTGTAACCAACTAGCTACTAGCCACCACACTGCTCTGTAACCTACTAGCCACCACACTGCTCTGTAACCTACTAGCTACTAGCCACCACACTGCTCTGTAACCAACTAGCTACTAGCCACCACACAACGCTGTAGTTACTAGCTACTAGCCACCACACTGCTCTGTAACCAGCTATCTACTAGCCACCACACTGCTCTGTAACCAACTAGCTACTAGCCACAACACTGCTCTGTAACCAACTAGCTACTAGCCACCACACTGCCCTGTAACCAACTAGCTACTAGCCACCACACTGCTCTGTAACCAACTAGCTCCTAGCCACCACACTGCTCTGTAACCTACTAGCTACTAGCCACCACACTGCTCTGTAACCTACTAGCTACTAGCCACCACACTACTCTGTAGCCTACTAGCTACTAGCCAGCACACTGCTCTATAACCAGCTATCTACTAGCCACCACACTGCTCTGTAACTAACTAGCTACTAGCCACCACACTGCTCTGTAACCTACTAGCTACTAGCCACCACACTGCTCTGTAACCTACTAGCTACTAGCCACCACACTGCTCTGTAACCAACTAGCTACTAGCCACCACACTACTCTGTAACCTACTAGCTACTAGCCACCACACTGCTCTGTAACCAGCTATCTACTAGCCACCACACTGCTCTGTAACCAACTAGCTAATAGCCACTACGCTGCTCTGTAACCAACTAGCTACTAGCCACCACACTGCCCTGTAACCAACTAGCTACTAGCCACCACACTGCTCTGTAACCAACTAGCTCCTAGCCACCACACTGCTCTGTAACCTACTAGCTACTAGCCACCACACTGCTCTGTAACCTACTAGCTACTAGCCACCACACTACTCTGTAGCCTACTAGCTACTAGCCACCACACTGCTCTGTAACCAGCTATCTACTAGCCACCACACTGCTCTGTAACCAACTAGCTACTAGCCACCACACTGCTCTGTAACCTACTAGCTACTAGCCACCACACTGCTCTGTAACCAACTAGCTACTAGCCACCACGCTGCTCTGTAACCAACTAGCTACTAGCCACCACACTGCCCTGTAACCAACTAGCTACTAGCCACCACTTCTCTGTAACCAACTAGCTCCTAGCCACCACACTGCTCTGTAACCTACTAGCTACTAGCCACCACACAGCTCTGTAACCTACTAGCTACTAGCCACCACACTACTCTGTAGCCTACTAGCTACTAGCCACCACACTGCTCTGTAACCAGCTATCTACTAGCCACCACACTGCTCTGTAACCAACTAGCTACTAGCCACCACACTGCTCTGTAACCAACTAGCTGCTAGCCACCACACTGCTCTGTAACCTACTAGCTGCTAGCCACCACACTGCTCTGTAACCTACTAGCTACTAGCCACCACACTGCTCTGTAACCTACTAGCTACTAGCCACCACACTACTCTGTAGCCTACTAGCTACTAGCCACCACACTGCTCTGTAACCAACTAGCTGCTAGCCACCACACTGCTCTGTAACCTACTAGCTGCTAGCCACCACACTGCTCTGTAACCTACTAGCTACTAGCCACCACACTGCTCTGTAACCTACTAGCTACTAGCCACCACACTGCTCTGTAACCAGCTATCTACTAGCCACCACACTGCTCTGTAACCAACTAGCTACTAGCCACCACGCTCCTCTGTAACCAACTAGCTACTAGCCACCACACTGCTCTGTAACCAACTAGCTACTAGCCACCACACTGCTCTGTAACCAACTAGCTACTAGCCACCACACTGCTCTGTAACCAACTAGCTCCTAGCCACCACACTGCTCTGTAACCTACTAGCTACTAGCCACCACACTGCTCTGTAACCTACTAGCTACTAGCCACCACACTACTCTGTAGCCTACTAGCTACTAGCCACCACACTGCTCTGTAACCAGCTATCTACTAGCCACCACATTGCTCTGTAACCAACTAGCTACTAGCCACCACACTGCTCTGTAACTGACTAGCTACTAGCCACCACACTGCTGTGTAACCAACTAGCTACTAGCCACCACGCTGCACTGTAACCAACTAGCTACTAGCCACAGCACTGCTCTGTAACCAACTAGCTACTACCCACCACACTGCTCTGTAACCAACTAGCTCCTAGCCACCACACTGCTCTGTAACCAACTAGCTGCTAGCCACCACACTGCTCTGTAACCTACTAGCTGCTAGCCACCACACTGCTCTGTAACCTACTAGCTACTAGCCACCACACTGCTCTGTAACCAGCTATCTACTAACCACCACACTGCTCTGTAAACTACTAGCTACTAGCCACCACACTGTTCTGTAACCAACTAGCTACTAGCCACCACACTGCTCTGTAACCAACTAGCTACTAGCCACCACACTGCTCTGTAACCTACTAGCTACTAGCCACCACACTGCTCTGTAACATACTAGCTACTAGCCACCACACTGCTCTGTAAAGTCTACTAGCTACTAGCCACCACACTGCTCTGTGACCTACTAACCACCACACTGCTCTGTAACCTACTAGCCACCACACTGCTCTGTAACCTACTAGCTACTAGCCACCACACTGCTCTGTAACCTACTAGCTACTAGCCACCACACTGCTCTGTAACCAGCTAGCTACTAGCCACCACACTGCTCTGTAACCAGCTAGCTACTAGCCACCACACTGCTCTGTAACCAACTAGCTACTAGCCACCACACTGCTCTGTAACCTACTAGCTACTAGCCACCACACTGCTCTGTAACCAGCTAGCTACTAGCCACCACACTGCTCTGTAACCAACTAGCTACTAGCCACCACACTGCTCTGTAACCTACTATCTACTAGCCACCACACTGCTCTGTAACCTACTAGCTGCTAGCCACCACACTGCTCTGTAACCTACTAGCTACTAGCCACCACACTGCTCTGTAACCTACTAGCTACTAGCCACCACACTGCTCTGTAACCAGCTATCTACTAGCCACCACACTGATCTGTAACCAACTAGCTACTAGCCACCACACTGCTCTGTAACCAACTAGCTACTAGCCACCACACTGCTCTGTAACCAACTAGCTACTAGCAACCACACTGCTCTGTAACCTACTAGCCACCACACTGCTCTGTAACATACTAGCTACTAGCCACCACACTGCTCTGTAACCTACTAGCTACTAGCCACCACACTGCTCTGTGACCTACTAGCCACCACACTGCTCTGTAACCAACTAGCTACTAGCCACCAAACTGCTCTGTAACCTACTAGCCACCACACTGCTCTGTAACCTACTAGCTACTAGCCACCACACTGCTCTGTAACCTACTAGCTACTAGCCACCACACTGCTCTGTGACCTACTAGCCACCACACTGCTCTGTGACCTACTAGCCACCACACTGCTCTGTAACCTACTAGCCACCACACTGCTCTGTAACCTACTAGCTACTAGCCACCACACTGCTCTGTAACCAGCTAGCTACTAGCCACCACACTGCTCTGTAACCAACTAGCTACTAGCCACCACACTACTCTGTAAGCTACTAGCTACTAGCCACCACACTGCTCTGTAACCAGCTATCTACTAGCCACCACACTGCTCTGTAACCAACTAGCTACTAGCCACTACGCTGCTCTGTAACCAACTAGCTACTAGCCATCACACTGCCCTGTAACCAACTAGCTACTAGCCATCACACTGCCCTGTAACCAACTAGCTACTAGCCACCACACTGCTCTGTAACATACTAGCTACTAGCCACCACACTGCTCTGTAACCTACTAGCTACTAGCCACCACACTGCTCTGTGACCTACTAACCACCACACTGCTCTGTAACCTACTAGCCACCACACTGCTCTGTAACCTACTAGCTACTAGCCACCACACTACTCTGTAGCCTACTAGCTACAAGCCACCACACTGCTCTGTAACCAGCTATCTACCAGCCACCACACTGCTCTGTAACCAACTAGCTACTAGCCACCACACTGCTCTGTAACCAACTAGCTGCTAGCCACCACACTGCTCTGTAACCTACTAGCTGCTAGCCACCACACTGCTCTGTAACCTACTAGCTACTAGCCACCACACTGCTCTGTAACCAGCTATCTACTAACCACCACACTGCTCTGTAACCTACTAGCTACTAGCCACCACACTGCTCTGTAACCAACTAGCTACTAGCCACCACACTGCTCTGTAACCAACTAGCTACTAGCCACCACACTGCTCTGTAACCTACTAGCTACTAGCCACCACACTGCTCTGTAACATACTAGCTACTAGCCACCACACTGCTCTGTAACCTACTAGCTACTAGCCACCACACTGCTCTGTGACCTACTAACCACCACACTGCTCTGTAACCTACTAGCCACCACACTGCTCTGTAACCTACTAGCTACTAGCCACCACACTGCTCTGTAACCAGCTATCTACTAGCCACCACACTGATCTGTAACCAACTAGCTACTAGCCACCACACTGCTCTGTAACCAACTAGCTACTAGCCACCACACTGCTCTGTAACCAACTAGCTACTAGCCACCACACTGCTCTGTAACCTACTAGCCACCACACTGCTCTGTAACCAACTAGCTACTAGCCACCAAACTGCTCTGTAACCTACTAGCCACCACACTGCTCTGTAACCTACTAGCTACTAGCCACCACACTGCTCTGTAACCTACTAGCTACTAGCCACCACACTGCTCTGTGACCTACTAGCCACCACACTGCTCTGTGACCTACTAGCCACCACACTGCTCTGTAACCTACTAGCCACCACACTGCTCTGTAACCTACTAGCTACTAGCCACCACACTGCTCTGTAACCTACTAGCTACTAGCCACCACACTGCTCTGTAACCAGCTAGCTACTAGCCACCACACTGCTCTGTAACCAACTAGCTACTAGCCACCACACCTCTCTGTAAGCTACTAGCTACTAGCCACCACACTGCTCTGTAACCAGCTATCTACTAGCCACCACACTGCTCTGTAACCAACTAGCTACTAGCCACTACGCTGCTCTGTAACCAACTAGCTACTAGCCATCACACTGCCCTGTAACCAACTAGCTACTAGCCATCACACTGCCCTGTAACCAACTAGCTACTAGCCACCACACTGCTCTGTAACCAACTAGCTCCTAGCCACCACACTGCTCTGTAACCTACTAGCTACTAGCCACCACACTACTCTGTAGCCTACTAGCTACTAGCCACCACACTACTCTGTAACCATCTATCTACTAGCCACCACACTGCTCTGTAACCAACTAGCTCCTAGCCACCACACTGCTCTGTAACCTACTAGCTACTAGCCACCACACTACTCTGTAGCCTACTAGCTACTAGCCACCACACTACTCTGTAACCATCTATCTACTAGCCACCACACTGCTCTGTAACCAACTAGCTACTAGCCACCACACTGCTCTGTAACCTACTAGCTACTAGCCACCACACTGCTCTGTAACCAACTAGCTACTAGCCACCACACTGCTCTGTAACCAACTAGCTACTAGCCACCACGCTGCTCTGTAACCAACTAGCTACTAGCCACCACACTGCCCTGTAACCAACTAGCTACTAGCCACCACTTCTCTGTAACCAACTAGCTCCTAGCCACCACACTGCTCTGTAACCTACTAGCTACTAGCCACCACACTGCTCTGTAACCTACTAGCTACTAGCCACCACACTACTCTGTAGCCTACTAGCTACTAGCCACCACACTGCTCTGTAACCAGCTATCTACTAGCCACCACACTGCTCTGTAACCAACTAGCTACTAGCCACCACACTGCTCTGTAACCAACTAGCTGCTAGCCACCACACTGCTCTGTAACCTACTAGCTGCTAGCCACCACACTGCTCTGTAACCTACTAGCTGCTAGCCACCACACTGCTCTGTAACCTACTAGCTACTAGCCACCACACTGCTCTGTAACCGGCTATCTACTAGCCACCACACTGCTCTGTAACCAACTAGCTACTAGCCACCACGCTGCTCTGTAACCAACTAGCTACTAGCCACCACACTGCCCTGTAACCAACTAGCTCCTAGCCACCACACTGCTCTGTAACCTACTAGCTACTAGCCACCACACTGCTCTGTAACCTACTAGCTACTAGCCACCACACTACTCTGTAGCCTACTAGCTACTAGCCACCACACTGCTCTGTAACCAGCTATCTACTAGCCACCACACTGCTCTGTAACCAACTAGCTACTAGCCACCACACTGCTCTGTAACCGACTAGCTACTAGCCACCACACTGCTGTGTAACCAACTAGCTACTAGCCACCACGCTGCTCTGTAACCAACTAGCTACTAGCCACAGCACTGCTCTGTAACCAACTAGCTCCTAGCCACCACACTGCTCTGTAACCTACTTGCTACTAGCCACCACACTGCTCTGTAACCAGCTAGCTACTAGCCACCACACTGCTCTGTAACCAACTAGCTACTAGCCACCACACTGCTCTGTGACCTACTAGCCACCACACTGCTCTGTAACCTACTAGCCACCACACTGCTCTGTAACCTACTAGCTACTAGCCACCACACTGCTCTGTAACCTACTAGCTACTAGCCACCACACTGCTCTGTAACCAGCTAGCTACTAGCCATCACACTGCTCTGTAACCAACTAGCTACTAGCCACCACACTGCTCTGTAACCTACTAGCTACTAGCCACCACACTGCTCTGTAACCTACTTGCCACCACACTGCTCTGTAACCTACTAGCTACTAGCCACCAAACTGCTCTGTAACCTACTAGCTACTAGCCACCACACTGCTCTGTAACGAACTAGCTACTAGCCACCACACTGCTCTTTAACCTACTAGCTACTAGCCACCACACTGCTCTGTAACCTACTAGCCAACACACTGCTCTTTAACCAGCTAGCTACTAGCCACCACACTGCTCTGTACACATCTAGCTACTAGCCACCACACTGCTCTGTAACCAACTAGCTACTAGCCACCACACTGCTCTGTAACCTACTAGCTACTAGCCACCACACTGCTCTGTAGCCTACTAGCTACTAGCCACCACACTGCTCTGTAACCAGCTATCTACTAGCCACCACGCTGCTCTGTAACCAACTAGCTACTAGCCACCACACTGCTCTGTAACCTACTAGCTACTAGCCACCACACTGCTCTGTAACCTACTAGCTACTAGCCACCACACTACTCTGTAGCCTAATAGCTACTAGCCACCACACTGCTCTTTAACCAGCTATCTACTAGCCACCACACTGCTCTGTGACCTACTAGCCACCACACTGCTCTGTGACCTACCAGCCACCACACTGCTCTGTAACCTACTAGCCACCACACTGCTCTGTAACCTACTAGCTACTAGCCACCACACTGCTCTGTAACCTACTAGCTACTAGCCACCACACTGCTCTGTAACCAGCTAGCTACTAGCCACTACGCTGCTCTGTAACCAACTAGCTACTAGCCACCACACTGCTTTGTAACCTACTAGCTACTAGCCACCACACTGCTCTGTAACCAGCTATCTACTAGCCACCACACTGCTCTGTAACCTACTAGCTACTAGCCACCACACTGCTCTGTAACCAACTAGCTACTAGCCACCACACTGCTCTGTAACCAACTAGCTACTAGCCACCACACTGCTCTGTAACCTACTAGCTACTAGCCACCACACTGCTCTGTAACATACTAGCTACTAGCCACCACACTGCTCTGTAACCTACTAGCTACTAGCCACCACACTGCTCTGTGACCTACTAGCCACCACACTGCTCTGTAACCTACTAGCCACCACACTGCTCTGTAACCTACTAGCTACTAGCCACCACACTGCTCTGTAACCTACTAGCTACTAGCCACCACACTGCTCTGTAACCAGCTAGCTACTAGCCACCACACTGCTCTGTAACCAACTAGCTACTAGCCACCACATTGCTCTGTAACCTACTAGCTACTAGCCACCACACTGCTCTGTAACCTACTTGCCACCACACTGCTATGTAACCTACTAGCTACTAGCCACCAAACTGCTCTGTAACCTACTAGCTACTAGCCACCACACTGCTCTGTAACCAACTAGCTACTAGCCACCACACTGCTCTTTAACCTACTAGCTACTAGCCACCACACTGCTCTGTAACCTACTAGCCAACACACTGCTCTTTAACCAGCTAGCTACTAGCCACCACACTGCTCTGTACCCATCTAGCTACTAGCCACCACACTGCTCTGTAACCAACTAGCTACTAGCCACCACACTGCTCTGTAACCTACTAGCTACTAGCCACCACACTGCTCTGTAGCCTACTAGCTACTAGCCACCACACTGCTCTGTAACCAGCTATCTACTAGCCACCACGCTGCTCTGTAACCAACTAGCTACTAGCCACCACACTGCTCTGTAACCTACTAGCTACTAGCCACCACACTGCTCTGTAACCTACTAGCTACTAGCCACCACACTACTCTGTAGCCTAATAGCTACTAGCCACCACACTGCTCTGTAACCAGCTATCTACTAGCCACCACACTGCTCTGTAACCTACTAGCCACCACACTGCTCTGTAACCTACTAGCTACTAGCCACCACACTGCTCTGTAACCTACTAGCTACTAGCCACCACACTGCTCTGTGACCTACTAGCCACCACACTGCTCTGTGACCTACTAGCCACCACACTGCTCTGTAACCTACTAGCCACCACACTGCTCTGTAACCTACTAGCTACTAGCCACCACACTGCTCTGTAACCTACTAGCTACTAGCCACCACACTGCTCTGTAACCAGCTAGCTACTAGCCACTACGCTGCTCTGTAACCAACTAGCTACTAGCCACCACACTGCTTTGTAACCTACTAGCTACTAGCCACCACACTGCTCTGTAACCAGCTATCTACTAGCCACCACACTGCTCTGTAACCTACTAGCTACTAGCCACCACACTGCTCTGTAACCAACTAGCTACTAGCCACCACACTGCTCTGTAACCAACTAGCTACTAGCCACCACACTGCTCTGTAACCTACTAGCTACTAGCCACCACACTGCTCTGTAACCAGCTAGCTACTAGCCACTACGCTGCTCTGTAACCAACTAGCTACTAGCCACCACACTGCTTTGTAACCTACTAGCTACTAGCCACCACACTGCTCTGTAACCAGCTATCTACTAGCCACCACACTGCTCTGTAACCTACTAGCTACTAGCCACCACACTGCTCTGTAACCAACTAGCTACTAGCCACCACACTGCTCTGTAACCAACTAGCTACTAGCCACCACACTGCTCTGTAACCTACTAGCTACTAGCCACCACACTGCTCTGTAACATACTAGCTACTAGCCACCACACTGCTCTGTAACCTACTAGCTACTAGCCACCACACTGCTCTGTGACCTACTAGCCACCACACTGCTCTGTAACCTACTAGCCACCACACTGCTCTGTAACCTACTAGCTACTAGCCACCACACTGCTCTGTAACCTACTAGCTACTAGCCACCACACTGCTCTGTAACCAGCTAGCTACTAGCCACCACACTGCTCTGTAACCAACTAGCTACTAGCCACCACATTGCTCTGTAACCTACTAGCTACTAGCCACCACACTGCTCTGTAACCTACTTGCCACCACACTGCTCTGTAACCTACTAGCTACTAGCCACCAAACTGCTCTGTAACCTACTAGCTACTAGCCACCACACTGCTCTGTAACCAACTAGCTACTAGCCACCACACTGCTCTTTAACCTACTAGCTACTAGCCACCACACTGCTCTGTAACCTACTAGCCAACACACTGCTCTTTAACCAGCTAGCTACTAGCCACCACACTGCTCTGTACCCATCTAGCTACTAGCCACCACACTGCTCTGTAACCAACTAGCTACTAGCCACCACACTGCTCTGTAACCTACTAGCTACTAGCCACCACACTGCTCTGTAGCCTACTAGCTACTAGCCACCACACTGCTCTGTAACCAGCTATCTACTAGCCACCACGCTGCTCTGTAACCAACTAGCTACTAGCCACCACACTGCTCTGTAACCTACTAGCTACTAGCCACCACACTGCTCTGTAACCTACTAGCTACTAGCCACCACACTACTCTGTAGCCTAATAGCTACTAGCCACCACACTGCTCTGTAACCAGCTATCTACTAGCCACCACACTGCTCTGTAACCTACTAGCCACCACACTGCTCTGTAACCTACTAGCTACTAGCCACCACACTGCTCTGTAACCTACTAGCTACTAGCCACCACACTGCTCTGTGACCTACTAGCCACCACACTGCTCTGTGACCTACTAGCCACCACACTGCTCTGTAACCTACTAGCCACCACACTGCTCTGTAACCTACTAGCTACTAGCCACCACACTGCTCTGTAACCTACTAGCTACTAGCCACCACACTGCTCTGTAACCAGCTAGCTACTAGCCACTACGCTGCTCTGTAACCAACTAGCTACTAGCCACCACACTGCTTTGTAACCTACTAGCTACTAGCCACCACACTGCTCTGTAACCAGCTATCTACTAGCCACCACACTGCTCTGTAACCTACTAGCTACTAGCCACCACACTGCTCTGTAACCAACTAGCTACTAGCCACCACACTGCTCTGTAACCAACTAGCTACTAGCCACCACACTGCTCTGTAACCTACTAGCTACTAGCCACCACACTGCTCTGTAACATACTAGCTACTAGCCACCACACTGCTCTGTAACCTACTAGCTACTAGCCACCACACTGCTCTGTGACCTACTAGCCACCACACTGCTCTGTAACCTACTAGCCACCACACTGCTCTGTAACCTACTAGCTACTAGCCACCACACTGCTCTGTAACCTACTAGCTACTAGCCACCACACTGCTCTGTAACCAGCTAGCTACTAGCCACCACACTGCTCTGTAACCAACTAGCTACTAGCCACCACATTGCTCTGTAACCTACTAGCTACTAGCCACCACACTGCTCTGTAACCTACTTGCCACCACACTGCTCTGTAACCTACTAGCTACTAGCCACCAAACTGCTCTGTAACCTACTAGCTACTAGCCACCACACTGCTCTTTAACCTACTAGATACTAGCCACCACACTGCTCTGTAACCTACTAGCCAACACACTGCTCTTTAACCAGCTAGCTACTAGCCACCACACTGCTCTGTACCCATCTAGCTACTAGCCACCACACTGCTCTGTAACCAACTAGCTACTAGCCACCACACTGCTCTGTAACCTACTAGCTACTAGCCACCACACTGCTCTGTAGCCTACTAGCTACTAGCCACCACACTGCTCTGTAACCAGCTATCTACTAGCCACCACGCTGCTCTGTAACCAACTAGCTACTAGCCACCACACTGCTCTGTAACCTACTAGCTACTAGCCACCACACTGCTCTGTAACCTACTAGCTACTAGCCACCACACTACTCTGTAGCCTAATAGCTACTAGCCACCACACTGCTCTGTAACCAGCTATCTACTAGCCACCACACTGCTCTGTAACCTACTAGCCACCACACTGCTCTGTAACCTACTAGCTACTAGCCACCACACTGCTCTGTAACCTACTAGCTACTAGCCACCACACTGCTCTGTGACCTACTAGCCACCACACTGCTCTGTGACCTACTAGCCACCACACTGCTCTGTAACCTACTAGCCACCACACTGCTCTGTAACCTACTAGCTACTAGCCACCACACTGCTCTGTAACCTACTAGCTACTAGCCACCACACTGCTCTGTAACCAGCTAGCTACTAGCCACTACGCTGCTCTGTAACCAACTAGCTACTAGCCACCACACTGCTTTGTAACCTACTAGCTACTAGCCACCACACTGCTCTGTAACCAGCTATCTACTAGCCACCACACTGCTCTGTAACCTACTAGCTACTAGCCACCACACTGCTCTGTAACCAACTAGCTACTAGCCACCACACTGCTCTGTAACCAACTAGCTACTAGCCACCACACTGCTCTGTAACCTACTAGCTACTAGCCACCACACTGCTCTGTAACCTACTTGCCACCACACTGCTCTGTAACCTACTAGCTACTAGCCACCAAACTGCTCTGTAACCTACTAGCTACTAGCCACCACACTGCTCTGTAACCAACTAGCTACTAGCCACCACACTGCTCTTTAACCTACTAGCTACTAGCCACCACACTGCTCTGTAACCTACTAGCCAACACACTGCTCTTTAACCAGCTAGCTACTAGCCACCACACTGCTCTGTACCCATCTAGCTACTAGCCACCACACTGCTCTGTAACCAACTAGCTACTAGCCACCACACTGCTCTGTAACCTACTAGCTACTAGCCACCACACTGCTCTGTAGCCTACTAGCTACTAGCCACCACACTGCTCTGTAACCAGCTATCTACTAGCCACCACGCTGCTCTGTAACCAACTAGCTACTAGCCACCACACTGCTCTGTAACCTACTAGCTACTAGCCACCACACTGCTCTGTAACCTACTAGCTACTAGCCACCACACTACTCTGTAGCCTAATAGCTACTAGCCACCACACTGCTCTGTAACCAGCTATCTACTAGCCACCACACTGCTCTGTAACCTACTAGCCACCACACTGCTCTGTAACCTACTAGCTACTAGCCACCACACTGCTCTGTAACCTACTAGCTACTAGCCACCACACTGCTCCGTGACCTACTAGCCACCACACTGCTCTGTGACCTACTAGCCACCACACTGCTCTGTAACCTACTAGCCACCACACTGCTCTGTAACCTACTAGCTACTAGCCACCACACTGCTCTGTAACCTACTAGCTACTAGCCACCACACTGCTCTGTAACCAGCTAGCTACTAGCCACTACGCTGCTCTGTAACCAACTAGCTACTAGCCACCACACTGCTTTGTAACCTACTAGCTACTAGCCACCACACTGCTCTGTAACCAGCTATCTACTAGCCACCACACTGCTCTGTAACCTACTAGCTACTAGCCACCACACTGCTCTGTAACCAACTAGCTACTAGCCACCACACTGCTCTGTAACCAACTAGCTACTAGCCACCACACTGCTCTGTAACCTACTAGCTACTAGCCACCACACTGCTCTGTAACATACTAGCTACTAGCCACCACACTGCTCTGTAACCTACTAGCTACTAGCCACCACACTGCTCTGTGACCTACTAGCCACCACACTGCTCTGTAACCTACTAGCCACCACACTGCTCTGTAACCTACTAGCTACTAGCCACCACACTGCTCTGTAACCTACTAGCTACTAGCCACCACACTGCTCTGTAACCAGCTAGCTACTAGCCACCACACTGCTCTGTAACCAACTAGCTACTAGCCACCACATTGCTCTGTAACCTACTAGCTACTAGCCACCACACTGCTCTGTAACCTACTTGCCACCACACTGCTCTGTAACCTACTAGCTACTAGCCACCAAACTGCTCTGTAACCTACTAGCTACTAGCCACCACACTGCTCTGTAACCAACTAGCTACTAGCCACCACACTGCTCTTTAACCTACTAGCTACTAGCCACCACACTGCTCTGTAACCTACTAGCCAACACACTGCTCTTTAACCAGCTAGCTACTAGCCACCACACTGCTCTGTACCCATCTAGCTACTAGCCACCACACTGCTCTGTAACCAACTAGCTACTAGCCACCACACTGCTCTGTAACCTACTAGCTACTAGCCACCACACTGCTCTGTAGCCTACTAGCTACTAGCCACCACACTGCTCTGTAACCAGCTATCTACTAGCCACCACGCTGCTCTGTAACCAACTAGCTACTAGCCACCACACTGCTCTGTAACCTACTAGCTACTAGCCACCACACTGCTCTGTAACCTACTAGCTACTAGCCACCACACTACTCTGTAGCCTAATAGCTACTAGCCACCACACTGCTCTGTAACCAGCTATCTACTAGCCACCACACTGCTCTGTAACCTACTAGCCACCACACTGCTCTGTAACCTACTAGCTACTAGCCACCACACTGCTCTGTAACCTACTAGCTACTAGCCACCACACTGCTCTGTGACCTACTAGCCACCACACTGCTCTGTGACCTACTAGCCACCACACTGCTCTGTAACCTACTAGCCACCACACTGCTCTGTAACCTACTAGCTACTAGCCACCACACTGCTCTGTAACCTACTAGCTACTAGCCACCACACTGCTCTGTAACCAGCTAGCTACTAGCCACTACGCTGCTCTGTAACCAACTAGCTACTAGCCACCACACTGCTTTGTAACCTACTAGCTACTAGCCACCACACTGCTCTGTAACCAGCTATCTACTAGCCACCACACTGCTCTGTAACCTACTAGCTACTAGCCACCACACTGCTCTGTAACCAACTAGCTACTAGCCACCACACTGCTCTGTAACCAACTAGCTACTAGCCACCACACTGCTCTGTAACCTACTAGCTACTAGCCACCACACTGCTCTGTAACATACTAGCTACTAGCCACCACACTGCTCTGTAACCTACTAGCTACTAGCCACCACACTGCTCTGTGACCTACTAGCCACCACACTGCTCTGTAACCTACTAGCCACCACACTGCTCTGTAACCTACTAGCTACTAGCCACCACACTGCTCTGTAACCTACTAGCTACTAGCCACCACACTGCTCTGTAACCAGCTAGCTACTAGCCACCACACTGCTCTGTAACCAACTAGCTACTAGCCACCACATTGCCCTGTAACCTACTAGCTACTAGCCACCACACTGCTCTGTAACCTACTTGCCACCACACTGCTCTGTAACCTACTAGCTACTAGCCACCAAACTGCTCTGTAACCTACTAGCTACTAGCCACCACACTGCTCTTTAACCTACTAGCTACTAGCCACCACACTGCTCTGTAACCTACTAGCCAACACACTGCTCTTTAACCAGCTAGCTACTAGCCACCACACTGCTCTGTACCCATCTAGCTACTAGCCACCACACTGCTCTGTAACCAACTAGCTACTAGCCACCACACTGCTCTGTAACCTACTAGCTACTAGCCACCACACTGCTCTGTAGCCTACTAGCTACTAGCCACCACACTGCTCTGTAACCAGCTATCTACTAGCCACCACGCTGCTCTGTAACCAACTAGCTACTAGCCACCACACTGCTCTGTAACCTACTAGCTACTAGCCACCACACTGCTCTGTAACCTACTAGCTACTAGCCACCACACTACTCTGTAGCCTAATAGCTACTAGCCACCACACTGCTCTGTAACCAGCTATCTACTAGCCACCACACTGCTCTGTAACCTACTAGCCACCACACTGCTCTGTAACCTACTAGCTACTAGCCACCACACTGCTCTGTAACCTACTAGCTACTAGCCACCACACTGCTCTGTGACCTACTAGCCACCACACTGCTCTGTGACCTACTAGCCACCACACTGCTCTGTAACCTACTAGCCACCACACTGCTCTGTAACCTACTAGCTACTAGCCACCACACTGCTCTGTAACCTACTAGCTACTAGCCACCACACTGCTCTGTAACCAGCTGGCTACTAGCCACCACACTGCTCTGTAACCAACTAGCTACTAGCCACTACACTGCTCTGTAACCAGCTATCTACTAGCCACCACACTGCTCTGTAACCAACTAGCTACTAGCCACTACGCTGCTCTGTAACCAACTAGCTACTAGCCACCACACTGCCCTGTAACCAACTAGCTACTAGCCACCACACTGCTCTGTAACCAACTAGCTCCTAGCCACCACACTGCTCTGTAACCTACTAGCTACTAGCCACCACACTGCTCTGTAACCTACTAGCTACTAGCCACCACACTACTCTGTAGCCTACTAGCTACTAGCCACCACACTACTCTGTAACCATCTATCTACTAGCCACCACACTGCTCTGTAACCAACTAGCTACTAGCCACCACACTGCTCTGTAACCTACTAGCTACTAGCCACCACACTGCTCTGTAACCAACTAGCTACTAGCCACCACGCTGCTCTGTAACCAACTAGCTACTAGCCACCACGCTGCTCTGTAACCAACTAGCTACTAGCCACCACACTGCCCTGTAACCAACTAGCTACTAGCCACCACTTCTCTGTAACCAACTAGCTCCTAGCCACCACACTGCTCTGTAACCTACTAGCTACTAGCCACCACACTGCTCTGTAACCTACTAGCTACTAGCCACCACACTACTCTGTAGCCTACTAGCTACTAGCCACCACACTGCTCTGTAACCAGCTATCTACAGCCACCACACTGCTTTGTAACCAACTAGCTACTAGCCACCACACTGCTCTGTAACCAACTAGCTGCTAGCCACCACACTGCTCTGTAACCTACTAGCTGCTAGCCACCACACTGCTCTGTAACCTACTAGCTGCTAGCCACCACACTGCTCTGTAACCTACTAGCTACTAGCCACCACACTGCTCTGTAACCGGCTATCTACTAGCCACCACACTGCTCTGTAACCAACTAGCTACTAGCCACCACGCTGCTCTGTAACCAACTAGCTACTAGCCACCACACTGCCCTGTAACCAACTAGCTACTAGCCACCACACTGCTCTGTAACCAACTAGCTCCTAGCCACCACACTGCTCTGTAACCTACTAGCTACTAGCCACCACACTGCTCTGTAACCAGCTATCTACTAGCCACCACACTGCTCTGTAACCTACTAGCTACTAGCCACCACACTGCTCTGTAACCAACTAGCTACTAGCCACCACACTGCTCTGTAACCAACTAGCTACTAGCCACCACACTGCTCTGTAACCTACTAGCTACTAGCCACCACACTGCTCTGTAACATACTAGCTACTAGCCACCACACTGCTCTGTAACCTACTAGCTACTAGCCACCACACTGCTCTGTAACCTACTAGCTACTAGCCACCACACTGCTCTGTAACCAGCTAGCTACTAGCCACCACACTGCTCTGTAACCAACTAGCTACTAGCCACCACACTGCTCTGTAACCTACTAGCTACTAGCCACCACACTGCTCTGTAACCTACTTGCCACCACACTGCTCTGTAACCTACTAGCTACTAGCCACCACACTGCTCTGTAACCTACTAGCTACTAGCCACCACACTGCTCTGTAACCAACTAGCTACTAGCCACCACACTGCTCTTTAACCTACTAGCTACTAGCCACCACACTGCTCTGTAACCTACTAGCCAACACACTGATCTTTAACCAGCTAGCTACTAGCCACCACACTGCTCTGTACCCATCTAGCTACTAGCCACCACACTGCTCTGTAACCAACTAGATACTAGCCACCACACTGCTCTGTAACCTACTAGCTACTAGCCACCACACTGCTCTGTAGCCTACTAGCTACTAGCCACCACACTGCTCTGTAACCAGCTATCTACTAGCCACCACGCTGCTCTGTAACCAACTAGCTACTAGCCACCACACTGCTCTGTAACCTACTAGCTACTAGCCACCACACTGCTCTGTAACCTACTAGCTACTAGCCACCACACTACTCTGTAGCCTAATAGCAACTACTCACCACACTGCTCTGTAACCAGCTATCTACTAGCCACCACACTGCTCCGTAACCAACTAGCTACTAGCCACCACACTGCTCTGTAACCTACTAGCTACTAGCCACCACACTGCTCTGTAACATACTAGCTACTAGACACCACACTGCTCTGTAACCTACTAGCTACTAGCCACCACACTGCTCTGTGACCTACTAGCCACCACACTGCTCTGTAACCTACTAGCCACCACACTGCTCTGTAACCTACTAGCTACTAGCCACCACACAGCTCTGTAACCTACTAGCTACTAGCCACCACACTGCTCTGTAACCAGCTAGCTACTAGCCACCACACTGCTCTGTAACCAACTAGCTACTAGCCACCACACTGCTCTGTAACCAACTAGCTACTAGCCACCACACTGCTCTGTAACCTACTAGCTACTAGCCACCACACTGCTCTGTAACATACTAGCTACTAGCCACCACACTGCTCTGTAACCTACTAGCTACTAGCCACCACACTGCTCTGTGACCTACTAGCCACCACACTGCTCTGTAACCTACTAGCCACCACACTGCTCTGTAACCTACTAGCTACTAGCCACCACACTGCTCTGTAACCTACCAGCTACTAGCCACCACACTGCTCTGTAACCAGCTAGCTACTAGCCACCACACTGCTCTGTAACCAACTAGCTACTAGCCACCACACTGCTCTGTAACCTACTAGCTACTAGCCACCACACTGCTCTGTAACCTACTTGCCACCACACTGCTCTGTAACCTACTAGCTACTAGCCACCAAACTGCTCTGTAACCTACTAGCTACTAGCCACCACACTGCTCTGTAACCAACTAGCTACTAGCCACCACACTGCTCTTTAACCTACTAGCTACTAGCCACCACACTGCTCTGTAACCTACTAGCCAACACACTGCTCTTTAACCAGCTAGCTACTAGCCACCACACTGCTCTGTACCCATCTAGCTACTAGCCACCACACTGCTCTATAACCAACTAGCTACTAGCCACCACACTGCTCTGTAACCTACTAGCTACTAGCCACCACACTGCTCTGTAGCCTACTAGCTACTAGCCACCACACTGCTCTGTAACCAGCTATCTACTAGCCACCACGCTGCTCTGTAACCAACTAGCTACTAGCCATCACACTGCTCTGTAACCTACTAGCTACTAGCCACCACACTGCTCTGTAACCTACTAGCTACTAGCCACCACACTACTCTGTAGCCTAATAGCTACTAGCCACCACACTGCTCTGTAACCAGCTATCTACTAGCCACCACACTGCTCTGTAACCTACTAGCCACCACACTGCTCTGTAACCTACTAGCTACTAGCCACCACACTGCTCTGTAACCTACTAGCTACTAGCCACCACACTGCTCTGTGACCTACTAGCCACCACACTGCTCTGTGACCTACTAGCCACCACACTGCTCTGTAACCTACTAGCCACCACACTGCTCTGTAACCTACTAGCTACTAGCCACCACACTGCTCTGTAACCTACTAGCTACTAGCCACCACACTGCTCTGTAACCAGCTAGCTACTAGCCACCACACTGCTCTGTAACCAACTAGCTACTAGCCACCACACTGCTCTGTAACCTACTAGCTACTAGCCACCACACTGCTCTGTAACCTACTAGCTACTAGCCACCACACTACTCTGTAGCCTAATAGCTACTAGCCACCACACTGCTCTGTAACCAGCTATCTACTAGCCACCACACTGCTCTGTAACCTACTAGCCACCACACTGCTCTGTAACCTACTAGCTACTAGCCACCACACTGCTCTGTAACCTACTAGCTACTAGCCACCACACTGCTCTGTGACCTACTAGCCACCACACTGCTCTGTGACCTACTAGCCACCACACTGCTCTGTAACCTACTAGCCACCACACTGCTCTGTAACCTACTAGCTACTAGCCACCACACTGCTCTGTAACCTACTAGCTACTAGCCACCACACTGCTCTGTAACCAGCTAGCTACTAGCCACTACGCTGCTCTGTAACCAACTAGCTACTAGCCACCACACTGCTTTGTAACCTACTAGCTACTAGCCACCACACTGCTCTGTAACCAGCTATCTACTAGCCACCACACTGCTCTGTAACCTACTAGCTACTAGCCACCACACTGCTCTGTAACCAACTAGCTACTAGCCACCACACTGCTCTGTAACCAACTAGCTACTAGCCACCACACTGCTCTGTAACCTACTAGCTACTAGCCACCACACTGCTCTGTAACCTACTTGCCACCACACTGCTCTGTAACCTACTAGCTACTAGCCACCAAACTGCTCTGTAACCTACTAGCTACTAGCCACCACACTGCTCTGTAACCAACTAGCTACTAGCCACCACACTGCTCTTTAACCTACTAGCTACTAGCCACCACACTGCTCTGTAACCTACTAGCCAACACACTGCTCTTTAACCAGCTAGCTACTAGCCACCACACTGCTCTGTACCCATCTAGCTACTAGCCACCACACTGCTCTGTAACCAACTAGCTACTAGCCACCACACTGCTCTGTAACCTACTAGCTACTAGCCACCACACTGCTCTGTAGCCTACTAGCTACTAGCCACCACACTGCTCTGTAACCAGCTATCTACTAGCCACCACGCTGCTCTGTAACCAACTAGCTACTAGCCACCACACTGCTCTGTAACCTACTAGCTACTAGCCACCACACTGCTCTGTAACCTACTAGCTACTAGCCACCACACTACTCTGTAGCCTAATAGCTACTAGCCACCACACTGCTCTGTAACCAACTAGCTACTAGCCACCACACTGCTCTGTAACCTACTAGCTACTAGCCACCACACTGCTCTGTAACATACTAGCTACTAGACACCACACTGCTCTGTAACCTACTAGCTACTAGCCACCACACTGCTCTGTGACCTACTAGCCACCACACTGCTCTGTAACCTACTAGCCACCACACTGCTCTGTAACCTACTAGCTACTAGCCACCACACAGCTCTGTAACCTACTAGCAACTAGCCACCACACTGCTCTGTAACCAGCTAGCTACTAGCCACCACACTGCTCTGTAACCAACTAGCTACTAGCCACCACACTGCTCTGTAACCAACTAGCTACTAGCCACCACACTGCTCTGTAACCTACTAGCTACTAGCCACCACACTGCTCTGTAACATACTAGCTACTAGCCACCACACTGCTCTGTAACCTACTAGCTACTAGCCACCACACTGCTCTGTAACATACTAGCTACTAGCCACCACACTGCTCTGTAACCTACTAGCTACTAGCCACCACACTGCTCTGTAACATACTAGCTACTAGCCACCACACTGCTCTGTAACCTACTAGCTACTAGCCACCACACTGCTCTGTAACATACTAGCTACTAGCCACCACACTGCTCTGTAACCAACTAGCTACTAGCCACCACACTGCTCTGTAACCTACTAGCTACTAGCCACCACACTGCTCTGTAACCTACTTGCCACCACACTGCTCTGTAACCTACTAGCTACTAGCCACCAAACTGCTCTGTAACCTACTAGCTACTAGCCACCACACTGCTCTGTAACCAACTAGCTACTAGCCACCACACTGCTCTTTAACCTACTAGCTACTAGCCACCACACTGCTCTGTAACCTACTAGCCAACACACTGCTCTTTAACCAGCTAGCTACTAGCCACCACACTGCTCTGTACCCATCTAGCTACTAGCCACCACACTGCTCTATAACCAACTAGCTACTAGCCACCACACTGCTCTGTAACCTACTAGCTACTAGCCACCACACTGCTCTGTAGCCTACTAGCTACTAGCCACCACACTGCTCTGTAACCAGCTATCTACTAGCCACCACGCTGCTCTGTAACCAACTAGCTACTAGCCATCACACTGCTCTGTAACCTACTAGCTACTAGCCACCACACTGCTCTGTAACCTACTAGCTACTAGCCACCACACTACTCTGTAGCCTAATAGCTACTAGCCACCACACTGCTCTGTAACCAGCTATCTACTAGCCACCACACTGCTCTGTAACCTACTAGCCACCACACTGCTCTGTAACCTACTAGCTACTAGCCACCACACTGCTCTGTAACCTACTAGCTACTAGCCACCACACTGCTCTGTGACCTACTAGCCACCACACTGCTCTGTGACCTACTAGCCACCACACTGCTCTGTAACCTACTAGCCACCACACTGCTCTGTAACCTACTAGCTACTAGCCACCACACTGCTCTGTAACCTACTAGCTACTAGCCACCACACTGCTCTGTAACCAGCTAGCTACTAGCCACCACACTGCTCTGTAACCAACTAGCTACTAGCCACCACACTGCTCTGTAACCTACTAGCTACTAGCCACCACACTGCTCTGTAACCTACTAGCTACTAGCCACCACACTACTCTGTAGCCTAATAGCTACTAGCCACCACACTGCTCTGTAACCAGCTATCTACTAGCCACCACACTGCTCTGTAACCTACTAGCCACCACACTGCTCTGTAACCTACTAGCTACTAGCCACCACACTGCTCTGTAACCTACTAGCTACTAGCCACCACACTGCTCTGTGACCTACTAGCCACCACACTGCTCTGTGACCTACTAGCCACCACACTGCTCTGTAACCTACTAGCCACCACACTGCTCTGTAACCTACTAGCTACTAGCCACCACACTGCTCTGTAACCTACTAGCTACTAGCCACCACACTGCTCTGTAACCAGCTAGCTACTAGCCACTACGCTGCTCTGTAACCAACTAGCTACTAGCCACCACACTGCTTTGTAACCTACTAGCTACTAGCCACCACACTGCTCTGTAACCAGCTATCTACTAGCCACCACACTGCTCTGTAACCTACTAGCTACTAGCCACCACACTGCTCTGTAACCAACTAGCTACTAGCCACCACACTGCTCTGTAACCAACTAGCTACTAGCCACCACACTGCTCTGTAACCTACTAGCTACTAGCCACCACACTGCTCTGTAACCTACTTGCCACCACACTGCTCTGTAACCTACTAGCTACTAGCCACCAAACTGCTCTGTAACCTACTAGCTACTAGCCACCACACTGCTCTGTAACCAACTAGCTACTAGCCACCACACTGCTCTTTAACCTACTAGCTACTAGCCACCACACTGCTCTGTAACCTACTAGCCAACACACTGCTCTTTAACCAGCTAGCTACTAGCCACCACACTGCTCTGTACCCATCTAGCTACTAGCCACCACACTGCTCTGTAACCAACTAGCTACTAGCCACCACACTGCTCTGTAACCTACTAGCTACTAGCCACCACACTGCTCTGTAGCCTACTAGCTACTAGCCACCACACTGCTCTGTAACCAGCTATCTACTAGCCACCACGCTGCTCTGTAACCAACTAGCTACTAGCCACCACACTGCTCTGTAACCTACTAGCTACTAGCCACCACACTGCTCTGTAACCTACTAGCTACTAGCCACCACACTACTCTGTAGCCTAATAGCTACTAGCCACCACACTGCTCTGTAACCAGCTATCTACTAGCCACCACACTGCTCTGTAACCTACTAGCCACCACACTGCTCTGTAACCTACTAGCTACTAGCCACCACACTGCTCTGTAACCTACTAGCTACTAGCCACCACACTGCTCCGTGACCTACTAGCCACCACACTGCTCTGTGACCTACTAGCCACCACACTGCTCTGTAACCTACTAGCCACCACACTGCTCTGTAACCTACTAGCTACTAGCCACCACACTGCTCTGTAACCTACTAGCTACTAGCCACCACACTGCTCTGTAACCAGCTAGCTACTAGCCACTACGCTGCTCTGTAACCAACTAGCTACTAGCCACCACACTGCTTTGTAACCTACTAGCTACTAGCCACCACACTGCTCTGTAACCAGCTATCTACTAGCCACCACACTGCTCTGTAACCTACTAGCTACTAGCCACCACACTGCTCTGTAACCAACTAGCTACTAGCCACCACACTGCTCTGTAACCAACTAGCTACTAGCCACCACACTGCTCTGTAACCTACTAGCTACTAGCCACCACACTGCTCTGTAACATACTAGCTACTAGCCACCACACTGCTCTGTAACCTACTAGCTACTAGCCACCACACTGCTCTGTGACCTACTAGCCACCACACTGCTCTGTAACCTACTAGCCACCACACTGCTCTGTAACCTACTAGCTACTAGCCACCACACTGCTCTGTAACCTACTAGCTACTAGCCACCACACTGCTCTGTAACCAGCTAGCTACTAGCCACCACACTGCTCTGTAACCAACTAGCTACTAGCCACCACATTGCTCTGTAACCTACTAGCTACTAGCCACCACACTGCTCTGTAACCTACTTGCCACCACACTGCTCTGTAACCTACTAGCTACTAGCCACCAAACTGCTCTGTAACCTACTAGCTACTAGCCACCACACTGCTCTGTAACCAACTAGCTACTAGCCACCACACTGCTCTTTAACCTACTAGCTACTAGCCACCACACTGCTCTGTAACCTACTAGCCAACACACTGCTCTTTAACCAGCTAGCTACTAGCCACCACACTGCTCTGTACCCATCTAGCTACTAGCCACCACACTGCTCTGTAACCAACTAGCTACTAGCCACCACACTGCTCTGTAACCTACTAGCTACTAGCCACCACACTGCTCTGTAGCCTACTAGCTACTAGCCACCACACTGCTCTGTAACCAGCTATCTACTAGCCACCACGCTGCTCTGTAACCAACTAGCTACTAGCCACCACACTGCTCTGTAACCTACTAGCTACTAGCCACCACACTGCTCTGTAACCTACTAGCTACTAGCCACCACACTACTCTGTAGCCTAATAGCTACTAGCCACCACACTGCTCTGTAACCAGCTATCTACTAGCCACCACACTGCTCTGTAACCTACTAGCCACCACACTGCTCTGTAACCTACTAGCTACTAGCCACCACACTGCTCTGTAACCTACTAGCTACTAGCCACCACACTGCTCTGTGACCTACTAGCCACCACACTGCTCTGTGACCTACTAGCCACCACACTGCTCTGTAACCTACTAGCCACCACACTGCTCTGTAACCTACTAGCTACTAGCCACCACACTGCTCTGTAACCTACTAGCTACTAGCCACCACACTGCTCTGTAACCAGCTAGCTACTAGCCACTACGCTGCTCTGTAACCAACTAGCTACTAGCCACCACACTGCTTTGTAACCTACTAGCTACTAGCCACCACACTGCTCTGTAACCAGCTATCTACTAGCCACCACACTGCTCTGTAACCTACTAGCTACTAGCCACCACACTGCACTGTAACCAACTAGCTACTAGCCACCACACTGCTCTGTAACCAACTAGCTACTAGCCACCACACTGCTCTGTAACCTACTAGCTACTAGCCACCACACTGCTCTGTAACATACTAGCTACTAGCCACCACACTGCTCTGTAACCTACTAGCTACTAGCCACCACACTGCTCTGTGACCTACTAGCCACCACACTGCTCTGTAACCTACTAGCCACCACACTGCTCTGTAACCTACTAGCTACTAGCCACCACACTGCTCTGTAACCTACTAGCTACTAGCCACCACACTGCTCTGTAACCAGCTAGCTACTAGCCACCACACTGCTCTGTAACCAACTAGCTACTAGCCACCACATTGCTCTGTAACCTACTAGCTACTAGCCACCACACTGCTCTGTAACCTACTTGCCACCACACTGCTCTGTAACCTACTAGCTACTAGCCACCAAACTGCTCTGTAACCTACTAGCTACTAGCCACCACACTGCTCTGTAACCAACTAGCTACTAGCCACCACACTGCTCTTTAACCTACTAGCTACTAGCCACCACACTGCTCTGTAACCTACTAGCCAACACACTGCTCTTTAACCAGCTAGCTACTAGCCACCACACTGCTCTGTACCCATCTAGCTACTAGCCACCACACTGCTCTGTAACCAACTAGCTACTAGCCACCACACTGCTCTGTAACCTACTAGCTACTAGCCACCACACTGCTCTGTAGCCTACTAGCTACTAGCCACCACACTGCTCTGTAACCAGCTATCTACTAGCCACCACGCTGCTCTGTAACCAACTAGCTACTAGCCACCACACTGCTCTGTAACCTACTAGCGACTAGCCACCACACTGCTCTGTAACCTACTAGCTACTAGCCACCACACTACTCTGTAGCCTAATAGCTACTAGCCACCACACTGCTCTGTAACCAGCTATCTACTAGCCACCACACTGCTCTGTAACCTACTAGCCACCACACTGCTCTGTAACCTACTAGCTACTAGCCACCACACTGCTCTGTAACCTACTAGCTACTAGCCACCACACTGCTCTGTGACCTACTAGCCACCACACTGCTCTGTGACCTACTAGCCACCACACTGCTCTGTAACCTACTAGCCACCACACTGCTCTGTAACCTACTAGCTACTAGCCACCACACTGCTCTGTAACCTACTAGCTACTAGCCACCACACTGCTCTGTAACCAGCTGGCTACTAGCCACCACACTGCTCTGTAACCAACTAGCTACTAGCCACCACACTACTCTGTAACCTACTAGCTACTAGCCACTACACTGCTCTGTAACCAGCTATCTACTAGCCACCACACTGCTCTGTAACCAACTAGCTACTAGCCACTACGCTGCTCTGTAACCAACTAGCTACTAGCCACCACACTGCCCTGTAACCAACTAGCTACTAGCCACCACACTGCTCTGTAACCAACTAGCTCCTAGCCACCACACTGCTCTGTAACCTACTAGCTACTAGCCACCACACTGCTCTGTAACCTACTAGCTACTAGCCACCACACTACTCTGTAGCCTACTAGCTACTAGCCACCACACTACTCTGTAACCATCTATCTACTAGCCACCACACTGCTCTGTAACCAACTAGCTACTAGCCACCACACTGCTCTGTAACCTACTAGCTACTAGCCACCACACTGCTCTGTAACCAACTAGCTACTAGCCACCACACTGCTCTGTAACCAACTAGCTACTAGCCACCACGCTGCTCTGTAACCAACTAGCTACTAGCCACCACACTGCCCTGTAACCAACTAGCTACTAGCCACCACTTCTCTGTAACCAACTAGCTCCTAGCCACCACACTGCTCTGTAACCTACTAGCTACTAGCCACCACACTGCTCTGTAACCTACTAGCTACTAGCCACCACACTACTCTGTAGCCTACTAGCTACTAGCCACCACACTGCTCTGTAACCAGCTATCTACAGCCACCACACTGCTTTGTAACCAACTAGCTACTAGCCACCACACTGCTCTGTAACCAACTAGCTGCTAGCCACCACACTGCTCTGTAACCTACTAGCTGCTAGCCACCACACTGCTCTGTAACCTACTAGCTTCTAGCCACCACACTGCTCTGTAACCTACTAGCTACTAGCCACCACACTGCTCTGTAACCGGCTATCTACTAGCCACCACACTGCTCTGTAACCAACTAGCTACTAGCCACCACGCTGCTCTGTAACCAACTAGCTACTAGCCACCACACTGCCCTGTAACCAACTAGCTACTAGCCACCACACTGCTCTGTAACCAACTAGCTCCTAGCCACCACACTGCTCTGTAACCTACTAGCTACTAGCCACCACACTGCTCTGTAACCAGCTATCTACTAGCCACCACACTGCTCTGTAACCTACTAGCTACTAGCCACCACACTGCTCTGTAACCAACTAGCTACTAGCCACCACACTGCTCTGTAACCAACTAGCTACTAGCCACCACACTGCTCTGTAACCTACTAGCTACTAGCCACCACACTGCTCTGTAACATACTAGCTACTAGCCACCACACTGCTCTGTAACCTACTAGCTACTAGCCACCACACTGCTCTGTGACCTACTAGCCACCACACTGCTCTGTAACCTACTAGCCACCACACTGCTCTGTAACCTACTAGCTACTAGCCACCACACTGCTCTGTAACCTACTAGCTACTAGCCACCACACTGCTCTGTAACCAGCTAGCTACTAGCCACCACACTGCTCTGTAACCAACTAGCTACTAGCCACCACACTGCTCTGTAACCTACTAGCTACTAGCCACCACACTGCTCTGTAACCTACTTGCCACCACACTGCTCTGTAACCTACTAGCTACTAGCCACCACACTGCTCTGTAACCTACTAGCTACTAGCCACCACACTGCTCTGTAACCAACTAGCTACTAGCCACCACACTGCTCTTTAACCTACTAGCTACTAGCCACCACACTGCTCTGTAACCTACTAGCCAACACACTGATCTTTAACCAGCTAGCTACTAGCCACCACACTGCTCTGTACCCATCTAGCTACTAGCCACCACACTGCTCTGTAACCAACTAGATACTAGCCACCACACTGCTCTGTAACCTACTAGCTACTAGCCACCACACTGCTCTGTAGCCTACTAGCTACTAGCCACCACACTGCTCTGTAACCAGCTATCTACTAGCCACCACGCTGCTCTGTAACCAACTAGCTACTAGCCACCACACTGCTCTGTAACCTACTAGCTACTAGCCACCACACTGCTCTGTAACCTACTAGCTACTAGCCACCACACTACTCTGTAGCCTAATAGCAACTACTCACCACACTGCTCTGTAACCAGCTATCTACTAGCCACCACACTGCTCCGTAACCAACTAGCTACTAGCCACCACACTGCTCTGTAACCTACTAGCTACTAGCCAACACACTGCTCTGTAACATACTAGCTACTAGACACCACACTGCTCTGTAACCTACTAGCTACTAGCCACCACACTGCTCTGTGACCTACTAGCCACCACACTGCTCTGTAACCTACTAGCCACCACACTGCTCTGTAACCTACTAGCTACTAGCCACCACACAGCTCTGTAACCTACTAGCTACTAGCCACCACACTGCTCTGTAACCAGCTAGCTACTAGCCACCACACTGCTCTGTAACCAACTAGCTACTAGCCACCACACTGCTCTGTAACCAACTAGCTACTAGCCACCACACTGCTCTGTAACCTACTAGCTACTAGCCACCACACTGCTCTGTAACATACTAGCTACTAGCCACCACACTGCTCTGTAACCTACTAGCTACTAGCCACCACACTGCTCTGTGACCTACTAGCCACCACACTGCTCTGTAACCTACTAGCCACCACACTGCTCTGTAACCTACTAGCTACTAGCCACCACACTGCTCTGTAACCTACCAGCTACTAGCCACCACACTGCTCTGTAACCAGCTAGCTACTAGCCACCACACTGCTCTGTAACCAACTAGCTACTAGCCACCACACTGCTCTGTAACCTACTAGCTACTAGCCACCACACTGCTCTGTAACCTACTTGCCACCACACTGCTCTGTAACCTACTAGCTACTAGCCACCAAACTGCTCTGTAACCTACTAGCTACTAGCCACCACACTGCTCTGTAACCAACTAGCTACTAGCCACCACACTGCTCTTTAACCTACTAGCTACTAGCCACCACACTGCTCTGTAACCTACTAGCCAACACACTGCTCTTTAACCAGCTAGCTACTAGCCACCACACTGCTCTGTACCCATCTAGCTACTAGCCACCACACTGCTCTATAACCAACTAGCTACTAGCCACCACACTGCTCTGTAACCTACTAGCTACTAGCCACCACACTGCTCTGTAGCCTACTAGCTACTAGCCACCACACTGCTCTGTAACCAGCTATCTACTAGCCACCACGCTGCTCTGTAACCAACTAGCTACTAGCCATCACACTGCTCTGTAACCTACTAGCTACTAGCCACCACACTGCTCTGTAACCTACTAGCTACTAGCCACCACACTACTCTGTAGCCTAATAGCTACTAGCCACCACACTGCTCTGTAACCAGCTATCTACTAGCCACCACACTGCTCTGTAACCTACTAGCCACCACACTGCTCTGTAACCTACTAGCTACTAGCCACCACACTGCTCTGTAACCTACTAGCTACTAGCCACCACACTGCTCTGTGACCTACTAGCCACCACACTGCTCTGTAACCTACTAGCCACCACACTGCTCTGTAACCTACTAGCTACTAGCCACCACACTGCTCTGTAACCTACTAGCTACTAGCCACCACACTGCTCTGTAACCAGCTAGCTACTAGCCACCACACTGCTCTGTAACCAACTAGCTACTAGCCACCACACTACTCTGTAACCTACTAGCTACTAGCCACCACACTGCTCTGTAACCAACTAGCTACTAGCGACTACGCTTCTCTGTAACCAACTAGCTACTAGCCACCACACTGCCCTGTAACCAACTAGCTACTAGCCACCACACTGCTCTCTAACCAACTAGCTCCTAGCCACCACACTGCTCTGTAACCTACTAGCAACTAGCCACCACACTGCTCTGTAACCAACTAGCTACTAGCCACCACACTGCTCTGTAACCTACTAGCTACTAGCCACCACACTGCTCTGTAACCTACTTGCCACCACACTGCTCTGTAACCTACTAGCTACTAGCCACCAAACTGCTCTGTAACCTACTAGCTACTAGCCACCACACTGCTCTGTAACCAACTAGCTACTAGCCACCACACTGCTCTTTAACCTACTAGCTACTAGCCACCACACTGCTCTGTAAACTACTAGCCAACACACTGCTCTTTAACCAGCTAGCTACTAGCCACCACACTGCTCTGTACCCATCTAGCTACTAGCCACCACACTGCTCTATAACCAACTAGCTACTAGCCACCACACTGCTCTGTAACCTACTAGCTACTAGCCACCACACTGCTCTGTAGCCTACTAGCTACTAGCCACCACACTGCTCTGTAACCAGCTATCTACTAGCCACCACGCTGCTCTGTAACCAACTAGCTACTAGCCATCACACTGCTCTGTAACCTACTAGCTACTAGCCACCACACTGCTCTGTAACCTACTAGCTACTAGCCACCACACTACTCTGTAGCCTAATAGCTACTAGCCACCACACTGCTCTGTAACCAGCTATCTACTAGCCACCACACTGCTCTGTAACCTACTAGCCACCACACTGCTCTGTAACCTACTAGCTACTAGCCACCACACTGCTCTGTAACCTACTAGCTACTAGCCACCACACTGCTCTGTGACCTACTAGCCACCACACTGCTCTGTGACCTACTAGCCACCACACTGCTCTGTAACCTACTAGCCACCACACTGCTCTGTCACCTACTAGCTACTAGCCACCACACTGCTCTGTAACCTACTAGCTACTAGCCACCACACTGCTCTGTAACCTACTAGCTACTAGCCACCACACTGCTCTGTAACCAGCTATCTACTAGCCACCACACTGCTCTGTAACCAACTAGCTACTAGCCACTACGCTTCTCTGTAACCAACTAGCTACTAGCCACCACACTGCCCTGTAACCAACTAGCTACTAGCCACCACACTGCTCTGTAACCAACTAGCTCCTAGCCACCACACTGCTCTGTAACCTACTAGCTACTAGCCACCACACTGCTCTGTAACCTACTAGCTACTAGCCACCACATTACTCTGTAGCCTACTAGCTACTAGCCACCACACTGCTCTGTAACCTACTAGCTACTAGCCACCACACTGCTCTGTAGCCTACTAGCTACTAGCCACCACACTGCTCTGTAACCAGCTATCTACTAGCCACCACGCTGCTCTGTAACCAACTAGCTACTAGCCACCACACTGCTCTGTACCCATCTAGCTACTAGCCACCACACTGCTCTGTAACCAACTAGCTACTAGCCACCACACTGCTCTGTAACCTACTAGCTACTAGCCACCACACTGCTCTGTAGCCTACTAGCTACTAGCCACCACACTGCTCTGTAACCAGCTATCTACTAGCCACCACGCTGCTCTGTAACCAACTAGCTACTAGCCATCACACTGCTCTGTAACCTACTAGCTACTAGCCACCACACTGCTCTGTAACCTACTAGCTACTAGCCACCACACTACTCTGTAGCCTAATAGCTACTAGCCACCACACTGCTCTGTAACCAGCTATCTACTAGCCACCACACTGCTCTGTAACCTACTAGCCACCACACTGCTCTGTAACCTACTAGCTACTAGCCACCACACTGCTCTGTAACCTACTAGCTACTAGCCACCACACTGCTCTGTGACCTACTAGCCACCACACTGCTCTGTGACCTACTAGCCACCACACTGCTCTGTAACCTACTAGCCACCACACTGCTCTGTAACCTACTAGCTACTAGCCACCACACTGCTCTGTAACCTACTAGCTACTAGCCACCACACTGCTCTGTAACCAGCTAGCTACTAGCCACCACACTGCTCTGTAACCAACTAGCTACTAGCCACCACACTACTCTGTAACCTACTAGCTACTAGCCACCACACTGCTCTGTAACCAACTAGCTACTAGCGACTACGCTTCTCTGTAACCAACTAGCTACTAGCCACCACACTGCCCTGTAACCAACTAGCTACTAGCCACCACACTGCTCTGTAACCAACTAGCTCCTAGCCACGACACTGCTCTGTAACCTACTAGCTACTAGCCACCACACTGCTCTGTAACCTACTAGCTACTAGCCACCACACTACTCTGTAGCCTACTAGCTACTAGCCACCACACTGCTCTGTAACCTACTAGCTACTAGCCACCACACTGCTCTGTAGCCTACTAGCTACTAGCCACCACACTGCTCTGTAACCAGCTATCTACTAGCCACCACGCTGCTCTGTAACCAACTAGCTACTAGCCACCACACTGCTCTGTAACCTACTAGCTACTAGCCACCACACTCCTCTGTAACCTACTAGCTACTAGCCACCACACTACTCTGTAGCCTAATAGCTACTAGCCACCACACTGCTCTGTAACCAGCTATCTACTAGCCACCACACTGCTCAGTAACCAACTAGCTACTAGCCACCACACTGCTCTGTAACCTACTAGCTACTAGCCACCACACTGCTCTGTAACATACTAGCTACTAGACACCACACTGCTCTGTAATCTACTAGCTACTAGCCACCACACTGCTCTGTGACCTACTAGCCACCACACTGCTCTGTAACCTACTAGCCACCACACTGCTCTGTAACCTACTAGCTACTAGCCACCACACAGCTCTGTAACCTACTAGCTACTAGCCACCACACTGCTCTGTAACCAGCTAGCTACTAGCCACCACACTGCTCTGTAACCAACTAGCTACTAGCCACCACACTGCTCTGTAACCAACTAGCTACTAGCCACCACACTGCTCTGTAACCTACTAGCTACTAGCCACCACACTGCTCTGTAACATACTAGCTACTAGCCACCACACTGCTCTGTAACCTACTAGCTACTAGGAACCACACTGCTCTGTGACCTACTAGCCACCACACTGCTCTGTAACCTACTAGCCACCACACTGCTCTGTAACCTACTAGCTACTAGCCACCACACTGCTCTGTAACCTACTAGCTACTAGCCACCACACTGCTCTGTAACCAGCTAGCTACTAGCCACCACACTGCTCTGTAACCAACTAGCTACTAGCCACCACACTGCTCTGTAACCTACTAGCTACTAGCCACCACACTGCTCTGTAACCTACTTGCCACCACACTGCTCTGTAACCTACTAGCTACTAGCCACCAAACTGCTCTGTAACCTACTAGCTACTAGCCACCACACTGCTCTGTAACCAACTAGCTACTAGCCACCACACTGCTCTTTAACCTACTAGCTACTAGCCACCACACTGCTCTGTAACCTACTAGCCAACACACTGCTCTTTAACCAGCTAGCTACTAGCCATCACACTGCTCTGTACCCATCTAGCTACTAGCCACCACACTGCTCTGTAACCAACTAGCTACTAGCCACCACACTGCTCTGTAACCTACTAGCTACTAGCCACCACACTGCTCTGTAGCCTACTAGCTACTAGCCACCACACTGCTCTGTAACCAGCTATCTACTAGCCACCACGCTGCTCTGTAACCAACTAGCTACTAGCCACCACACTGCTATGTAACCTACTAGCTACTAGCCACCACACTGCTCTATAACCTACTAGCTACTAGCCACCACACTACTCTGTAGCCTAATAGCTACTAGCCACAACACTGCTCTGTAACCAGCTATCTACTAGCCACCACACTGCTCTGTAACCTACTAGCCACCACACTGCTCTGTAACCTACTAGCTACTAGCCACCACACTGCTCTGTAACCTACTAGCTACTAGCCACCACACTGCTCTGTAACCTACTAGCTACTAGCCACCACACTACTCTGTAGCCTAATAGCTACTAGCCACCACACTGCTCTGTAACCAGCTATCTACTAGCCACCACACTGCTCTGTAACCTACTAGCCACCACACTGCTCTGTAACCTACTAGCTACTAGCCACCAAACTGCTCTGTAACCTACTAGCTACTTTCCACCACACTGCTCTGTAACCAACTAGCTACTAGCCACCACACTGCTCTTTAACCTACTAGCTACTAGCCACCACACTGCTCTGTAACCTACTAGCTACTAGCCAGCACACTGCTCTGTAACCAGCTAGCTACTAGCCACCACACTGCTCTGTAACCAACTAGCTACTAGCCACCACACTACTCTGTAACCTACTAGCTACTAGCCACCACACTGCTCTGTAACCAACTAGCTACTAGCCACTACGCTGCTCTGTAACCAACTAGCTACTAGCCACCACACTGCCCTGTAACCAACTAGCTACTAGCCACCACACTGCTCTGTAACCAACTAGCTCCTAGCCACCACACTGCTCTGTAACCTACTAGCTACTAGCCACCACACTGCTCTGTAACCTACTAGCTACTAGCCACCACACTACTCTGTAGCCTACTAGCTACTAGCCACCACACTACTCTGTAACCATCTATCTACTAGCCACCACACTGCTCTGTAACCTACTAGCTGCTAGCCACCACACTGCTCTGTAACCTACTAGCTACTAGCCACCACACTGCTCTGTAACCGGCTATCTACTAGCCACCACACTGCTCTGTAACCAACTAGCTACTAGCCACCACGCTGCTCTGTAACCAACTAGCTACTAGCCACCACACTGCCCTGTAACCAACTAGCTACTAGCCACCACACTGCTCTGTAACCAACTAGCTCCTAGCCACCACACTGCTCTGTAACCTACTAGCTACTAGCCACCACACTGCTCTGTAACCAGCTATCTACTAGCCACCACACTGCTCTGTAACCTACTAGCTACTAGCCACCACACTGCTCTGTAACCAACTAGCTACTAGCCACCACACTGCTCTGTAACCAACTAGCTACTAGCCACCACACTGCTCTGTAACCTACTAGCTACTAGCCACCACACTGCTCTGTAACCAGCTATCTACTAGCCACCACGCTGCTCTGTAACCAACTAGCTACTAGCCACCACACTGCTATGTAACCTACTAGCTACTAGCCACCACACTGCTCTATAACCTACTAGCTACTAGCCACCACACTACTCTGTAGCCTAATAGCTACTAGCCACAACACTGCTCTGTAACCAGCTATCTACTAGCCACCACACTGCTCTGTAACCTACTAGCCACCACACTGCTCTGTAACCTACTAGCTACTAGCCACCACACTGCTCTGTAACCTACTAGCTACTAGCCACCACACTGCTCTGTAACCTACTAGCTACTAGCCACCACACTGCTCTGTAACCTACTAGCCACCACACTGCTCTGTAACCTACTAGCTACTAGCCACCACACTGCTCTGTAACCTACTAGCTACTAGCCAGCACACTGCTCTGTAACCAGCTAGCTACTAGCCACCACACTGCTCTGTAACCAACTAGCTACTAGCCACCACACTACTCTGTAACCTACTAGCTACTAGCCACCACACTGCTCTGTAACCAGCTATCTACTAGCCACCACACTGCTCTGTAACCAACTAGCTACTAGCCACTACGCTGCTCTGTAACCAACTAGCTACTAGCCACCACACTGCCCTGTAACCAACTAGCTACTAGCCACCACACTGCTCTGTAACCAACTAGCTCCTAGCCACCACACTGCTCTGTAACCTACTAGCTACTAGCCACCACACTGCTCTGTAACCTACTAGCTACTAGCCACCACACTACTCTGTAGCCTACTAGCTACTAGCCACCACACTACTCTGTAACCATCTATCTACTAGCCACCACACTGCTCTGTAACCTACTAGCTGCTAGCCACCACACTGCTCTGTAACCTACTAGCTGCTAGCCACCACACTGCTCTGTAACCTACTAGCTACTAGCCACCACACTGCTCTGTAACCGGCTATCTACTAGCCACCACACTGCTCTGTAACCAACTAGCTACTAGCCACCACGCTGCTCTGTAACCAACTAGCTACTAGCCACCACACTGCCCTGTAACCAACTAGCTACTAGCCACCACACTGCTCTGTAACCAACTAGCTCCTAGCCACCACACTGCTCTGTAACCTACTAGCTACTAGCCACCACACTGCTCTGTAACCAGCTATCTACTAGCCACCACACTGCTCTGTAACCTACTAGCTACTAGCCACCACACTGCTCTGTAACCAACTAGCTACTAGCCACCACACTGCTCTGTAACCAACTAGCTACTAGCCACCACACTGCTCTGTAACCTACTAGCTACTAGCCACCACACTGCTCTGTAACATACTAGCTACTAGCCACCACACTGCTCTGTAACCTACTAGCTACTAGCCACCACACTGCTCTGTGACCTACTAGCCACCACACTGCTCTGTAACCTACTAGCCACCACACTGCTCTGTAACCTACTAGCTACTAGCCACCACACTGCTCTGTAACCTACTTACCACCACACTGCTCTGTAACCTACTAGCTACTAGCCACCACACTGCTCTGTAACCTACTAGCTACTAGCCACCACACTGCTCTGTAACCAACTAGCTACTAGCCACCACACTGCTCTTTAACCTACTAGCTACTAGCCACCACACTGCTCTGTAACCTACTAGCCAACACACTGCTCTTTAACCAGCTAGCTACTAGCCACCACACTGCTCTGTACCCATCTAGCTACTAGCCACCACACTGCTCTGTAACCTACTAGCTACTAGCCACCACACTGCTCTGTAACCTACTAGCTACTAGCCACCACACTGCTCTGTAACCAACTAGCTACTAGCCACCACACTGCTCTTTAACCTACTAGCTACTAGCCACCACACTGCTCTGTAACCTAATAGCCAACACACTGCTCTTTAACCAGCTAGCTACTAGCCACCACACTGCTCTGTACCCATCTAGCTACTAGCCACCACACTGCTCTGTAACCAACTAGCTACTAGCCACCACACTGCTCTGTAACCTACTAGCTACTAGCCACCACACTGCTCTGTAGCCTACTAGCTACTAGCCACCACACTGCTCTGTAACCAGCTATCTACTAGCCACCACGCTGCTCTGTAACCAACTAGCTACTAGCCACCACACTGCTCTGTAACCTACTAGCTACTAGCCACCACACTGCTCTGTAACCAGCTATCTACTAGCCACCACGCTGCTCTGTAACCAACTAGCTACTAGCCACCACACTGCTATGTAACCTACTAGCTACTAGCCACCACACTGCTCTATAACCTACTAGCTACTAGCCACCACACTACTCTGTAGCCTAATAGCTACTAGCCACAACACTGCTCTGTAACCAGCTATCTACTAGCCACCACACTGCTCTGTAACCTACTAGCCACCACACTGCTCTGTAACCTACTAGCTACTAGCCACCACACTGCTCTGTAACCTACTAGCTACTAGCCACCACACTGCTCTGTAACCTACTAGCTACTAGCCACCACACTGCTCTGTAACCTACTAGCCACCACACTGCTCTGTAACCTACTAGCTACTAGCCACCACACTGCTCTGTAACCTACTAGCTACTAGCCAGCACACTGCTCTGTAACCAGCTAGCTACTAGCCACCACACTGCTCTGTAACCAACTAGCTACTAGCCACCACACTCTGTAACCTACTAGCTACTAGCCACCACACTGCTCTGTAACCAGCTATCTACTAGCCACCACACTGCTCTGTAACCAACTAGCTACTAGCCACTACGCTGCTCTGTAACCAACTAGCTACTAGCCACCACACTGCCCTGTAACCAACTAGCTACTAGCCACCACACTGCTCTGTAACCAACTAGCTCCTAGCCACCACACTGCTCTGTAACCTACTAGCTACTAGCCACCACACTGCTCTGTAACCTACTAGCTACTAGCCACCACACTACTCTGTAGCCTACTAGCTACTAGCCACCACACTACTCTGTAACCATCTATCTACTAGCCACCACACTGCTCTGTAACCTACTAGCTGCTAGCCACCACACTGCTCTGTAACCTACTAGCTGCTAGCCACCACACTGCTCTGTAACCTACTAGCTACTAGCCACCACACTGCTCTGTAACCGGCTATCTACTAGCCACCACACTGCTCTGTAACCGGCTATCTACTAGCCACCACACTGCTCTGTAACCAACTAGCTACTAGCCACCACGCTGCTCTGTAACCAACTAGCTACTAGCCACCACACTGCCCTGTAACCAACTAGCTACTAGCCACCACACTGCTCTGTAACCAACTAGCTCCTAGCCACCACACTGCTCTGTAACCTACTAGCTACTAGCCACCACACTGCTCTGTAACCAGCTATCTACTAGCCACCACACTGCTCTGTAACCTACTAGCTACTAGCCACCACACTGCTCTGTAACCAACTAGCTACTAGCCACCACACTGCTCTGTAACCAACTAGCTACTAGCCACCACACTGCTCTGTAACCTACTAGCTACTAGCCACCACACTGCTCTGTAACATACTAGCTACTAGCCACCACACTGCTCTGTAACCTACTAGCTACTAGCCACCACACTGCTCTGTGACCTACTAGCCACCACACTGCTCTGTAACCTACTAGCCACCACACTGCTCTGTAACCTACTAGCTACTAGCCACCACACTGCTCTGTAACCTACTTACCACCACACTGCTCTGTAACCTACTAGCTACTAGCCACCACACTGCTCTGTAACCTACTAGCTACTAGCCACCACACTGCTCTGTAACCAACTAGCTACTAGCCACCACACTGCTCTTTAACCTACTAGCTACTAGCCACCACACTGCTCTGTAACCTACTAGCCAACACACTGCTCTTTAACCAGCTAGCTACTAGCCACCACACTGCTCTGTACCCATCTAGCTACTAGCCACCACACTGCTCTGTAACCTACTAGCTACTAGCCACCACACTGCTCTGTAACCTACTAGCTACTAGCCACCACACTGCTCTGTAACCAACTAGCTACTAGCCACCACACTGCTCTTTAACCTACTAGCTACTAGCCACCACACTGCTCTGTAACCTAATAGCCAACACACTGCTCTTTAACCAGCTAGCTACTAGCCACCACACTGCTCTGTACCCATCTAGCTACTAGCCACCACACTGCTCTGTAACCAACTAGCTACTAGCCACCACACTGCTCTGTAACCTACTAGCTACTAGCCACCACACTGCTCTGTAGCCTACTAGCTACTAGCCACCACACTGCTCTGTAACCAGCTATCTACTAGCCACCACGCTGCTCTGTAACCAACTAGCTACTAGCCACCACACTGCTCTGTAACCTACTAGCTACTAGCCACCACACTGCTCTGTAACCAGCTATCTACTAGCCACCACGCTGCTCTGTAACCAACTAGCTACTAGCCACCACACTGCTATGTAACCTACTAGCTACTAGCCACCACACTGCTCTATAACCTACTAGCTACTAGCCACCACACTACTCTGTAGCCTAATAGCTACTAGCCACAACACTGCTCTGTAACCAGCTATCTACTAGCCACCACACTGCTCTGTAACCTACTAGCCACCACACTGCTCTGTAACCTACTAGCTACTAGCCACCACACTGCTCTGTAACCTACTAGCTACTAGCCACCACACTGCTCTGTAACCTACTAGCTACTAGCCACCACACTGCTCTGTAACCTACTAGCCACCACACTGCTCTGTAACCTACTAGCTACTAGCCACCACACTGCTCTGTAACCTACTAGCTACTAGCCAGCACACTGCTCTGTAACCAGCTAGCTACTAGCCACCACACTGCTCTGTAACCAACTAGCTACTAGCCACCACACTACTCTGTAACCTACTAGCTACTAGCCACCACACTGCTCTGTAACCAGCTATCTACTAGCCACCACACTGCTCTGTAACCAACTAGCTACTAGCCACCACGCTGCCCTGTAACCAACTAGCTACTAGCCACCACACTGCCCTGTAACCAACTAGCTACTAGCCACCACACTGCTCTGTAACCAACTAGCTCCTAGCCACCACACTGCTCTGTAACCTACTAGCTACTAGCCACCACACTGCTCTGTAACCTACTAGCTACTAGCCACCACACTACTCTGTAGCCTACTAGCTACTAGCCACCACACTACTCTGTAACCATCTATCTACTAGCCACCACACTGCTCTGTAACCTACTAGCTGCTAGCCACCACACTGCTCTGTAACCTACTAGCTGCTAGCCACCACACTGCTCTGTAACCTACTAGCTACTAGCCACCACACTGCTCTGTAACCGGCTATCTACTAGCCACCACACTGCTCTGTAACCAACTAGCTACTAGCCACCACGCTGCTCTGTAACCAACTAGCTACTAGCCACCACACTGCCCTGTAACCAACTAGCTACTAGCCACCACACTGCTCTGTAACCAACTAGCTCCTAGCCACCACACTGCTCTGTAACCTACTAGCTACTAGCCACCACACTGCTCTGTAACCAGCTATCTACTAGCCACCACACTGCTCTGTAACCTACTAGCTACTAGCCACCACACTGCTCTGTAACCAACTAGCTACTAGCCACCACACTGCTCTGTAACCAACTAGCTACTAGCCACCACACTGCTCTGTAACCTACTAGCTACTAGCCACCACACTGCTCTGTAACATACTAGCTACTAGCCACCACACTGCTCTGTAACCTACTAGCTACTAGCCACCACACTGCTCTGTGACCTACTAGCCACCACACTGCTCTGTAACCTACTAGCCACCACACTGCTCTGTAACCTACTAGCTACTAGCCACCACACTGCTCTGTAACCTACTTACCACCACACTGCTCTGTAACCTACTAGCTACTAGCCACCACACTGCTCTGTAACCTACTAGCTACTAGCCACCACACTGCTCTGTAACCAACTAGCTACTAGCCACCACACTGCTCTTTAACCTACTAGCTACTAGCCACCACACTGCTCTGTAACCTACTAGCCAACACACTGCTCTTTAACCAGCTAGCTACTAGCCACCACACTGCTCTGTACCCATCTAGCTACTAGCCACCACACTGCTCTGTAACCTACTAGCTACTAGCCACCACACTGCTCTGTAACCTACTAGCTACTAGCCACCACACTGCTCTGTAACCAACTAGCTACTAGCCACCACACTGCTCTTTAACCTACTAGCTACTAGCCACCACACTGCTCTGTAACCTAATAGCCAACACACTGCTCTTTAACCAGCTAGCTACTAGCCACCACACTGCTCTGTACCCATCTAGCTACTAGCCACCACACTGCTCTGTAACCAACTAGCTACTAGCCACCACACTGCTCTGTAACCTACTAGCTACTAGCCACCACACTGCTCTGTAGCCTACTAGCTACTAGCCACCACACTGCTCTGTAACCAGCTATCTACTAGCCACCACGCTGCTCTGTAACCAACTAGCTACTAGCCACCACACTGCTCTGTAACCTACTAGCTACTAGCCACCACACTGCTCTGTGACCTACTAACCACCACACTGCTCTGTAACCTACTAACCACCACACTGCTCTGTAACCTACTAGCCACCACACTGCTCTGTAACCTACTAGCTACTAGCCACCACACTGCTCTGTAACCAACTAGCTACTAGCCACCACACTGCTCTGTAACCTACTAGCTACTAGCCACCACACTGCTCTGTAACCTACTAGCCACCACACTGCTCTGTAACATACTAGCTACTAGCCACCACACTGCTCTGTAACCTACTAGCTACTAGCCACCACACTGCTCTGTGACCTACTAGCCACCACACTGCTCTGTAACCAACTAGCTACTAGCCACCAAACTGCTCTGTAACCTACTAGCCACCACACTGCTGTAACCTACTAGCTACTAGCCACCACACTGCTGTAACCTACTAGCTACTAGCCACCACACTGCTCTGTAACCTACTAGCTACTAGCCACCACACTGCTCTGTGACCTACTAGCTACTAGCCACCACACTGCTCTGTAACCTACTAGCTACTAGCCACCACACTGCTCTGTAACCAGCTAGCTACTAGCCACCACACTGCTCTGTAACCAACTAGCTACTAGCCACCACACTACTCTGTAACCTACTAGCTACTAGCCACCACACTGCTCTGTAACCAACTAGCTACTAGCGACTACGCTTCTCTGTAACCAACTAGCTACTAGCCACCACACTGCTCTGTAACCTACTAGCCACCACACTGCTCTGTAACCTACTAGCTACTAGCCACCACACAGCTCTGTAACCTACTAGCTACTAGCCACCACACTGCTCTGTAACCAGCTAGCTACTAGCCACCACACTGCTCTGTAACCAACTAGCTACTAGCCACCACACTGCTCTGTAACCAACTAGCTACTAGCCACCACACTGCTCTGTAACCTACTAGCTACTAGCCACCACACTGCTCTGTAACATACTAGCTACTAGCCACCACACTGCTCTGTAACCTACTAGCTACTAGCCACCACACTGCTCTGTGACCTACTAGCCACCACACTGCTCTGTAACCTACTAGCCACCACACTGCTCTGTAACCTACTAGCTACTAGCCACCACACTGCTCTGTAACCTACTAGCTACTAGCCACCACACTTCTCTGTAACCAGCTAGCTACTAGCCACCACACTGCTCTGTAACCAACTAGCTACTAGCCACCACACTGCTCTGTAACCTACTAGCTACTAGCCACCACACTGCTCTGTAACCTACTTGCCACCACACTGCTCTGTAACCTACTAGCTACTAGCCACCAAACTGCTCTGTAACCTACTAGCTACTAGCCACCACACTGCTCTGTAACCAACTAGCTACTAGCCACCACACAGCTCTTTAACCTACTAGCTACTAGCCACCACACTGCTCTGTAACCTACTAGCCAACACTCTGCTCTTTAACCAGCTAGCTACTAGCCACCACACTGCTCTGTACCCATCTAGCTACTAGCCACCACACTGCTCTATAACCAACTAGCTACTAGCCACCACACTGCTCTGTAACCTACTAGCTACTAGCCACCACACTGCTCTGTAGCCTACTAGCTACTAGCCACCACACTGCTCTGTAACCAGCTATCTACTAGCCACCACGCTGCTCTGTAACCAACTAGCTACTAGCCATCACACTGCTCTGTAACCTACTAGCTACTAGCCACCACACTGCTCTGTAACCTACTAGCTACTAGCCACCACACTATTCTGTAGCCTAATAGCTACTAGCCACCACACTGCTCTGTAACCAGCTATCTACTAGCCACCACACTGCTCTGTAACCTACTAGCCACCACACTGCTCTGTAACCTACTAGCTACTAGCCACCACACTGCTCTGTAACCTACTAGCTACTAGCCACCACACTGCTCTGTGACCTACTAGCCACCACACTGCTCTGTGACCTACTAGCCACCACACTGCTCTGTAACCTACTAGCCACCACACTGCTCTGTAACCTACTAGCTACTAGCCACCACACTGCTCTGTAACCTACTAGCCACCACACTGCTCTGTAACCAGCTAGCTACTAGCCACCACACTGCTCTGTAACCAACTAGCTACTAGCCACCACACTACTCTGTAACCTACTAGCTACTAGCCACCACACTGCTCTGTAACCAACTAGCTACTAGCGACTACGCTTCTCTGTAACCAACTAGCTACTAGCCACCACACTGCCCTGTAACCAACTAGCTACTAGCCACCACACTGCTCTGTAACCAACTAGCTCCTAGCCACCACACTGCTCTGTAACCTACTAGCAACTAGCCACCACACTGCTCTGTAACCAACTAGCTACTAGCCACCACACTGCTCTGTAACCTACTAGCTACTAGCCACCACACTGCTCTGTAACCTACTTGCCACCACACTGCTCTGTAACCTACTAGCTACTAGCCACCAAACTGCTCTGTAACCTACTAGCTACTAGCCACCACACTGCTCTGTAACCAACTAGCTACTAGCCACCACACTGCTCTTTAACCTACTAGCTACTAGCCACCACACTGCTCTGTAACCTACTAGCCAACACACTGCTCTTTAACCAGCTAGCTACTAGCCACCACACTGCTCTGTACCCATCTAGCTACTAGCCACCACACTGCTCTATAACCAACTAGCTACTAGCCACCACACTGCTCTGTAACCTACTAGCTACTAGCCACCACACTGCTCTGTAGCCTACTAGCTACTAGCCACCACACTGCTCTGTAACCAGCTATCTACTAGCCACCACGCTGCTCTGTAACCAACTAGCTACTAGCCATCACACTGCTCTGTAACCTACTAGCTACTAGCCACCACACTGCTCTGTAACCTACTAGCTACTAGCCACCACACTACTCTGTAGCCTAATAGCTACTAGCCACCACACTGCTCTGTAACCAGCTATCTACTAGCCACCACACTGCTCTGTAACCTACTAGCCACCACACTGCTCTGTAACCTACTAGCTACTAGCCACCACACTGCTCTGTAACCTACTAGCTACTAGCCACCACACTGCTCTGTGACCTACTAGCCACCACACTGCTCTGTGACCTACTAGCCACCACACTGCTCTGTAACCTACTAGCCACCACACTGCTCTGTAACCTACTAGCTACTAGCCACCACACTGCTCTGTAACCTACTAGCTACTAGCCACCACACTGCTCTGTAACCAGCTAGCTACTAGCCACCACACTGCTCTGTAACCAACTAGCTACTAGCCACTACGCTTCTCTGTAAAAAACTAGCTACTAGCCACCACACTGCCCTGTAACCAACTAGCTACTAGCCACCACACTGCTCTGTAACCAACTAGCTCCTAGCCACCACACTGCTCTGTAACCTACTAGCTACTAGCCACCACACTGCTCTGTAACCTACTAGCTACTAGCCACCACATTACTCTGTAGCCTACTAGCTACTAGCCACCACACTGCTCTGTAACCTACTAGCTACTAGCCACCACACTGCTCTGTAGCCTACTAGCTACTAGCCACCACACTGCTCTGTAACCAGCTATCTACTAGCCACCACGCTGCTCTGTAACCAACTAGCTACTAGCCACCACACTGCTCTGTACCCATCTAGCTACTAGCCACCACACTGCTCTGTAACCAACTAGCTACTAGCCACCACACTGCTCTGTAACCTACTAGCTACTAGCCACCACACTGCTCTGTAGCCTACTAGCTACTAGCCACCACACTGCTCTGTAACCAGCTATCTACTAGCCACCACGCTGCTCTGTAACCAACTAGCTACTAGCCATCACACTGCTCTGTAACCTACTAGCTACTAGCCACCACACTGCTCTGTAACCTACTAGCTACTAGCCACCACACTACTCTGTAGCCTAATAGCTACTAGCCACCACACTGCTCTGTAACCAGCTATCTACTAGCCACCACACTGCTCTGTAACCTACTAGCCACCACACTGCTCTGTAACCTACTAGCTACTAGCCACCACACTGCTCTGTAACCTACTAGCTACTAGCCACCACACTGCTCTGTGACCTACTAGCCACCACACTGCTCTGTGACCTACTAGCCACCACACTGCTCTGTAACCTACTAGCCACCACACTGCTCTGTAACCTACTAGCTACTAGCCACCACACTGCTCTGTAACCTACTAGCTACTAGCCACCACACTGCTCTGTAACCTACTAGCTACTAGCCACCACACTGCTCTGTAACCAGCTAGCTACTAGCCACCACACTGCTCTGTAACCAACTAGCTACTAGCCACCACACTACTCTGTAACCTACTAGCTACTAGCCACCACACTGCTCTGTAACCAGCTATCTACTAGCCACCACACTGCTCTGTAACCAACTAGCTACTAGCCACTACGCTTCTCTGTAACCAACTAGCTACTAGCCACCACACTGCCCTGTAACCAACTAGCTACTAGCCACCACACTGCTCTGTAACCAACTAGCTCCTAGCCACCACACTGCTCTGTAACCTACTAGCTACTAGCCACCACACTGCTCTGTAACCTACTAGCTACTAGCCACCACATTACTCTGTAGCCTACTAGCTACTAGCCACCACACTGCTCTGTAACCTACTAGCTACTAGCCACCACACTGCTCTGTAGCCTACTAGCTACTAGCCACCACACTGCTCTGTAACCAGCTATCTACTAGCCACCACGCTGCTCTGTAACCAACTAGCTACTAGCCACCACACTGCTCTGTACCCATCTAGCTACTAGCCACCACACTGCTCTGTAACCAACTAGCTACTAGCCACCACACTGCTCTGTAACCTACTAGCTACTAGCCACCACACTGCTCTGTAGCCTACTAGCTACTAGCCACCACACTGCTCTGTAACCAGCTATCTACTAGCCACCACGCTGCTCTGTAACCAACTAGCTACTAGCCATCACACTGCTCTGTAACCTACTAGCTACTAGCCACCACACTGCTCTGTAACCTACTAGCTACTAGCCACCACACTACTCTGTAGCCTAATAGCTACTAGCCACCACACTGCTCTGTAACCAGCTATCTACTAGCCACCACACTGCTCTGTAACCTACTAGCCACCACACTGCTCTGTAACCTACTAGCTACTAGCCACCACACTGCTCTGTAACCTACTAGCTACTAGCCACCACACTGCTCTGTGACCTACTAGCCACCACACTGCTCTGTGACCTACTAGCCACCACACTGCTCTGTAACCTACTAGCCACCACACTGCTCTGTAACCTACTAGCTACTAGCCACCACACTGCTCTGTAACCTACTAGCTACTAGCCACCACACTGCTCTGTAACCAGCTAGCTACTAGCCACCACACTGCTCTGTAACCAACTAGCTACTAGCCACCACACTGCTCTGTAACCTACTAGCTACTAGCCACCACACTGCTCTGTAACATACTAGCTACTAGACACCACACTGCTCTGTAACCTACTAGCTACTAGCCACCACACTGCTCTGTGACCTACTAGCCACCACACTGCTCTGTAACCTACTAGCCACCACACTGCTCTGTAACCTACTAGCTACTAGCCACCACACAGCTCTGTAACCTACTAGCTACTAGCCACCACACTGCTCTGTAACCAGCTAGCTACTAGCCACCACACTGCTCTGTAACCAACTAGCTACTAGCCACCACACTGCTCTGTAACCAACTAGCTACTAGCCACCACACTGCTCTGTAACATACTAGCTACTAGCCACCACACTGCTCTGTAACCTACTAGCTACTAGGAACCACACTGCTCTGTGACCTACTAGCCACCACACTGCTCTGTAACCTACTAGCCACCACACTGCTCTGTAACCTACTAGCTACTAGCCACCACACTGCTCTGTAACCTACTAGCTACTAGCCACCACACTGCTCTGTAACCAGCTAGCTACTAGCCACCACACTGCTCTGTAACCAACTAGCTACTAGCCACCACACTGCTCTGTAACCTACTAGCTACTAGCCACCACACTGCTCTGTAACCTACTTGCCACCACACTGCTCTGTAACCTACTAGCTACTAGCCACCAAACTGCTCTGTAACCTACTAGCTACTAGCCACCACACTGCTCTGTAACCAACTAGCTACTAGCCACCACACTGCTCTTTAACCTACTAGCTACTAGCCACCACACTGCTCTGTAACCTACTAGCCAACACACTGCTCTTTAACCAGCTAGCTACTAGCCACCACACTGCTCTGTACCCATCTAGCTACTAGCCACCACACTGCTCTGTAACCAACTAGCTACTAGCCACCACACTGCTCTGTAACCTACTAGCTACTAGCCACCACACTGCTCTGTAGCCTACTAGCTACTAGCCACCACACTGCTCTGTAACCAGCTATCTACTAGCCACCACGCTGCTCTGTAACCAACTAGCTACTAGCCACCACACTGCTATGTAACCTACTAGCTACTAGCCACCACACTGCTCTATAACCTACTAGCTACTAGCCACCACACTACTCTGTAGCCTAATAGCTACTAGCCACAACACTGCTCTGTAACCAGCTATCTACTAGCCACCACACTGCTCTGTAACCTACTAGCCACCACACTGCTCTGTAACCTACTAGCTACTAGCCACCACACTGCTCTGTGACCTACTAGCCACCACACTGCTCTGTGACCTACTAGCCACCACACTGCTCTGTAACCTACTAGCCACCACACTGCTCTGTAACCTACTAGCTACTAGCCACCACACTGCTCTGTAACCTACTAGCTACTAGCCACCACACTGCTCTGTAACCTACTAGCCAACACACTGCTCTTTAACCAGCTAGCTACTAGCCACCACACTGCTCTGTAACCTACTAGCTACTAGCCACCAAACTGCTCTGTAACCTACTAGCTACTAGCCACCACACTGCTCTGTAACCAACTAGCTACTAGCCACCACACTGCTCTTTAACCTACTAGCTACTAGCCACCACACTGCTCTGTAACCTACTAGCCAACACACTGCTCTTTAACCAGCTAGCTACTAGCCACCACACTGCTCTGTACCCATCTAGCTACTAGCCACCACACTGCTCTGTAACCAACTAGCTACTAGCCACCACACTGCTCTGTAACCTACTAGCTACTAGCCACCACACTGCTCTGTAGCCTACTAGCTACTAGCCACCACACTGCTCTGTAACCAGCTATCTACTAGCCACCACGCTGCTCTGTAACCAACTAGCTACTAGCCACCACACTGCTATGTAACCTACTAGCTACTAGCCACCACACTGCTCTATAACCTACTAGCTACTAGCCACCACACTACTCTGTAGCCTAATAGCTACTAGCCACCACACTGCTCTGTAACCAGGTATCTACTAGCCACCACACTGCTCTGTAACCTACTAGCCACCACACTGCTCTGTAACCTACTAGCTACTAGCCACCACACTGCTCTGTAACCTACTAGCTACTAGCCACCACACTGCTCTGTGACCTACTAGCCACCACACTGCTCTGTGACCTACTAGCCACCACACTGCTCTGTAACCTACTAGCCACCACACTGCTCTGTAACCTACTAGCTACTAGCCACCACACTGCTCTGTAACCTACTAGCTACTAGCCAGCACACTGCTCTGTAACCAGCTAGCTACTAGCCACCACACTGCTCTGTAACCAACTAGCTACTAGCCACCACACTACTCTGTAACCTACTAGCTACTAGCCACCACACTGCTCTGTAACCAGCTATCTACTAGCCACCACACTGCTCTGTAACCAACTAGCTACTAGCCACTACGCTGCTCTGTAACCAACTAGCTACTAGCCACCACACTGCCCTGTAACCAACTAGCTACTAGCCACCACACTGCTCTGTAACCAACTAGCTCCTAGCCACCACACTGCTCTGTAACCTACTATCTACTAGCCACCACACTGCTCTGTAACCTACTAGCTACTAGCCACCACACTACTCTGTAGCCTACTAGCTACTAGCCACCACACTACTCTGTAACCATCTATCTACTAGCCACCACACTGCTCTGTAACCAACTAGCTACTAGCCACCACACTGCTCTGTAACCTACTAGCTACTAGCCACCACACTGCTCTGTAACCAACTAGCTACTAGCCACCACACTGCTCTGTAACCAACTAGCTACTAGCCACCACACTGCTCTGTAACCTACTAGCTACTAGCCACCACACTGCTCTGTAACATACTAGCTACTAGCCACCACACTGCTCTGTAACCTACTAGCTACTAGCCACCACACTGCTCTGTGACCTACTAGCCACCACACTGCTCTGTAACCTACTAGCCACCACACTGCTCTGTAACCTACTAGCTACTAGCCACCACACTGCTCTGTAACCTACTAGCTACTAGCCACCACACTGCTCTGTAACCAGCTAGCTACTAGCCACCACACTGCTCTGTAACCAACTAGCTACTAGCCACCACACTGCTCTGTAACCTACTAGCTACTAGCCACCACACTGCTCTGTAACCTACTTGCCACCACACTGCTCTGTAACCTACTAGCTACTAGCCACCAAACTGCTCTGTAACCTACTAGCTACTAGCCACCACACTGCTCTGTAACCAACTAGCTACTAGCCACCACACAGCTCTTTAACCTACTAGCTACTAGCCACCACACTGCTCTGTAACCTACTAGCCAACACACTGCTCTTTAACCAGCTAGCTACTAGCCACCACACTGCTCTGTACCCATCTAGCTACTAGCCACCACACTGCTCTATAACCAACTAGCTACTAGCCACCACACTGCTCTGTAACCTACTAGCTACTAGCCACCACACTGCTCTGTAGCCTACTAGCTACTAGCCACCACACTGCTCTGTAACCAGCTATCTACTAGCCACCACGCTGCTCTGTAACCAACTAGCTACTAGCCATCACACTGCTCTGTAACCTACTAGCTACTAGCCACCACACTGCTCTGTAACCTACTAGCTACTAGCCACCACACTATTCTGTAGCCTAATAGCTACTAGCCACCACACTGCTCTGTAACCAGCTATCTACTAGCCACCACACTGCTCTGTAACCTACTAGCCACCACACTGCTCTGTAACCTACTAGCTACTAGCCACCACACTGCTCTGTAACCTACTAGCTACTAGCCACCACACTGCTTTGTGACCTACTAGCCACCACACTGCTCTGTGACCTACTAGCCACCACACTGCTCTGTAACCTACTAGCCACCACACTGCTCTGTAACCTACTAGCTACTAGCCACCACACTGCTCTGTAACCTACTAGCCACCACACTGCTCTGTAACCAGCTAGCTACTAGCCACCACACTGCTCTGTAACCAACTAGCTACTAGCCACCACACTACTCTGTAACCTACTAGCTACTAGCCACCACACTGCTCTGTAACCAACTAGCTACTAGCGACTATGCTTCTCTGTAACCAACTAGCTACTAGCCACCACACTGCCCTGTAACCAACTAGCTACTAGCCACCACACTGCTCTGTAACCAACTAGCTCCTAGCCACCACACTGCTCTGTAACCTACTAGCAACTAGCCACCACACTGCTCTGTAACCAACTAGCTACTAGCCACCACACTGCTCTGTAACCTACTAGCTACTAGCCACCACACTGCTCTGTAACCTACTTGCCACCACACTGCTCTGTAACCTACTAGCTACTAGCCACCAAACTGCTCTGTAACCTACTAGCTACTAGCCACCACACTGCTCTGTAACCAACTAGCTACTAGCCACCACACTGCTCTTTAACCTACTAGCTACTAGCCACCACACTGCTCTGTAACCTACTAGCCAACACACTGCTCTTTAACCAGCTAGCTACTAGCCACCACACTGCTCTGTACCCATCTAGCTACTAGCCACCACACTGCTCTATAACCAACTAGCTACTAGCCACCACACTGCTCTGTAACCTACTAGCTACTAGCCACCACACTGCTCTGTAGCCTACTAGCTACTAGCCACCACACTGCTCTGTAACCAGCTATCTACTAGCCACCACGCTGCTCTGTAACCAACTAGCTACTAGCCATCACACTGCTCTGTAACCTACTAGCTACTAGCCACCACACTGCTCTGTAACCTACTAGCTACTAGCCACCACACTACTCTGTAGCCTAATAGCTACTAGCCACCACACTGCTCTGTAACCAGCTATCTACTAGCCACCACACTGCTCTGTAACCTACTAGCCACCACACTGCTCTGTAACCTACTAGCTACTAGCCACCACACTGCTCTGTAACCTACTAGCTACTAGCCACCACACTGCTCTGTGACCTACTAGCCACCACACTGCTCTGTGACCTACTAGCCACCACACTGCTCTGTAACCTACTAGCCACCACACTGCTCTGTAACATACTAGCTACTAGCCACCACACTGCTCTGTAACCTACTAGCTACTAGCCACCACACTGCTCTGTAACCAGCTAGCTACTAGCCACCACACTGCTCTGTAACCAACTAGCTACTAGCCACCACACTACTCTGTAACCTACTAGCTACTAGCCACCACACTGCTCTGTAACCAGCTATCTACTAGCCACCACACTGCTCTGTAACCAACTAGCTACTAGCCACTACGCTTCTCTGTAACCAACTAGCTACTAGCCACCACACTGCCCTGTAACCAACTAGCTACTAGCCACCACACTGCTCTGTAACCAACTAGCTCCTAGCCACCACACTGCTCTGTAACCTACTAGCTACTAGCCACCACACTGCTCTGTAACCTACTAGCTACTAGCCACCACATTACTCTGTAGCCTACTAGCTACTAGCCACCACACTGCTCTGTAACCTACTAGCTACTAGCCACCACACTGCTCTGTAGCCTACTAGCTACTAGCCACCACACTGCTCTGTAACCAGCTATCTACTAGCCACCACGCTGCTCTGTAACCAACTAGCTACTAGCCACCACACTGCTCTGTACCCATCTAGCTACTAGCCACCACACTGCTCTGTAACCAACTAGCTACTAGCCACCACACTGCTCTGTAACCTACTAGCTACTAGCCACCACACTGCTCTGTAGCCTACTAGCTACTAGCCACCACACTGCTCTGTAACCAGCTATCTACTAGCCACCACGCTGCTCTGTAACCAACTAGCTACTAGCCATCACACTGCTCTGTAACCTACTAGCTACTAGCCACCACACTGCTCTGTAACCTACTAGCTACTAGCCACCACACTACTCTGTAGCCTAATAGCTACTAGCCACCACACTGCTCTGTAACCAGCTATCTACTAGCCACCACACTGCTCTGTAACCTACTAGCCACCACACTGCTCTGTAACCTACTAGCTACTAGCCACCACACTGCTCTGTAACCTACTAGCTACTAGCCACCACACTGCTCTGTGACCTACTAGCCACCACACTGCTCTGTGACCTACTAGCCACCACACTGCTCTGTAACCTACTAGCCACCACACTGCTCTGTAACCTACTAGCTACTAGCCACCACACTGCTCTGTAACCTACTAGCTACTAGCCACCACACTGCTCTGTAACCTACTAGCTACTAGCCACCACACTGCTCTGTAACCAGCTAGCTACTAGCCACCACACTGCTCTGTAACCAACTAGCTACTAGCCACCACACTACTCTGTAACCTACTAGCTACTAGCCACCACACTGCTCTGTAACCAGCTATCTACTAGCCACCACACTGCTCTGTAACCAACTAGCTACTAGCCACTACGCTTCTCTGTAACCAACTAGCTACTAGCCACCACACTGCCCTGTAACCAACTAGCTACTAGCCACCACACTGCTCTGTAACCAACTAGCTCCTAGCCACCACACTGCTCTGTAACCTACTAGCTACTAGCCACCACACTGCTCTGTAACCTACTAGCTACTAGCCACCACATTACTCTGTAGCCTACTAGCTACTAGCCACCACACTGCTCTGTAACCTACTAGCTACTAGCCACCACACTGCTCTGTAGCCTACTAGCTACTAGCCACCACACTGCTCTGTAACCAGCTATCTACTAGCCACCACGCTGCTCTGTAACCAACTAGCTACTAGCCACCACACTGCTCTGTACCCATCTAGCTACTAGCCACCACACTGCTCTGTAACCAACTAGCTACTAGCCACCACACTGCTCTGTAACCTACTAGCTACTAGCCACCACACTGCTCTGTAGCCTACTAGCTACTAGCCACCACACTGCTCTGTAACCAGCTATCTACTAGCCACCACGCTGCTCTGTAACCAACTAGCTACTAGCCATCACACTGCTCTGTAACCTACTAGCTACTAGCCACCACACTGCTCTGTAACCTACTAGCTACTAGCCACCACACTACTCTGTAGCCTAATAGCTACTAGCCACCACACTGCTCTGTAACCAGCTATCTACTAGCCACCACACTGCTCTGTAACCTACTAGCCACCACACTGCTCTGTAACCTACTAGCTACTAGCCACCACACTGCTCTGTAACCTACTAGCTACTAGCCACCACACTGCTCTGTGACCTACTAGCCACCACACTGCTCTGTGACCTACTAGCCACCACACTGCTCTGTAACCTACTAGCCACCACACTGCTCTGTAACCTACTAGCTACTAGCCACCACACTGCTCTGTAACCTACTAGCTACTAGCCACCACACTGCTCTGTAACCAGCTAGCTACTAGCCACCACACTGCTCTGTAACCAACTAGCTACTAGCCACCACACTACTCTGTAACCTACTAGCTACTAGCCACCACACTGCTCTGTAACCAACTAGCTACTAGCGACTACGCTTCGCTGTAACCAACTAGCTACTAGCCACCACACTGCCCTGTAACCAACTAGCTACTAGCCACCACACTGCTCTGTAACCAACTAGCTCCTAGCCACCACACTGCTCTGTAACCTACTAGCTACTAGCCACCACACTGCTCTGTAACCTACTAGCTACTAGCCACCACACTACTCTGTAGCCTACTAGCTACTAGCCACCACACTGCTCTGTAACCTACTAGCTACTAGCCACCACACTGCTCTGTAGCCTACTAGCTACTAGCCACCACACTGCTCTGTAACCAGCTATCTACTAGCCACCACGCTGCTCTGTAACCAACTAGCTACTAGCCACCACACTGCTCTGTAACCTACTAGCTACTAGCCACCACACTGCTCTGTAACCTACTAGCTACTAGCCACCACACTACTCTGTAGCCTAATAGCTACTAGCCACCACACTGCTCTGTAACCAGCTATCTACTAGCCACCACACTGCTCAGTAACCAACTAGCTACTAGCCACCACACTGCTCTGTAACCTACTAGCTACTAGCCACCACACTGCTCTGTAACATACTAGCTACTAGACACCACACTGCTCTGTAACCTACTAGCTACTAGCCACCACACTGCTCTGTGACCTACTAGCCACCACACTGCTCTGTAACCTACTAGCCACCACACTGCTCTGTAACCTACTAGCTACTAGCCACCACACAGCTCTGTAACCTACTAGCTACTAGCCACCACACTGCTCTGTAACCAGCTAGCTACTAGCCACCACACTGCTCTGTAACCAACTAGCTACTAGCCACCACACTGCTCTGTAACCAACTAGCTACTAGCCACCACACTGCTCTGTAACCTACTAGCTACTAGGAACCACACTGCTCTGTGACCTACTAGCCACCACACTGCTCTGTAACCTACTAGCCACCACACTGCTCTGTAACCTACTAGCTACTAGCCACCACACTGCTCTGTAACCTACTAGCTACTAGCCACCACACTGCTCTGTAACCAGCTAGCTACTAGCCACCACACTGCTCTGTAACCAACTAGCTACTAGCCACCACACTGCTCTGTAACCTACTAGCTACTAGCCACCACACTGCTCTGTAACCTACTTGCCACCACACTGCTCTGTAACCTACTAGCTACTAGCCACCAAACTGCTCTGTAACCTACTAGCTACTAGCCACCACACTGCTCTGTAACCAACTAGCTACTAGCCACCACACTGCTCTGTAACCAACTAGCTACTAGCCACCACACTGCTCTTTAACCTACTACCTACTAGCCACCACACTGCTCTGTAACCTACTAGCCAACACACTGCTCTTTAACCAGCTAGCTACTAGCCACCACACTGCTCTGTACCCATCTAGCTACTAGCCACCACACTGCTCTGTAACCAACTAGCTACTAGCCACCACACTGCTCTGTAACCTACTAGCTACTAGCCACCACACTGCTCTGTAGCCTACTAGCTACTAGCCACCACACTGCTCTGTAACCAGCTATCTACTAGCCACCACGCTGCTCTGTAACCAACTAGCTACTAGCCACCACACTGCTATGTAACCTACTAGCTACTAGCCACCACACTGCTCTATAACCTACTAGCTACTAGCCACCACACTACTCTGTAGCCTAATAGCTACTAGCCACAACACTGCTCTGTAACCAGCTATCTACTAGCCACCACACTGCTCTGTAACCTACTAGCCACCACACTGCTCTGTAACCTACTAGCTACTAGCCACCACACTGCTCTGTGACCTACTAGCCACCACACTGCTCTGTGACCTACTAGCCACCACACTGCTCTGTAACCTACTAGCCACCACACTGCTCTGTAACCTACTAGCTACTAGCCACCACACTGCTCTGTAACCTACTAGCTACTAGCCACCACACTGCTCTGTAACCTACTAGCCAACACACTGCTCTTTAACCAGCTAGCTACTAGCCACCACACTGCTCTGTAACCTACTAGCTACTAGCCACCAAACTGCTCTGTAACCTACTAGCTACTAGCCACCACACTGCTCTGTAACCAACTAGCTACTAGCCACCACACTGCTCTTTAACCTACTAGCTACTAGCCACCACACTGCTCTGTAACCTACTAGCCAACACACTGCTCTTTAACCAGCTAGCTACTAGCCACCACACTGCTCTGTACCCATCTAGCTACTAGCCACCACACTGCTCTGTAACCAACTAGCTACTAGCCACCACACTGCTCTGTAACCTACTAGCTACTAGCCACCACACTGCTCTGTAGCCTACTAGCTACTAGCCACCACACTGCTCTGTAACCAGCTATCTACTAGCCACCACGCTGCTCTGTAACCAACTAGCTACTAGCCACCACACTGCTATGTAACCTACTAGCTACTAGCCACCACACTGCTCTATAACCTACTAGCTACTAGCCACCACACTACTCTGTAGCCTAATAGCTACTAGCCACCACACTGCTCTGTAACCAGGTATCTACTAGCCACCACACTGCTCTGTAACCTACTAGCCACCACACTGCTCTGTAACCTACTAGCTACTAGCCACCACACTGCTCTGTAACCTACTAGCTACTAGCCACCACACTGCTCTGTGACCTACTAGCCACCACACTGCTCTGTGACCTACTAGCCACCACACTGCTCTGTAACCTACTAGCCACCACACTGCTCTGTAACCTACTAGCTACTAGCCACCACACTGCTCTGTAACCTACTAGCTACTAGCCAGCACACTGCTCTGTAACCAGCTAGCTACTAGCCATCACACTGCTCTGTAACCAACTAGCTACTAGCCACCACACTACTCTGTAACCTACTAGCTACTAGCCACCACACTGCTCTGTAACCAGCTATCTACTAGCCACCACACTGCTCTGTAACCAACTAGCTACTAGCCACTACGCTGCTCTGTAACCAACTAGCTACTAGCCACCACACTGCCCTGTAACCAACTAGCTACTAGCCACCACACTGCTCTGTAACCAACTAGCTCCTAGCCACCACACTGCTCTGTAACCTACTAGCTACTAGCCACCACACTACTCTGTAGCCTACTAGCTACTAGCCACCACACTACTCTGTAACCATCTATCTACTAGCCACCACACTGCTCTGTAACCAACTAGCTACTAGCCACCACACTGCTCTGTAACCTACTAGCTACTAGCCACCACACTGCTCTGTAACCAACTAGCTACTAGCCACCACACTGCTCTGTAACCAACTAGCTACTAGCCACCACGCTGCTCTGTAACCAACTAGCTACTAGCCACCACACTGCCCTGTAACCAACTAGCTACTAGCCACCACTTCTCTGTAACCAACTAGCTCCTAGCCACCACACTGCTCTGTAACCTACTAGCTACTAGCCACCACACTGCTCTGTAACCTACTAGCTACTAGCCACCACACTACTCTGTAGCCTACTAGCTACTAGCCACCACACTGCTCTGTAACCAGCTATCTACTAGCCACCACACTGCTCTGTAACCAACTAGCTACTAGCCACCACACTGCTCTCTAACCAACTAGCTGCTAGCCACCACACTGCTCTGTAACCTACTAGCTGCTAGCCACCACACTGCTCTGTAACCGGCTATCTACTAGCCACCACACTGCTCTGTAACCAACTAGCTACTAGCCACCACGCTGCTCTGTAACCAACTAGCTACTAGCCACCACGCTGCCCTGTAACCAACTAGCTACTAGCCACCACACTGCTCTGTAACCAACTAGCTCCTAGCCACCACACTGCTCTGTAACCTACTAGCTACTAGCCACCACACTGCTCTGTAACCAGCTATCTACTAGCCACCACACTGCTCTGTAACCAACTAGCTCCTAGCCACCACACTGCTCTGTAACCTACTAGCTACTAGCCACCACACTGCTCTGTAACCAGCTATCTACTAGCCACCACACTGCTCTGTAACCTACTAGCTACTAGCCACCACACTGCTCTGTAACCAACTAGCTACTAGCCACCACACTGCTCTGTAACCAACTAGCTACTAGCCACCACACTGCTCTGTAACCTACTAGCTACTAGCCACCACACTGCTCTGTAACATACTAGCTACTAGCCACCACACTGCTCTGTAACCTACTAGCTACTAGCCACCACACTGCTCTGTGACCTACTAGCCACCACACTGCTCTGTAACCTACTAGCCACCACACTGCTCTGTAACCTACTAGCTACTAGCCACCACACTGCTCTGTAACCTACTAGCTACTAGCCACCACACTGCTCTGTAACCAGCTAGCTACTAGCCACCACACTGCTCTGTAACCAACTAGCTACTAGCCACCACACTGCTCTGTAACCTACTAGCTACTAGCCACCACACTGCTCTGTAACCTACTTGCCACCACACTGCTCTGTAACCTACTAGCTACTAGCCACCACACTGCTCTGTAACCTACTAGCTACTAGCCACCACACTGCTCTGTAACCAACTAGCTACTAGCCACCACACTGCTCTTTAACCTACTAGCTACTAGCCACCACACTGCTCTGTAACCTACTAGCCAACACACTGCTCTTTAACCAGCTAGCTACTAGCCACCACACTGCTCTGTACCCATCTAGCTACTAGCCACCACACTGCTCTGTAACCTACTAGCTACTAGCCACCACACTGCTCTGTAACCTACTAGCTACTAGCCACCACACTGCTCTGTAACCAACTAGCTACTAGCCACCACACTGCTCTTTAACCTACTAGCTACTAGCCACCACACTGCTCTGTAACCTAATAGCCAACACACTGCTCTTTAACCAGCTAGCTACTAGCCACCACACTGCTCTGTACCCATCTAGCTACTAGCCACCACACTGCTCTGTAACCAACTAGCTACTAGCCACCACACTGCTCTGTAACCTACTAGCTACTAGCCACCACACTGCTCTGTAGCCTACTAGCTACTAGCCACCACACTGCTCTGTAACCAGCTATCTACTAGCCACCACGCTGCTCTGTAACCAACTAGCTACTAGCCACCACACTGCTCTGTAACCTACTAGCTACTAGCCACCACACTGCTCTGTGACCTACTAACCACCACACTGCTCTGTAACCTACTAACCACCACACTGCTCTGTAACCTACTAGCCACCACACTGCTCTGTAACCTACTAGCTACTAGCCACCACACTGCTCTGTAACCTACTAGCTACTAGCCACCACACTGCTCTGTAACCAGCTAGCTACTAGCCACCACACTGCTCTGTAACCAGCTAGCTACTAGCCACCACACTGCTCTGTAACCAACTAGCTACTAGCCACCACACTGCTCTGTAACCTACTAGCTACTAGCCACCACACTGCTCTGTAACCAGCTAGCTACTAGCCACCACACTGCTCTGTAACCAACTAGCTACTAGCCACCACACTGCTCTGTAACCTACTATCTACTAGCCACCACACTGCTCTGTAACCTACTAGCTGCTAGCCACCACACTGCTCTGTAACCTACTAGCTACTAGCCACCACACTGCTCTGTAACCTACTAGCTACTAGCCACCACACTGCTCTGTAACCAGCTATCTACTAGCCACCACACTGATCTGTAACCAACTAGCTACTAGCCACCACACTGCTCTGTAACCAACTAGCTACTAGCCACCACACTGCTCTGTAACCAACTAGCTACTAGCCACCACACTGCTCTGTAACCTACTAGCCACCACACTGCTCTGTAACATACTAGCTACTAGCCACCACACTGCTCTGTAACCTACTAGCTACTAGCCACCACACTGCTCTGTGACCTACTAGCCACCACACTGCTCTGTAACCAACTAGCTACTAGCCACCAAACTGCTCTGTAACCTACTAGCCACCACACTGCTGTAACCTACTAGCTACTAGCCACCACACTGCTCTGTAACCTACTAGCTACTAGCCACCACACTGCTCTGTGACCTACTAGCCACCACACTGCTCTGTGACCTACTAGCCACCACACTGCTCTGTAACCTACTAGCCACCACACTGCTCTGTAACCTACTAGCTACTAGCCACCACACTGCTCTGTAACCTACTAGCTACTAGCCACCACACTGCTCTGTAACCAGCTAGCTACTAGCCACCACACTGCTCTGTAACCAACTAGCTACTAGCCACCACACTACTCTGTAAGCTACTAGCTACTAGCCACCACACTGCTCTGTAACCAGCTATCTACTAGCCACCACACTGCTCTGTAACCAACTAGCTACTAGCCACTACGCTGCTCTGTAACCAACTAGCTACTAGCCATCACACTGCCCTGTAACCAACTAGCTACTAGCCATCACACTGCCCTGTAACCAACTAGCTACTAGCCACCACACTGCTCTGTAACATACTAGCTACTAGCCACCACACTGCTCTGTAACCTACTAGCTACTAGCCACCACACTACTCTGTAGCCTACTAGCTACTAGCCACCACACTGCTCTGTAACCAGCTATCTACTAGCCACCACACTGCTCTGTAACCAACTAGCTACTAGCCACCACACTGCTCTGTAACCAACTAGCTGCTAGCCACCACACTGCTCTGTAACCTACTAGCTGCTAGCCACCACACTGCTCTGTAACCTACTAGCTACTAGCCACCACACTGCTCTGTAACCAGCTATCTACTAACCACCACACTGCTCTGTAACCTACTAGCTACTAGCCACCACACTGCTCTGTAACCAACTAGCTACTAGCCACCACACTGCTCTGTAACCAACTAGCTACTAGCCACCACACTGCTCTGTAACCTACTAGCTACTAGCCACCACACTGCTCTGTAACATACTAGCTACTAGCCACCACACTGCTCTGTAACCTACTAGCTACTAGCCACCACACTGCTCTGTGACCTACTAACTACCACACTGCTCTGTAACCTACTAGCCACCACACTGCTCTGTAACCTACTAGCTACTAGCCACCACACTGCTCTGTAACCTACTAGCTACTAGCCACCACACTGCTCTGTAACCAGCTAGCTACTAGCCACCACACTGCTCTGTAACCAACTAGCTACTAGCCACCACACTGCTCTGTAACCTACTAACTACCAGCCACCACACTGCTCTGTAACCTACTAGCTACTAGCCACCACACTGCTCTGTAACCAGCTAGCTACTAGCCACCACACTGCTCTGTAACCAACTAGCTACTAGCCACCACACTGCTCTGTAACCTACTATCTACTAGCCACCACACTGCTCTGTAACCTACTAGCTGCTAGCCACCACACTGCTCTGTAACCTACTAGCTACTAGCCACCACACTGCTCTGTAACCTACTAGCTACTAGCCACCACACTGCTCTGTAACCAGCTATCTACTAGCCACCACACTGATCTGTAACCAACTAGCTACTAGCCACCACACTGCTCTGTAACCAACTAGCTACTAGCCACCACACTGCTCTGTAACCAACTAGCTACTAGCCACCACACTGCTCTGTAACCAACTAGCTACTAGCCACCACACTGCTCTGTAACCTACTAGCCACCACACTGCTCTGTAACCTACTAGCTACTAGCCACCACACTGCTCTGTGACCTACTAGCCACCACACTGCTCTGTGACCTACTAGCCACCACACTGCTCTGTAACCTACTAGCCACCACACTGCTCTGTAACCTACTAGCTACTAGCCACCACACTGCTCTGTAACCTACTAGCTACTAGCCACCACACTGCTCTGTAACCAGCTAGCTACTAGCCACCACACTGCTCTGTAACCAACTAGCTACTAGCCACCACACCTCTCTGTAAGCTACTAGCTACTAGCCACCACACTGCTCTGTAACCAGCTATCTACTAGCCACCACACTGCTCTGTAACCAACTAGCTACTAGCCACTACGCTGCTCTGTAACCAACTAGCTACTAGCCATCACACTGCCCTGTAACCAACTAGCTACTAGCCATCACACTGCCCTGTAACCAACTAGCTACTAGCCACCACACTGCTCTGTAACCAACTAGCTCCTAGCCACCACACTGCTCTGTAACCTACTAGCTACTAGCCACCACACTACTCTGTAGCCTACTAGCTACTAGCCACCACACTACTCTGTAACCATCTATCTACTAGCCACCACACTGCTCTGTAACCAACTAGCTACTAGCCACCACACTGCTCTGTAACCTACTAGCTACTAGCCACCACACTGCTCTGTAACCAACTAGCTACTAGCCACCACACTGCTCTGTAACCAACTAGCTACTAGCCACCACGCTGCTCTGTAACCAACTAGCTACTAGCCACCACACTGCCCTGTAACCAACTAGCTACTAGTCACCACTTCTCTGTAACCAACTAGCTCCTAGCCACCACACTGCTCTGTAACCTACTAGCTACTAGCAACCACACTGCTCTGTAACCTACTAGCTACTAGCCACCACACTGCTCTGTAACCAACTAGCTACTAGCCACCACACTGCTCTTTAACCTACTAGCTACTAGCCACCACACTGCTCTGTAACCTAATAGCTACTAGCCACCACACTGCTCTGTAACCTACTTGCCACCACACTGCTCTGTAACCTACTAGCTACTAGCCACCACACTGCTCTGTAACCTACTAGCTACTAGCCACCACACTGCTCTGTAACCAACTAGCTACTAGCCACCACACTGCTCTTTAACCTACTAGCTACTAGCCACCACACTGCTCTGTAACCTACTAGCTACTAGCCACCACACTGCTCTGTAACCAACTAGCTACTAGCCACCACACTGCTCTGTAACCTACTAGCTACTAGCCACCACACTGCTCTGTAACCAACTAGCTACTAGCCACCACACTGCTCTTTAACCTACTAGCTACTAGCCACCACACTGCTCTGTAACCTACTAGCCAACACACTGCTCTTTAACCAGCTAGCTACTAGCCACCACACTGCTCTGTACCCATCTAGCTACTAGCCACCACACTGCTCTGTAACCTACTAGCTACTAGCCACCACACTGCTCTGTAACCTACTAGCTACTAGCCACCACACTGCTCTGTAACCAACTAGCTACTAGCCACCACACTGCTCTTTAACCTACTAGCTACTAGCCACCACACTGCTCTGTAACCTAATAGCCAACACACTGCTCTTTAACCAGCTAGCTACTAGCCACCACACTGCTCTGTACCCATCTAGCTACTAGCCACCACACTGCTCTGTAACCAACTAGCTACTAGCCACCACACTGCTCTGTAACCTACTAGCTACTAGCCACCACACTGCTCTGTAGCCTACTAGCTACTAGCCACCACACTGCTCTGTAACCAGCTATCTACTAGCCACCACGCTGCTCTGTAACCAACTAGCTACTAGCCACCACACTGCTCTGTAACCTACTAGCTACTAGCCACCACACTGCTCTGTGACCTACTAACCACCACACTGCTCTGTAACCTACTAACCACCACACTGCTCTGTAACCTACTAGCCACCACACTGCTCTGTAACCTACTAGCTACTAGCCACCACACTGCTCTGTAACCTACTAGCTACTAGCCACCACACTGCTCTGTAACCAGCTAGCTACTAGCCACCACACTGCTCTGTAACCAGCTAGCTACTAGCCACCACACTGCTCTGTAACCAACTAGCTACTAGCCACCACACTGCTCTGTAACCTACTAGCTACTAGCCACCACACTGCTCTGTAACCAGCTAGCTACTAGCCACCACACTGCTCTGTAACCAACTAGCTACTAGCCACCACACTGATCTGTAACCTACTATCTACTAGCCACCACACTGCTCTGTAACCTACTAGCTGCTAGCCACCACACTGCTCTGTAACCTACTAGCTACTAGCCACCACACTGCTCTGTAACCTACTAGCTACTAGCCACCACACTGCTCTGTAACCAGCTATCTACTAGCCACCACACTGATCTGTAACCAACTAGCTACTAGCCACCACACTGCTCTGTAACCAACTAGCTACTAGCCACCACACTGCTCTGTAACCAACTAGCTACTAGCCACCACACTGCTCTGTAACCTACTAGCCACCACACTGCTCTGTAACATACTAGCTACTAGCCACCACACTGCTCTGTAACCTACTAGCTACTAGCCACCACACTGCTCTGTGACCTACTAGCCACCACACTGCTCTGTAACCAACTAGCTACTAGCCACCAAACTGCTCTGTAACCTACTAGCCACCACACTGCTGTAACCTACTAGCTACTAGCCACCACACTGCTCTGTAACCTACTAGCTACTAGCCACCACACTGCTCTGTGACCTACTAGCCACCACACTGCTCTGTGACCTACTAGCCACCACACTGCTCTGTAACCTACTAGCCACCACACTGCTCTGTAACCTACTAGCTACTAGCCACCACACTGCTCTGTAACCTACTATCTACTAGCCACCACACTGCTCTGTAACCTACTAGCTGCTAGCCACCACACTGCTCTGTAACCTACTAGCTACTAGCCACCACACTGCTCTGTAACCTACTAGCTACTAGCCACCACACTGCTCTGTAACCAGCTATCTACTAGCCACCACACTGATCTGTAACCAACTAGCTACTAGCCACCACACTGCTCTGTAACCAACTAGCTACTAGCCACCACACTGCTCTGTAACCAACTAGCTACTAGCCACCACACTGCTCTGTAACCTACTAGCCACCACACTACTCTGTAACATACTAGCTACTAGCCACCACACTGCTCTGTAACCTACTAGCTACTAGCCACCACACTGCTCTGTGACCTACTAGCCACCACACTGCTCTGTAACCAACTAGCTACTAGCCACCAAACTGCTCTGTAACCTACTAGCCACCACACTGCTGTAACCTACTAGCTACTAGCCACCACACTGCTCTGTAACCTACTAGCTACTAGCCACCACACTGCTCTGTGACCTACTAGCCACCACACTGCTCTGTGACCTACTAGCCACCACACTGCTCTGTAACCTACTAGCCACCACACTGCTCTGTAACCTACTAGCTACTAGCCACCACACTGCTCTGTAACCTACTAGCTACTAGCCACCACACTGCTCTGTAACCAGCTAGCTACTAGCCACCACACTGCTCTGTAACCAACTAGCTACTAGCCACCACACTACTCTGTAAGCTACTAGCTACTAGCCACCACACTGCTCTGTAACCAGCTATCTACTAGCCACCACACTGCTCTGTAACCAACTAGCTACTAGCCACTACGCTGCTCTGTAACCAACTAGCTACTAGCCATCACACTGCCCTGTAACCAACTAGCTACTAGCCATCACACTGCCCTGTAACCAACTAGCTACTAGCCACCACACTGCTCTGTAACATACTAGCTACTAGCCACCACACTGCTCTGTAACCTACTAGCTACTAGCCACCACACTGCTCTGTGACCTACTAACCACCACACTGCTCTGTAACCTACTAGCCACCACACTGCTCTGTAACCTACTAGCTACTAGCCACCACACTACTCTGTAGCCTACTAGCTACTAGCCACCACACTGCTCTGTAACCAGCTATCTACTAGCCACCACACTGCTCTGTAACCAACTAGCTACTAGCCACCACACTGCTCTGTAACCAACTAGCTGCTAGCCACCACACTGCTCTGTAACCTACTAGCTGCTAGCCACCACACTGCTCTGTAACCTACTAGCTACTAGCCACCACACTGCTCTGTAACCAGCTATCTACTAACCACCACACTGCTCTGTAACCTACTAGCTACTAGCCACCACACTGCTCTGTGACCTACTAACCACCACACTGCTCTGTAACCTACTAGCCACCACACTGCTCTGTAACCTACTAGCTACTAGCCACCACACTGCTCTGTAACCTACTAGCTACTAGCCACCACACTGCTCTGTAACCAGCTAGCTACTAGCCACCACACTGCTCTGTAACCAACTAGCTACTAGCCACCACACTGCTCTGTAACCTACTAACTACTAGCCACCACACTGCTCTGTAACCTACTAGCTACTAGCCACCACACTGCTCTGTAACCAGCTAGCTACTAGCCACCACACTGCTCTGTAACCAACTAGCTACTAGCCACCACACTGCTCTGTAACCTACTATCTACTAGCCACCACACTGCTCTGTAACCTACTAGCTGCTAGCCACCACACTGCTCTGTAACCTACTAGCTACTAGCCACCACACTGCTCTGTAACCTACTAGCTACTAGCCACCACACTGCTCTGTAAACAGCTATCTACTAGCCACCACACTGATCTGTAACCAACTAGCTACTAGCCACCACACTGCTCTGTAACCAACTAGCTACTAGCCACCACACTGCTCTGTAACCAACTAGCTACTAGCCACCACACTGCTCTGTAACCTACTAGCCACCACACTGCTCTGTAACATACTAGCTACTAGCCACCACACTGCTCTGTAACCTACTAGCTACTAGCCACCACACTGCTCTGTGACCTACTAGCCACCACACTGCTCTGTAACCTACTAGATACTAGCCACCACACTGCTCTGTAACCTACTAGCTACTAGCCACCACACTGCTCTGTGACCTACTAGCCACCAGACTGCTCTGTGACCTACTAGCCACCACACTGCTCTGTAACCTACTAGCCACCACACTGCTCTGTAACCTACTAGCTACTAGCCACCACACTGCTCTGTAACCTACTAGCTACTAGCCACCACACTGCTCTGTAACCAGCTAGCTACTAGCCACCACACTGCTCTGTAACCAACTAGCTACTAGCCACCACACCTCTCTGTAAGCTACTAGCTACTAGCCACCACACTGCTCTGTAACCAGCTATCTACTAGCCACCACACTGCTCTGTAACCAACTAGCTACTAGCCACTACGCTGCTCTGTAACCAACTAGCTACTAGCCATCACACTGCCCTGTAACCAACTAGCTACTAGCCATCACACTGCCCTGTAACCAACTAGCTACTAGCCATCACACTGCCCTGTAACCAACTAGCTACTAGCCACCACACTGCTCTGTAACCAACTAGCTCCTAGCCACCACACTGCTCTGTAACCTACTAGCTACTAGCCACCACACTACTCTGTAGCCTACTAGCTACTAGCCACCACACTACTCTGTAACCATCTATCTACTAGCCACCACACTGCTCTGTAACCAACTAGCTACTAGCCACCACACTGCTCTGTAACCTACTAGCTACTAGCCACCACACTGCTCTGTAACCAACTAGCTACTAGCCACCACACTGCTCTGTAACCAACTAGCTACTAGCCACCACGCTGCTCTGTAACCAACTAGCTACTAGCCACCACACTGCCCTGTAACCAACTAGCTACTAGTCACCACTTCTCTGTAACCAACTAGCTCCTAGCCACCACACTGCTCTGTAACCTACTAGCTACTAGCCACCACACTGCTCTGTAACCTACTAGCTACTAGCCACCACACTACTCTGTAGCCTACTAGCTACTAGCCACCACACTGCTCTGTAACCAGCTATCTACTAGCCACCACACTGCTCTGTAACCAACTAGCTACTAGCCACCACACTGCTCTGTAACCAACTAGCTGCTAGCCACCACACTGCTCTGTAACCTACTAGCTGCTAGCCACCACACTGCTCTGTAACCTACTAGCTGCTAGCCACCACACTGCTCTGTAACCTACTAGCTACTAGCCACCACACTGCTCTGTAACCGGCTATCTACTAGCCACCACACTGCTCTGTAACCAACTAGCTACTAGCCACCACGCTGCTCTGTAACCAACTAGCTACTAGCCACCACACTGCCCTTTAACCAACTAGCTACTAGCCACCACACTGCTCTGTAACCAACTAGCTCCTAGCCACCACACTGCTCTGTAACCTACTAGCTACTAGCCACCACATTGCTCTGTAACCTACTAGCTACTAGCCACCACACTACTCTGTAGCCTACTAGCTACTAGCCACCACACTGCTCTGTAACCAGCTAGCTACTAGCCACCACACTGCTCTGTAACCAACTAGCTACTAGCCACCACACTGCTCTGTAACCTACTATCTACTAGCCACCACACTGCTCTGTAACCTACTAGCTGCTAGCCACCACACTGCTCTGTAACCTACTAGCTACTAGCCACCACACTGCTCTGTAACCTACTAGCTACTAGCCACCACACTGCTCTGTAACCAGCTATCTACTAGCCACCACACTGATCTGTAACCAACTAGCTACTAGCCACCACACTGCTCTGTAACCAACTAGCTACTAGCCACCACACTGCTCTGTAACCAACTAGCTACTAGCCACCACACTGCTCTGTAACCTACTAGCCACCACACTGCTCTGTAACATACTAGCTACTAGCCACCACACTGCTCTGTAACCTACTAGCTACTAGCCACCACACTGCTCTGTGACCTACTAGCCACCACACTGCTCTGTAACCTACTAGCTACTAGCCACCACACTGCTCTGTAACCTACTAGCTACTAGCCACCACACTGCTCTGTGACCTACTAGCCACCAGACTGCTCTGTGACCTACTAGCCACCACACTGCTCTGTAACCTACTAGCCACCACACTGCTCTGTAACCTACTAGCTACTAGCCACCACACTGCTCTGTAACCTACTAGCTACTAGCCACCACACTGCTCTGTAACCAGCTAGCTACTAGCCACCACACTACTCTGTAGCCTACTAGCTACTAGCCACCACACTGCTCTGTAACCAGCTAGCTACTAGCCACCACACTGCTCTGTAACCAACTAGCTACTAGCCACCACACTGCTCTGTAACCTACTATCTACTAGCCACCACACTGCTCTGTAACCTACTAGCTGCTAGCCACCACACTGCTCTGTAACCTACTAGCTACTAGCCACCACACTGCTCTGTAACCTACTAGCTACTAGCCACCACACTGCTCTGTAACCAGCTATCTACTAGCCACCACACTGATCTGTAACCAACTAGCTACTAGCCACCACACTGCTCTGTAACCAACTAGCTACTAGCCACCACACTGCTCTGTAACCAACTAGCTACTAGCCACCACACTGCTCTGTAACCTACTAGCCACCACACTGCTCTGTAACATACTAGCTACTAGCCACCACACTGCTCTGTAACCTACTAGCTACTAGCCACCACACTGCTCTGTGACCTACTAGCCACCACACTGCTCTGTAACCTACTAGCTACTAGCCACCACACTGCTCTGTAACCTACTAGCTACTAGCCACCACACTGCTCTGTGACCTACTAGCCACCAGACTGCTCTGTGACCTACTAGCCACCACACTGCTCTGTAACCTACTAGCCACCACACTGCTCTGTAACCTACTAGCTACTAGCCACCACACTGCTCTGTAACCTACTAGCTACTAGCCACCACACTGCTCTGTAACCAGCTAGCTACTAGCCACCACACTGCTCTGTAACCAACTAGCTACTAGCCACCACACCTCTCTGTAAGCTACTAGCTACTAGCCACCACACTGCTCTGTAACCAGCTATCTACTAGCCACCACACTGCTCTGTAACCAACTAGCTACTAGCCACTACGCTGCTCTGTAACCAACTAGCTACTAGCCATCACACTGCCCTGTAACCAACTAGCTACTAGCCATCACACTGCCCTGTAACCAACTAGCTACTAGCCACCACACTGCTCTGTAACCAACTAGCTCCTAGCCACCACACTGCTCTGTAACCTACTAGCTACTAGCCACCACACTACTCTGTAGCCTACTAGCTACTAGCCACCACACTACTCTGTAACCATCTATCTACTAGCCACCACACTGCTCTGTAACCAACTAGCTACTAGCCACCACACTGCTCTGTAACCTACTAGCTACTAGCCACCACACTGCTCTGTAACCAACTAGCTACTAGCCACCACACTGCTCTGTAACCAACTAGCTACTAGCCACCACGCTGCTCTGTAACCAACTAGCTACTAGCCACCACACTGCCCTGTAACCAACTAGCTACTAGTCACCACTTCTCTGTAACCAACTAGCTCCTAGCCACCACACTGCTCTGTAACCTACTAGCTACTAGCCACCACACTGCTCTGTAACCTACTAGCTACTAGCCACCACACTACTCTGTAGCCTACTAGCTACTAGCCACCACACTGCTCTGTAACCAGCTATCTACTAGCCACCACACTGCTCTGTAACCAACTAGCTACTAGCCACCACACTGCTCTGTAACCAACTAGCTGCTAGCCACCACACTGCTCTGTAACCTACTAGCTGCTAGCCACCACACTGCTCTGTAACCTACTAGCTGCTAGCCACCACACTGCTCTGTAACCTACTAGCTACTAGCCACCACACTGTTCTGTAACCGGCTATCTACTAGCCACCACACTGCTCTGTAACCAACTAGCTACTAGCCACCACGCTGCTCTGTAACCAACTAGCTACTAGCCACCACACTGCCCTTTAACCAACTAGCTACTAGCCACCACACTGCTCTGTAACCAACTAGCTCCTAGCCACCACACTGCTCTGTAGCCTACTAGCTACTAGCCACCACACTGCTCTGTAACCAGCTATCTACTAGCCACCACACTGCTCTGTAACCAACTAGCTACTAGCCACCACACTGCTCTGTAACCGACTAGCTACTAGCCACCACGCTGCTCTGTAACCAACTAGCTACTAGCCACAGCACTGCTCTGTAACCAACTAGCTACTAGCCACCACACTGCTCTGTAACCAACTAGCTCCTAGCCACCACACTGCTCTGTAACCTACTAGCTACTAGCCACCACACTGCTCTGTAACCTACTAGCTACTAGCCACCACACTACTCTGTAGCCTACTAGCTACTAGCCACCACACTGCTCTGTAACCAGCTATCTACTAGCCACCACACTGCTCTGTAACCAACTAGCTACTAGCCACCACACTGCTCTGTAACCAACTAGCTGCTAGCCACCACACTGCTCTGTAACCTACTAGCTGCTAGCCACCACACTGCTCTGTAACCTACTAGCTACTAGCCACCACACTGCTCTGTAACCAGCTATCTACTAGCCACCACACTGCTCTGTAACCTACTAGCTACTAGCCACCACACTGCTCTGTAACCAACTAGCTACTAGCCACCACACTGCTCTGTAACCAACTAGCTACTAGCCACCACACTGCTCTGTAACCTACTAGCTACTAGCCACCACACTGCTCTGTAACATACTAGCTACTAGCCACCACACTGCTCTGTAACCTACTAGCTACTAGCCACCACACTGCTCTGTGACCTACTAGCCACCACACTGCTCTGTAACCTACTAGCCACCACACTGCTCTGTAACCTACTAGCTACTAGCCACCACACTGCTCTGTAACCTACTAGCTACTATCCACCACACTGCTCTGTAACCAGCTAGCTACTAGCCACCACACTGCTCTGTAACCAACTAGCTACTAGCCACCACACTGCTCTGTAACCTACTAGCTACTAGCCACCACACTGCTCTGTAACCTACTTGCCACCACACTGCTCTGTAACCTACTAGCTACTAGCCACCAAACTGCTCTGTAACCTACTAACTACTAGCCACCACACTGCTCTGTAACCAACTAGCTACTAGCCACCACACTGCTCTTTAACCTACTAGCTACTAGCCACCACACTGCTCTGTAACCTACTAGCCAACACACTGCTCTTTAACCAGCTAGCTACTAGCCACCACACTGCTCTGTACCCATCTAGCTACTAGCCACCACACTGCTCTGTAACCAACTAGCTACTAGCCACCACACTGCTCTGTAACCTACTAGCTACTAGCCACCACACTGCTCTGTAGCCTACTAGCTACTAGCCACCACACTGCTCTGTAACCAGCTATCTACTAGCCACCACGCTGCTCTGTAACCAACTAGCTACTAGCCACCACACTGCTCTGTAACCTACTAGCTACTAGCCACCACACTGCTCTGTAACCTACTAGCTACTAGCCACCACACTACTCTGTAGCCTAATAGCTACTAGCCACCACACTGCTCTGTAACCAGCTATCTACTAGCCACCACACTGCTCTGTAACCTACTAGCCACCACACTGCTCTGTAACCTACTAGCTACTAGCCACCACACTGCTCTGTAACCTACTAGCTACTAGCCACCACACTGCTCAGTGACCTACTAGCCACCACACTGCTCTGTGACCTACTAGCCACCACACTGCTCTGTAACCTACTAGCCACCACACTGCTCTGTAACCTACTAGCTACTAGCCACCACACTGCTCTGTAACCTACTAGCTACTAGCCACCACACTGCTCTGTAACCAGCTAGCTACTAGCCACTACGCTGCTCTGTAACCAACTAGCTACTAGCCACCACACTGCTTTGTAACCTACTAGCTACTAGCCACCACACTGCTCTGTAACCAGCTATCTACTAGCCACCACACTGCTCTGTAACCTACTAGCTACTAGCCACCACACTGCTCTGTAACCAACTAGCTACTAGCCACCACACTGCTCTGTAACCAACTAGCTACTAGCCACCACACTGCTCTGTAACCTACTAGCTACTAGCCACCACACTGCTCTGTAACATACTAGCTACTAGCCACCACACTGCTCTGTAACCTACTAGCTACTAGCCACCACACTGCTCTGTGACCTACTAGCCACCACACTGCTCTGTAACCTACTAGCCACCACACTGCTCTGTAACCTACTAGCTACTAGCCACCACACTGCTCTGTAACCTACTAGCTACTAGCCACCACACTGCTCTGTAACCAGCTAGCTACTAGCCACCACACTGCTCTGTAACCAACTAGCTACTAGCCACCACATTGCTCTGTAACCTACTAGCTACTAGCCACCACACTGCTCTGTAACCTACTTGCCACCACACTGCTCTGTAACCTACTAGCTACTAGCCACCAAACTGCTCTGTAACCTACTAGCTACTAGCCACCACACTGCTCTGTAACCAACTAGCTACTAGCCACCACACTGCTTTTTAACCTACTAGCTACTAGCCACCACACTGCTCTGTAACCTACTAGCCAACACACTGCTCTTTAACCAGCTAGCTACTAGCCACCACACTGCTCTGTACCCATCTAGCTACTAGCCACCACACTGCTCTGTAACCAACTAGCTACTAGCCACCACACTGCTCTGTAACCTACTAGCTACTAGCCACCACACTGCTCTGTAGCCTACTAGCTACTAGCCACCACACTGCTCTGTAACCAGCTATCTACTAGCCACCACGCTGCTCTGTAACCAACTAGCTACTAGCCACCACACTGCTCTGTAACCTACTAGCTACTAGCCACCACACTGCTCTGTAACCTACTAGCTACTAGCCACCACACTACTCTGTAGCCTAATAGCTACTAGCCACCACACTGCTCTGTAACCAGCTATCTACTAGCCACCACACTGCTCTGTAACCTACTAACCACCACACTGCTCTGTAACCTACTAGCTACTAGCCACCACACTGCTCTGTAACCTACTAGCTACTAGCCACCACACTGCTCTGTGACCTACTAGCCACCACACTGCTCTGTGACCTACTAGCCACCACACTGCTCTGTAACCTACTAGCCACCACACTGCTCTGTAACCTACTAGCTACTAGCCACCACACTGCTCTGTAACCTACTAGCTACTAGCCACCACACTGCTCTGTAACCAGCTGGCTACTAGCCACCACACTGCTCTGTAACCAACTAGCTACTAGCCACCACACTACTCTGTAACCTACTAGCTACTAGCCACTACACTGCTCTGTAACCAGCTATCTACTAGCCACCACACTGCTCTGTAACCAACTAGCTACTAGCCACTACGCTGCTCTGTAACCAACTAACTACTAGCCACCACACTGCCCTGTAACCAACTAGCTACTAGCCACCACACTGCTCTGTAACCAACTAGCTCCTAGCCACCACACTGCTCTGTAACCTACTAGCTACTAGCCACCACACTGCTCTGTAACCTACTAGCTACTAGCCACCACACTACTCTGTAGCCTACTAGCTACTAGCCACCACACTACTCTGTAACCATCTATCTACTAGCCACCACACTGCTCTGTAACCAACTAGCTACTAGCCACCACACTGCTCTGTAACCTACTAGCTACTAGCCACCACACTGCTCTGTAACCAACTAGCTACTAGCCACCACACTGCTCTGTAACCAACTAGCTACTAGCCACCACGCTGCTCTGTAACCAACTAGCTACTAGCCACCACACTGCCCTGTAACCAACTAGCTACTAGCCACCACTTCTCTTTAACCAACTAGCTCCTAGCCACCACACTTCTCTGTAACCTACTAGCTACTAGCCACCACACTGCTCTGTAACCTACTAGCTACTAGCCACCACACTACTCTGTAGCCTACTAGCTACTAGCCACCACACTGCTCTGTAACCAGCTATCTACAGCCACCACACTGCTCTGTAACCAACTAGCTAATAGCCACCACACTGCTCTGTAACCAACTAGCTGCTAGCCACCACACTGCTCTGTAACCTACTAGCTGCTAGCCACCACACTGCTCTGTAACCTACTAGCTGCTAGCCACCACACTGCTCTGTAACCTACTAGCTACTAGCCACCACACTGCTCTGTAACCGGCTATCTACTAGCCACCACACTGCTCTGTAACCAACTAGCTACTAGCCACCACGCTGCTCTGTAACCAACTAGCTACTAGCCACCACACTGCCCTGTAACCAACTAGCTACTAGCCACCACACTGCTCTGTAACCAACTAGCTCCTAGCCACCACACTGCTCTGTAACCTACTAGCTACTAGCCACCACACTGCTCTGTAACCAGCTATCTACTAGCCACCACACTGCTCTGTAACCTACTAGCTACTAGCCACCACACTGCTCTGTAACCAACTAGCTACTAGCCACCACACTGCTCTGTAACCAACTAGCTACTAGCCACCACACTGCTCTGTAACATACTAGCTACTAGCCACCACACTGCTCTGTAACCTACTAGCTACTAGCCACCACACTGCTCTGTGACCTACTAGCCACCACACTGCTCTGTAACCTACTAGCCACCACACTGCTCTGTAACCTACTAGCTACTAGCCACCACACTGCTCTGTAACCTACTAGCTACTAGCCACCACACTGCTCTGTAACCAGCTAGCTACTAGCCACCACACTGCTCTGTAACCAACTAGCTACTAGCCACCACACTGCTCTGTAACCTACTAGCTACTAGCCACCACACTGCTCTGTAACCTACTAGCCAACACACTGATCTTTAACCAGCTAGCTACTAGCCACCACACTGCTCTGTACCCATCTAGCTACTAGCCACCACACTGCTCTGTGACCTACTAGCCACCACACTGCTCTGTGACCTACTAGCCACCACACTGCTCTGTAGCCTACTAGCCACCACACTGCTCTGTAACCTACTAGCTACTAGCCACCACACTGCTCTGTAACCTACTAGCTACTAGCCACCACACTGCTCTGTAACCAGCTAGCTACTAGCCACCACACTGCTCTGTAACCAACTAGCTACTAGCCACCACACTGCCCTGTAACCAACTAGCTACTAGCCACCACACTGCTCTGTAACCAACTAGCTCCTAGCCACCACACTGCTCTGTAACCTACTAGCTACTAGCCACCACACTACTCTGTAGCCTAATAGCTACTAGCCACCACACTGCTCTGTAACCAGCTATCTACTAGCCACCACACTGCTCAGTAACCAACTAGCTACTAGCCACCACACTGCTCTGTAACCTACTAGCTACTAGCCACCACACTGCTCTGTAACATACTAGCTACTAGACACCACACTGCTCTGTAACCTACTAGCTACTAGCCACCACACTGCTCTGTGACCTACTAGCCACCACACTGCTCTGTAACCTACTAGCCACCACACTGCTCTGTAACCTACTAGCTACTAGCCACCACACAGCTCTGTAACCTACTAGCTACTAGCCACCACACTGCTCTGTAACCAGCTAGCTACTAGCCACCACACTGCTCTGTAACCAACTAGCTACTAGCCACCACACTGCTCTGTAACCAACTAGCTACTAGCCACCACACTGCTCTGTAACCTACTAGCTACTAGCCACCACACTGCTCTGTAACATACTAGCTACTAGCCACCACACTGCTCTGTAACCTACTAGCTACTAGCCACCACACTGCTCTGTGACCTACTAGCCACCACACTGCTCTGTAACCTACTAGCCACCACACTGCTCTGTAACCTACTAGCTACTAGCCACCACACTGCTCTGTAACCTACTAGCTACTAGCCACCACACTGCTCTGTAACCAGCTAGCTACTAGCCACCACACTGCTCTGTAACCAACTAGCTACTAGCCACCACACTGCTCTGTAACCTACTAGCTACTAGCCACCACACTGCTCTGTAGCCTACTAGCTACTAGCCACCACACTGCTCTGTAACCTACTAGCTACTAGCCACCACACTACTCTGTAGCCTAATAGCTACTAGCCACCACACTGCTCTGTAACCAGCTATCTACTAGCCACCACACTGCTCAGTAACCAACTAGCTACTAGCCACCACACTGCTCTGTAACCTACTAGCTACTAGCCACCACACTGCTCTGTAACATACTAGCTACTAGACACCACACTGCTCTGTAACCTACTAGCTACTAGCCACCACACTGCTCTGTGACCTACTAGCCACCACACTGCTCTGTAACCAAATAGCCACCACACTGCTCTGTAACCTACTAGCTACTAGCCACCACACAGCTCTGTAACCTACTAGCTACTAGCCACCACACTGCTCTGTAACCAGCTAGCTACTAGCCACCACACTGCTCTGTAACCAACTAGCTACTAGCCACCACACTGCTCTGTAACCAACTAGCTACTAGCCACCACACTGCTCTGTAACCTACTAGCTACTAGCCACCACACTGCTCTGTAACCTACTAGCTACTAGCCACCACACTGCTCTGTGACCTACTAGCCACCACACTGCTCTGTAACCTACTAGCCACCACACTGCTCTGTAACCTACTAGCTACTAGCCACCACACTGCTCTGTAACCTACTAGCTACTAGCCACCACACTGCTCTGTAACCAGCTAGCTACTAGCCACCACACTGCTCTGTAACCAACTAGCTACTAGCCACCACACTGCTCTGTAACCTACTAGCTACTAGCCACCACACTGCTCTGTAACCTACTTGCCACCACACTGCTCTGTAACCTACTAGCTACTAGCCACCAAACTGCTCTGTAACCTACTAGCTACTAGCCACCACACTGCTCTGTAACCAACTAGCTACTAGCCAGCACACTGCTCTTTAACCTACTAGCTACTAGCCACCACACTGCTCTGTAACCTACTAGCCAACACACTGCTCTTTAACCAGCTAGCTACTAGCCACCACACTGCTCTGTACCCATCTAGCTACTAGCCACCACACTGCTCTGTAACCAACTAGCTACTAGCCACCACACTGCTCTGTAACCTACTAGCTACCACACTGCTCTGTAGCCTACTAGCTACTAGCCACCACACTGCTCTGTAACCAGCTATCTACTAGCCACCACGCTGCTCTGTAACCAACTAGCTACTAGCCACCACACTGCTATGTAACCTACTAGCTACTAGCCACCACACTGCTCTGTAACCTACTAGCTACTAGCCACCACACTACTCTGTAGCCTAATAGCTACTAGCCACCACACTGCTCTGTAACCAGCTATCTACTAGCCACCACACTGCTCTGTAACCTACTAGCTACTAGCCAACCCACTGCTCTGTAACCTACTAGCTACTAGCCACCACACTGCTCTGTGACCTACTAGCCACCACACTGCTCTGTGACCTACTAGCCACCACACTGCTCTGTAACCTACTAGCCACCACACTGCTCTGTAACCTACTAGCTACTAGCCACCACACTGCTCTGTAACCTACTAGCTACTAGCCACCACACTGCTCTGTAACCAGCTAGCTACTAGCCACCACACTGCTCTGTAACCTACTAGCCAACACACTGCTCTTTAACCAGCTAGCTACTAGCCACCACACTGCTCTGTACCCATCTAGCTACTAGCCACCACACTGCTCTGTAACCAACTAGCTACTAGCCACCACACTGCTCTGTAACCTACTAGCTACTAGCCACCACACTGCTCTGTAGCCTACTAGCTACTAGCCACCACACTGCTCTGTAACCAGCTATCTACTAGCCACCACGCTGCTCTGTAACCAACTAGCTCCTAGCCACCACTCTGCTCTGTAACCAACTAGCTACTAGCCACCACACTGCTCTGTAACCAACTAGCTACTAGCCACCACGCTGCTCTGTAACCAACTAGCTACTAGCCACCACACTGCCCTTTAACCAACTAGCTACTAGCCACCACACTGCTCTGGAACCAACTAGCTCCTAGCCACCACACTGCTCTGTAGCCTACTAGCTACTAGCCACCACACTGCTCTGTAACCAGCTATCTACTAGCCACCACACTGCTCTGTAACCAACTAGCTACTAGCCACCACACTGCTCTGTAACCGACTAGCTACTAGCCACCACGCTGCTCTGTAACCAACTAGCTACTAGCCACAGCACTGCTCTGTAACCAACTAGCTACTAGCCACCACACTGCTCTGTAACCAACTAGCTCCTAGCCACCACACTGCTCTGTAACCTACTAGCTACTAGCCACCACACTGCTCTGTAACCTACTAGCTACTAGCCACCACACTACTCTGTAGCCTACTAGCTACTAGCCACCACACTGCTCTGTAACCAGCTATCTACTAGCCACCACACTGCTCTGTAACCAACTAGCTACTAGCCACCACACTGCTCTGTAACCAACTAGCTGCTAGCCACCACACTGCTCTGTAACCTACTAGCTGCTAGCCACCACACTGCTCTGTAACCTACTAGCTACTAGCCACCACACTGCTCTGTAACCAGCTATCTACTAGCCACCACACTGCTCTGTAACCTACTAGCTACTAGCCACCACACTGCTCTGTAACCAACTAGCTACTAGCCACCACACTGCTCTGTAACCAACTAGCTACTAGCCACCACACTGCTCTGTAACCTACTAGCTACTAGCCACCACACTGCTCTGTAACATACTAGCTACTAGCCACCACACTGCTCTGTAACCTACTAGCTACTAGCCACCACACTGCTCTGTGACCTACTAGCCACCACACTGCTCTGTAACCTACTAGCCACCACACTGCTCTGTAACCTACTAGCTACTAGCCACCACACTGCTCTGTAACCTACTAGCTACTTGCCACCACACTGCTCTGTAACCTACTAGCTACTAGCCACCAAACTGCTCTGTAACCTACTAGCTACTAGCCACCACACTGCTCTGTAACCAACTAGCTACTAGCCACCACACTGCTCTTTAACCTACTAGCTACTAGCCACCACACTGCTCTGTAACCTACTAGCCAACACACTGCTCTTTAACCAGCTAGCTACTAGCCACCACACTGCTCTGTACCCATCTAGCTACTAGCCACCACACTGCTCTGTAACCAACTAGCTACTAGCCACCACACTGCTCTGTAACCTACTAGCTACTAGCCACCACACTGCTCTGTAGCCTACTAGCTACTAGCCACCACACTGCTCTGTAACCAGCTATCTACTAGCCACCACGCTGCTCTGTAACCAACTAGCTACTAGCCACCACACTGCTCTGTAACCTACTAGCTACTAGCCACCACACTGCTCTGTAACCTACTAGCTACTAGCCACCACACTACTCTGTAGCCTAATAGCTACTAGCCACCACACTGCTCTGTAACCAGCTATCTACTAGCCACCACACTGCTCTGTAACCTACTAGCCACCACACTGCTCTGTAACCTACTAGCTACTAGCCACCACACTGCTCTGTAACCTACTAGCTACTAGCCACCACACTGCTCTGTGACCTACTAGCCACCACACTGCTCTGTGACCTACTAGCCACCACACTGCTCTGTAACCTACTAGCCACCACACTGCTCTGTAACCTACTAGCTACTAGCCACCACACTGCTCTGTAACCTACTAGCTACTAGCCACCACACTGCTCTGTAACCAGCTAGCTACTAGCCACTACGCTGCTCTGTAACCAACTAGCTACTAGCCACCACACTGCTTTGTAACCTACTAGCTACTAGCCACCACACTGCTCTGTAACCAGCTATCTACTAGCCACCACACTGCTCTGTAACCTACTAGCTACTAGCCACCACACTGCTCTGTAACCAACTAGCTACTAGCCACCACACTGCTCTGTAACCAACTAGCTACTAGCCACCACACTGCTCTGTAACCTACTAGCTACTAGCCACCACACTGCTCTGTAACATACTAGCTACTAGCCACCACACTGCTCTGTAACCTACTAGCTACTAGCCACCACACTGCTCTGTGACCTACTAGCCACCACACTGCTCTGTAACCTACTAGCCACCACACTGCTCTGTAACCTACTAGCTACTAGCCACCACACTGCTCTGTAACCTACTAGCTACTAGCCACCACACTGCTCTGTAACCAGCTAGCTACTAGCCACCACACTGCTCTGTAACCAACTAGCTACTAGCCACCACATTGGTCTGTAACCTACTAGCTACTAGCCACCACACTGCTCTGTAACCTACTTGCCACCACACTGCTCTGTAACCTACTAGCTACTAGCCACCAAACTGCTCTGTAACCTACTAGCTACTAGCCACCACACTGCTCTGTAACCAACTAGCTACTAGCCACCACACTGCTCTTTAACCTACTAGCTACTAGCCACCACAATGCTCTGTAACCTACTAGCCAACACACTGCTCTTTAACCAGCTAGCTACTAGCCACCACACTGCTCTGTACCCATCTAGCTACTAGCCACCACACTGCTCTGTAACCAACTAGCTACTAGCCACCACACTGCTCTGTAACCTACTAGCTACTAGCCACCACACTGCTCTGTAGCCTACTAGCTACTAGCCACCACACTGCTCTGTAACCAGCTATCTACTAGCCACCACGCTGCTCTGTAACCAACTAGCTACTAGCCACCACACTGCTCTGTAACCTACTAGCTACTAGCCACCACACTGCTCTGTAACCTACTAGCTACTAGCCACCACACTACTCTGTAGCCTAATAGCTACTAGCCACCACACTGCTCTGTAACCAGCTATCTACTAGCCACCACACTGCTCTGTAACCTACTAACCACCACACTGCTCTGTAACCTACTAGCTACTAGCCACCACACTGCTCTGTAACCTACTAGCTACTAGCCACCACACTGCTCTGTGACCTACTAGCCACCACACTGCTCTGTGACCTACTAGCCACCACACTGCTCTGTAACCTACTAGCCACCACACTGCTCTGTAACCTACTAGCTACTAGCCACCACACTGCTCTGTAACCTACTAGCTACTAGCCACCACACTGCTCTGTAACCAGCTGGCTACTAGCCACCACACTGCTCTGTAACCAACTAGCTACTAGCCACCACACTACTCTGTAACCTACTAGCTACTAGCCACTACACTGCTCTGTAACCAGCTATCTACTAGCCACCACACTGCTCTGTAACCAACTAGCTACTAGCCACTACGCTGCTCTGTAACCAACTAACTACTAGCCACCACACTGCCCTGTAACCAACTAGCTACTAGCCACCACACTGCTCTGTAACCAACTAGCTCCTAGCCACCACACTGCTCTGTAACCTACTAGCTACTAGCCACCACACTGCTCTGTAACCTACTAGCTACTAGCCACCACACTACTCTGTAGCCTACTAGCTACTAGCCACCACACTACTCTGTAACCATCTATCTACTAGCCACCACACTGCTCTGTAACCAACTAGCTACTAGCCACCACACTGCTCTGTAACCTACTAGCTACTAGCCACCACACTGCTCTGTAACCAACTAGCTACTAGCCACCACACTGCTCTGTAACCAACTAGCTACTAGCCACCACGCTGCTCTGTAACCAACTAGCTACTAGCCACCACACTGCCCTGTAACCAACTAGCTACTAGCCACCACTTCTCTTTAACCAACTAGCTCCTAGCCACCACACTTCTCTGTAACCTACTAGCTACTAGCCACCACACTGCTCTGTAACCTACTAGCTACTAGCCACCACACTACTCTGTAGCCTACTAGCTACTAGCCACCACACTGCTCTGTAACCAGCTATCTACAGCCACCACACTGCTCTGTAACCAACTAGCTACTAGCCACCACACTGCTCTGTAACCAACTAGCTGCTAGCCACCACACTGCTCTGTAACCTACTAGCTGCTAGCCACCACACTGCTCTGTAACCTACTAGCTGCTAGCCACCACACTGCTCTGTAACCTACTAGCTACTAGCCACCACACTGCTCTGTAACCAACTAGCTACTAGCCACCACGCTGCTCTGTAACCAACTAGCTACTAGCCACCACACTGCCCTGTAACCAACTAGCTACTAGCCACCACACTGCTCTGTAACCAACTAGCTCCTAGCCACCACACTGCTCTGTAACCTACTAGCTACTAGCCACCACACTGCTCTGTAACCAGCTATCTACTAGCCACCACACTGCTCTGTAACCTACTAGCTACTAGCCACCACACTGCTCTGTAACCAACTAGCTACTAGCCACCACACTGCTCTGTAACCAACTAGCTACTAGCCACCACACTGCTCTGTAACATACTAGCTACTAGCCACCACACTGCTCTGTAACCTACTAGCTACTAGCCACCACACTGCTCTGTGACCTACTAGCCACCACACTGCTCTGTAACCTACTAGCCACCACACTGCTCTGTAACCTACTAGCTACTAGCCACCACACTGCTCTGTAACCTACTAGCTACTAGCCACCACACTGCTCTGTAACCAGCTAGCTACTAGCCACCACACTGCTCTGTAACCAACTAGCTACTAGCCACCACACTGCTCTGTAACCTACTAGCTACTAGCCACCACACTGCTCTGTAACCTACTAGCCAACACACTGATCTTTAACCAGCTAGCTACTAGCCACCACACTGCTCTGTGACCTACTAGCCACCACACTGTTCTGTGACCTACTAGCCACCACACTGCTCTGTAGCCTACTAGCCACCACACTGCTCTGTAACCTACTAGCTACTAGCCACCACACTGCTCTGTAACCTACTAGCTACTAGCCACCACACTGCTCTGTAACCAGCTAGCTACTAGCCACCACACTGCTCTGTAACCAACTAGCTACTAGCCACCACACTGCCCTGTAACCAACTAGCTACTAGCCACCACACTGCTCTGTAACCAACTAGCTCCTAGCCACCACACTGCTCTGTAACCTACTAGCTACTAGCCACCACACTGCTCTGTAACCTACTAGCTACTAGCCACCACACTACTCTGTAGCCTACTAGCTACTAGCCAACACACTGCTCTGTAACCTACTAGCTACTAGCCACCACACTGCTCTGTAGCCTACTAGCTACTAGCCACCACACTGCTCTGTAACCAGCTATCTACTAGCCACCACGCTGCTCTGTAACCAACTAGCTACTAGCCACCACACTGCTCTGTAACCTACTAGCTACTAGCCACCACACTGCTCTGTAACCTACTAGCTACTAGCCACCACACTACTCTGTAGCCTAATAGCTACTAGCCACCACACTGCTCTGTAACCAGCTATCTACTAGCCACCACACTGCTCAGTAACCAACTAGCTACTAGCCACCACACTGCTCTGTAACCTACTAGCTACTAGCCACCACACTGCTCTGTAACATACTAGCTACTAGACACCACACTGCTCTGTAACCTACTAGCTACTAGCCACCACACTGCTCTGTGACCTACTAGCCACCACACTGCTCTGTAACCTACTAGCCACCACACTGCTCTGTAACCTACTAGCTACTAGCCACCACACAGCTCTGTAACCTACTAGCTACTAGCCACCACACTGCTCTGTAACCAGCTAGCTACTAGCCACCACACTGCTCTGTAACCAACTAGCTACTAGCCACCACACTGCTCTGTAACCAACTAGCTACTAGCCACCACACTGCTCTGTAACCTACTAGCTACTAGCCACCACACTGCTCTGTAACATACTAGCTACTAGCCACCACACTGCTCTGTAACCTACTAGCTACTAGCCACCACACTGCTCTGTGACCTACTAGCCACCACACTGCTCTGTAACCTACTAGCCACCACACTGCTCTGTAACCTACTAGCTACTAGCCACCACACTGCTCTGTAACCTACTAGCTACTAGCCACCACACTGCTCTGTAACCAGCTAGCTACTAGCCACCACACTGCTCTGTAACCAACTAGCTACTAGCCACCACACTGCTCTGTAACCTACTAGCTACTAGCCACCACACTGCTCTGTAGCCTACTAGCTACTAGCCACCACACTGCTCTGTAACCTACTAGCTACTAGCCACCACACTACTCTGTAGCCTAATAGCTACTAGCCACCACACTGCTCTGTAACCAGCTATCTACTAGCCACCACACTGCTCAGTAACCAACTAGCTACTAGCCACCACACTGCTCTGTAACCTACTAGCTACTAGCCACCACACTGCTCTGTAACATACTAGCTACTAGACACCACACTGCTCTGTAACCTACTAGCTACTAGCCACCACACTGCTCTGTGACCTACTAGCCACCACACTGCTCTGTAACCAAATAGCCACCACACTGCTCTGTAACCTACTAGCTACTAGCCACCACACAGCTCTGTAACCTACTAGCTACTAGCCACCACACTGCTCTGTAACCAGCTAGCTACTAGCCACCACACTGCTCTGTAACCAACTAGCTACTAGCCACCACACTGCTCTGTAACCAACTAGCTACTAGCCACCACACTGCTCTGTAACCTACTAGCTACTAGCCACCACACTGCTCTGTAACCTACTAGCTACTAGCCACCACACTGCTCTGTGACCTACTAGCCACCACACTGCTCTGTAACCTACTAGCCACCACACTGCTCTGTAACCTACTAGCTACTAGCCACCACACTGCTCTGTAACCTACTAGCTACTAGCCACCACACTGCTCTGTAACCAGCTAGCTACTAGCCACCACACTGCTCTGTAACCAACTAGCTACTAGCCACCACACTGCTCTGTAACCTACTAGCTACTAGCCACCACACTGCTCTGTAACCTACTTGCCACCACACTGCTCTGTAACCTACTAGCTACTAGCCACCAAACTGCTCTGTAACCTACTAGCTACTAGCCACCACACTGCTCTGTAACCAACTAGCTACTAGCCACCACACTGCTCTTTAACCTACTAGCTACTAGCCACCACACTGCTCTGTAACCTACTAGCCAACACACTGCTCTTTAACCAGCTAGCTACTAGCCACCACACTGCTCTGTACCCATCTAGCTACTAGCCACCACACTGCTCTGTAACCAACTAGCTACTAGCCACCACACTGCTCTGTAACCTACTAGCTACTAGCCACCACACTGCTCTGTAGCCTACTAGCTACTAGCCACCACACTGCTCTGTAACCAGCTATCTACTAGCCACCACACTGCTCTGTAACCTACTAGCTACTAGCCACCACACTGCTCTGTAGCCTACTAGCTACTAGCCACCACACTGCTCTGTAACCAGCTATCTACTAGCCACCACGCTGCTCTGTAACCAACTAGCTACTAGCCACCACACTGCTATGTAACCTACTAGCTACTAGCCACCACACTGCTCTGTAACCTACTAGCTACTAGCCACCACACTACTCTGTAGCCTAATAGCTACTAGCCACCACACTGCTCTGTAACCAGCTATCTACTAGCCACCACACTGCTCTGTAACCTACTAGCTACTAGCCAACCCACTGCTCTGTAACCTACTAGCTACTAGCCACCACACTGCTCTGTGACCTACTAGCCACCACACTGCTCTGTGACCTACTAGCCACCACACTGCTCTGTAACCTACTAGCCACCACACTGCTCTGTAACCTACTAGCTACTAGCCACCACACTGCTCTGTAACCTACTAGCTACTAGCCACCACACTGCTCTGTAACCAGCTAGCTACTAGCCACCACACTGCTCTGTAACCTACTAGCCAACACACTGCTCTTTAACCAGCTAGCTACTAGCCACCACACTGCTCTGTACCCATCTAGCTACTAGCCACCACACTGCTCTGTAACCAACTAGCTACTAGCCACCACACTGCTCTGTAACCTACTAGCTACTAGCCACCACACTGCTCTGTAGCCTACTAGCTACTAGCCAACCACACTGCTCTGTAACCAGCTATCTACTAGCCACCACACTGCTCTGTAACCTACTAGCCACCACACTGCTCTGTAACCTACTAGCTACTAGCCACCACACTGCTCTGTAACCTACTAGCTACTAGCCACCACACTGCTCTGTGACCTACTAGCCACCACACTGCTCTGTGACCTACTAGCCACCACACTGCTCTGTAACCTACTAGCCACCACACTGCTCTGTAACCTACTAGCTACTAGCCACCACACTGCTCTGTAACCTACTAGCTACTAGCCACCACACTGCTCTGTAACCAGCTAGCTACTAGCCACCACACTGCTCTGTAACCAACTAGCTACTAGCCACCACACTACTCTGTAACCTACTAGCTACTAGCCACCACACTGCTCTGTAACCAGCTATCTACTAGCCACCACACTGCTCTGTAACCAACTAGCTACTAGCCACTACGCTGCTCTGTAACCAACTAGCTACTAGCCACCACACTGCTCTGTAACCAACTAGCTCCTAGCCACCACACTGCTCTGTAACCTACTAGCTACTAGCCACCACACTGCTCTGTAACCTACTAGCTACTAGCCACCACACTACTCTGTAGCCTACTAGCTACTAGCCACCACTCTACTCTGTAACCATCTATCTACTAGCCACCACACTGCTCTGTAACCAACTAGCTACTAGCCACCACACTGCTCTGTAACCTACTAGCTACTAGCCACCACACTGCTCTGTAACCAACTAGCTACTAGCCACCACACTGCTCTGTAACCAACTAGCTACTAGCCACCACACTGCTCTGTAACCAACTAGCTACTAGCCACCACGCTGCTCTGTAACCAACTAGCTACTAGCCACCACACTGCCCTGTAACCAACTAGCTACTAGCCACCACTTCTCTGTAACCAACTAGCTCCTAGCCACCACACTGCTCTGTAACCTACTAGCTACTAGCCACCACACTGCTCTGTAACCTACTAGCTACTAGCCACCACACTACTCTGTAGCCTACTAGCTACTAGCCACCACACTGCTCTGTAACCAGCTATCTACTAGCCACCACACTGCTCTGTAACCAACTAGCTACTAGCCACCACACTGCTCTCTAACCAACTAGCTGCTAGCCACCACACTGCTCTGTAACCTACTAGCTGCTAGCCACCACACTGCTCTGTAACCTACTAGCTGCTAGCCACCACACTGCTCTGTAACCTACTAGCTACTAGCCACCACACTGCTCTGTAACCAACTAGCTACTAGCCACCACGCTGCTCTGTAACCAACTAGCTACTAGCCACCACACTGCCCTGTAACCAACTAGCTACTAGCCACCACACTGCTCTGTAACCAACTAGCTCCTAGCCACCACACTGCTCTGTAACCTACTAGCTACTAGCCACCACACTGCTCTGTAACCAGCTATCTACTAGCCACCACACTGCTCTGTAACCTACTAGCTACTAGCCACCACACTGCTCTGTAACCAACTAGCTACTAGCCACCACACTGCTCTGTAACCAACTAGCTACTAGCCACCACACTGCTCTGTAACCTACTAGCTACTAGCCACCACACTGCTCTGTAGCCTACTAGCTACTAGCCACCACACTGCTCTGTAACCAGCTATCTACTAGCCACCACGCTGCTCTGTAACCAACTAGCTACTAGCCACCACACTGCTCTGTAACCTACTAGCTACTAGCCACCACACTGCTCTGTAACCTACTAGCTACTAGCCACCACACTACTCTGTAGCCTAATAGCTACTAGCCACCACACTGCTCTGTAACCAGCTATCTACTAGCCACCACACTGCTCAGTAACCAACTAGCTACTAGCCACCACACTGCTCTGTAACCTACTAGCTACTAGCCACCACACTGCTCTGTAACATACTAGCTACTAGACACCACACTTCTCTGTAACCTACTAGCTACTAGCCACCACACTGCTCTGTGACCTACTAGCCACCACACTGCTCTGTAACCTACTAGCCACCACACTGCTCTGTAACCTACTAGCTACTAGCCACCACACAGCTCTGTAACCTACTAGCTACTAGCCACCACACTGCTCTGTAACCAGCTAGCTACTAGCCACCACACTGCTCTGTAACCAACTAGCTACTAGCCACCACACTGCTCTGTAACCAACTAGCTACTAGCCACCACACTGCTCTGTAACCTACTAGCTACTAGCCACCACACTGCTCTGTAACATACTAGCTACTAGCCACCACACTGCTCTGTAACCTACTAGCTACTAGCCACCACACTGCTCTGTGACCTACTAGCCACCACACTGCTCTGTAACCTACTAGCCACCACACTGCTCTGTAACCTACTAGCTACTAGCCACCACACTGCTCTGTAACCTACTAGCTACTAGCCACCACACTGCTCTGTAACCAGCTAGCTACTAGCCACCACACTGCTCTGTAACCAACTAGCTACTAGCCACCACACTGCTCTGTAACCTACTAGCTACTAGCCACCACACTGCTCTGTAGCCTACTAGCTACTAGCCACCACACTGCTCTGTAACCTACTAGCTACTAGCCACCACACTACTCTGTAGCCTAATAGCTACTAGCCACCACACTGCTCTGTAACCAGCTATCTACTAGCCACCACACTGCTCAGTAACCAACTAGCTACTAGCCACCACACTGCTCTGTAACCTACTAGCTACTAGCCACCACACTGCTCTGTAACATACTAGCTACTAGACACCACACTGCTCTGTAACCTACTAGCTACTAGCCACCACACTGCTCTGTGACCTACTAGCCACCACACTGCTCTGTAACCTACTAGCCACCACACTGCTCTGTAACCTACTAGCTACTAGCCACCACACAGCTCTGTAACCTACTAGCTACTAGCCACCACACTGCTCTGTAACCAGCTAGCTACTAGCCACCACACTGCTCTGTAACCAACTAGCTACTAGCCACCACACTGCTCTGTAACCAACTAGCTACTAGCCACCACACTGCTCTGTAACCTACTAGCTACTAGCCACCACACTGCTCTGTAACATACTAGCTACTAGCCACCACACTGCTCTGTAACCTACTAGCTACTAGCCACCACACTGCTCTGTGACCTACTAGCCACCACAATGCTCTGTAACCTACTAGCCACCACACTGCTCTGTAACCTACTAGCTACTAGCCACCACACTGCTCTGTAACCTACTAGCTACTAGCCACCACACTGCTCTGTAACCAGCTAGCTACTAGCCACCACACTGCTCTGTAACCAACTAGCTACTAGCCACCACACTGCTCTGTAACCTACTAGCCACCACACTGCTCTGTAACCTACTTGCCACCACACTGCTCTGTAACCTACTAGCTACTAGCCACCAAACTGCTCTGTAACCTACTAGCTACTAGCCACCACACTGCTCTGTAACCAACTAGCTACTAGCCACCACACTGCTCTTTAACCTACTAGCTACTAGCCACCACACTGCTCTGTAACCTACTAGCCAACACACTGCTCTTTAACCAGCTAGCTACTAGCCACCACACTGCTCTGTACCCATCTAGCTACTAGCCACCACACTGCTCTGTAACCAACTAGCTACTAGCCACCACACTGCTCTGTAACCTACTAGCTACTAGCCACCACACTGCTCTGTAGCCTACTAGCTACTAGCCACCACACTGCTCTGTAACCAGCTATCTACTAGCCACCACGCTGCTCTGTAACCAACTAGCTACTAGCCACCACACTGCTATGTAACCTACTAGCTACTAGCCACCACACTGCTCTGTAACCTACTAGCTACTAGCCACCACACTACTCTGTAGCCTAATAGCTACTAGCCACCACACTGCTCTGTAACCAGCTATCTACTAGCCACCACACTGCTCTGTAACCTACTAGCCACCACACTGCTCTGTAACCTACTAGCTACTAGCCACCACACTGCTCTGTAACCTACTAGCTACTAGCCACCACACTGCTCTGTGACCTACTAGCCACCACACTGCTCTGTGACCTACTAGCCACCACACTGCTCTGTAACCTACTAGCCACCACACTGCTCTGTAACCTACTAGCTACTAGCCACCACACTGCTCTGTAACCTACTAGCTACTAGCCACCACACTGCTCTGTAACCAGCTAGCTACTAGCCACCACACTGCTCTGTAACCTACTAGCCAACACACTGCTCTTTAACCAGCTAGCTACTAGCCACCACACTGCTCTGTACCCATCTAGCTACTAGCCACCACACTGCTCTGTAACCAACTAGCTACTAGCCACCACACTGCTCTGTAACCTACTAGCTACTAGCCACCACACTGCTCTGTAGCCTACTAGCTACTAGCCACCACACTGCTCTGTAACCAGCTATCTACTAGCCACCACGCTGCTCTGTAACCAACTAGCTACTAGCCACCACACTGCTCTGTAACCTACTAGCTACTAGCCACCACACTGCTCTGTAACCTACTAGCTACTAGCCACCACACTACTCTGTAGCCTAATAGCTACTAGCCACCACACTGCTCTGTAACCAGCTATCTACTAGCCACCACACTGCTCTGTAACCTACTAGCCACCACACTGCTCTGTAACCTACTAGCTACTAGCCACCACACTGCTCTGTAACCTACTAGCTACTAGCCACCACACTGCTCTGTGACCTACTAGCCACCACACTGCTCTGTGACCTACTAGCCACCACACTGCTCTGTAACCTACTAGCCACCACACTGCTCTGTAACCTACTAGCTACTAGCCACCACACTGCTCTGTAACCTACTAGCTACTAGCCACCACACTGCTCTGTAACCAGCTAGCTACTAGCCACCACACTGCTCTGTAACCAACTAGCTACTAGCCACCACACTACTCTGTAATCTACTAGCTACTAGCCACCACACTGCTCTGTAACCAGCTATCTACTAGCCACCACACTGCTCTGTAACCAACTAGCTACTAGCCACTACGCTGCTCTGTAACCAACTAGCTACTAGCCACCACACTGCCCAGTAACAAACTAGCTACTAGCCACCACACTGCTCTGTAACCAACTAGCTCCTAGCCACCACACTGCTCTGTAACCTACTAGCTACTAGCCACCACACTGCTCTGTAACCTACTAGCTACTAGCCACCACACTACTCTGTAGCCTACTAGCTACTAGCCACCACTCTACTCTGTAACCATCTATCTACTAGCCACCACACTGCTCTGTAACCAACTAGCTACTAGCCACCACACTGCTCTGTAACCTACTAGCTACTAGCCACCACACTGCTCTGTAACCAACTAGCTACTAGCCACCACACTGCTCTGTAACCAACTAGCTACTAGCCACCACACTGCTCTGTAACCAACTAGCTACTAGCCACCACGCTGCTCTGTAACCAACTAGCTACTAGCCACCACACTGCCCTGTAACCAACTAGCTACTAGCCACCACTTCTCTGTAACCAACTAGCTCCTAGCCACCACACTGCTCTGTAACCTACTAGCTACTAGCCACCACACTGCTCTGTAACCTACTAGCTACTAGCCACCACACTACTCTGTAGCCTACTAGCTACTAGCCACCACACTGCTCTGTAACCAGCTATCTACTAGCCACCACACTGCTCTGTAACCAACTAGCTACTAGCCACCACACTGCTCTCTAACCAACTAGCTGCTAGCCACCACACTGCTCTGTAACCTACTAGCTGCTAGCCACCACACTGCTCTGTAACCTACTAGCTGCTAGCCACCACACTGCTCTGTAACCTACTAGCTACTAGCCACCACACTGCTCTGTAACCTACTAGCTACTAGCCACCACACTGCTCTGTAACCGGCTATCTACTAGCCACCACACTGCTCTGTAACCAACTAGCTACTAGCCACCACGCTGCTCTGTAACCAACTAGCTACTAGCCACCACACTGCCCTGTAACCAACTAGCTACTAGCCACCACACTGCTCTGTAACCAACTAGCTCCTAGCCACCACACTGCTCTGTAACCTACTAGCTACTAGCCACCACACTGCTCTGTAACCAGCTATCTACTAGCCACCACACTGCTCTGTAACCTACTAGCTACTAGCCACCACACTGCTCTGTAACCAACTAGCTACTAGCCACCACACTGCTCTGTAACCAACTAGCTACTAGCCACCACACTGCTCTGTAACCTACTAGCTACTAGCCACCACACTGCTCTGTAACATACTAGCTACTAGCCACCACACTGCTCTGTAACCTACTAGCTACTAGCCACCACACTGCTCTGTGACCTACTAGCCACCACACTGCTCTGTAACCTACTAGCCACCACACTGCTCTGTAACCTACTAGCTACTAGCCACCACACTGCTCTGTAACCTACTAGCTACTAGCCACCACACTGCTCTGTAACCAGCTAGCTACTAGCCACCACACTGCTCTGTAACCAACTAGCTACTAGCCACCACACTGCTCTGTAACCTACTAGCTACTAGCCACCACACTGCTCTGTAACCTACTTGCCACCACACTGCTCTGTAACCTACTAGCTACTAGCCACCACACTGCTCTGTAACCTACTAGCTACTAGCCACCACACTGCTCTGTAACCAACTAGCTACTAGCCACCACACTGCTCTTTAACCTACTAGCTACTAGCCACCACACTGCTCTGTAACCTACTAGCCAACACACTGCTCTTTAACCAGCTAGCTACTAGCCACCACACTGCTCTGTACCCATCTAGCTACTAGCCACCACACTGCTCTGTAACCTACTAGCTACTAGCCACCACACTGCTCTGTAACCTACTAGCTACTAGCCACCACACTGCTCTGTAACCAACTAGCTACTAGCCACCACACTGCTCTTTAACCTACTAGCTACTAGCCACCACACTGCTCTGTAACCTACTAGCCAACACACTGCTCTTTAACCAGCTAGCTACTAGCCACCACACTGTTCTGTACCCATCTAGCTACTAGCCACCACACTGCTCTGTAACCAACTAGCTACTAGCCACCACACTGCTCTGTAACCTACTAGCTACTAGCCACCACACTGCTCTGTAGCCTACTAGCTACTAGCCACCACACTGCTCTGTAACCAGCTATCTACTAGCCACCACGCTGCTCTGTAACCAACTAGCTACTAGCCACCACACTGCTCTGTAACCTACTAGCTACTAGCCACCACACTACTCTGTAGCCTAATAGCTACTAGCCACCACACTGCTCTGTAACCAGCTATCTACTAGCCACCACACTGCTCCGTAACCAACTAGCTACTAGCCACCACACTGCTCTGTAACCTACTAGCTACTAGCCACCACACTGCTCTGTAACATACTAGCTACTAGACACCACACTGCTCTGTAACCTACTAGCTACTAGCCACCACACTGCTCTGTGACCTACTAGCCACCACACTGCTCTGTAACCTACTAGCCACCACACTGCTCTGTAACCTACTAGCTACTAGCCACCACACAGCTCTGTAACCTACTAGCTACTAGCCACCACACTGCTCTGTAACCAGCTAGCTACTAGCCACCACACTGCTCTGTAACCAACTAGCTACTAGCCACCACACTGCTCTGTGACCTACTAGCCACCACACTGCTCTGTAACCTACTAGCCACCACACTGCTCTGTAACCTACTAGCTACTAGCCACCACACAGCTCTGTAACCTACTAGCTACTAGCCACCACACTGCTCTGTAACCAGCTAGCTACTAGCCACCACACTGCTCTGTAACCAACTAGCTACTAGCCACCACACTGCTCTGTAACCTACTAGCTACTAGCCACCACACTGCTCTGTAACCTACTTGCCACCACACTGCTCTGTAACCTACTAGCTACTAGCCACCACACTGCTCTGTAACCTACTAGCTACTAGCCACAACACTGCTCTGTAACCAACTAGCTACTAGCCACCACACTACTCTGTAGCCTACTAGCTACTAGCCACCACACTGCTCTGTAACCAGCTATCTACTAGCCACCACACTGCTCTGTAACCAACTAGCTACTAGCCACCACGCTGCTCTGTAACCAACTAGCTACTAGCCACCACACTGCCCTGCAACCAACTAGCTACTAGCCACCACACTGCTCTGTAACCAACTAGCTACTAGGCACCACATTGCTCTGTAACCTACTAGCTACTAGCCACCACACTGCTCTGTAACCAGCTATCTACTAGCCACCACACTGCTCTACGACCTACTAGCCACCACACTGCTCTGTAACCTACTAGCCACCACACTGCTCTGTAACCTACTAGCTACTAGCCACCACACTGCTCTGTAACCTACTAGCTACTAGCCACCACACTGCTCTGTAACCAGCTAGCTACTAGCCACCACACTGCTCTGTAACCAACTAGCTACTAGCCACCACACTGCTCTGTAACCTACTAGCTACTAGCCACCACACTGCTCTGTAACCTACTAGCTACTAGCCACCACACTGCTCTGTAACCTACTAGCTACTAGCCACCACACTGCTCTGTAAACAGCTATCTACTAGCCACCACACTGATCTGTAACCAACTAGCTACTAGCCACCACACTGCTCTGTAACCAACTAGCTACTAGCCACCACACTGCTCTGTAAACAACTAGCTACTAGCCACCACACTGCTCTGTAACCTACTAGCTACTAGCCACCACACTGCTCTGTAAAATACTAGCTACTGGCCACCACACTGCTCTGTAACCTACTAGCTACTAGCCACCACACTGCTCTGTGACCTACTAGCCACCACACTGCTCTGTAACCTACTAGCCACCACACTGCTCTGTAACCTACTAGCTACTAGCCACCACACTGCTCTGTAACCTACTAGCCACCACACTGCTCTGTAACCTACTAGCTACTAGCCACCACACTGCTCTGTAACCAACTAGCTACTAGCCACCACACTACGCTGTAGTTACTAGCTACTAGCCACCACACTGCTCTGTAACCAGCTATCTACTAGCCACCACAATGCTCCGTAACCAACTAGCTACTAGCCACCACACTGATCTGTAACCAACTAGCTACTAGCCACCACACTACTCTGTAGCCTACTAGCTACTAGCCACCACACTGCCCTGTAACCAACTTGCTACTAGCCACCACACTGCTCTGTAACCAACTAGCTCCTAGCCACCACACTGCTCTGTAACCTACTAGCTAATAGCCACCACACTGCTCTGTAACCAACTAGCTACTAGCCACCACACTACTCTGTAGCCTACTAGCTACTAGCCACCACACTGCTCTGTAACCAGCTGTCTACTAGCCACCACACTGCTCTGTAACCAACTAGCTACTAGCCAACACACTGCTCTGTAACCTACTAGCTACTAGCCACCACACTGCTCTGTAACCAACTAGCTACTAGCCAACACGCTGCTCTGTAACCAACTAGCTACTAGCCACCACACTGCTCTGTAACCTACTAGCTACTAGCCACAACACTGCTCTGTAACCAACTAGCTACTAGCCACCACACTACTCTGTAGCCTACTAGCTACTAGCCACCACACTGCTCTGTAATCAGCTATCTACTAGCCACCACACTGCTCTGTAACCAACTAGCTACTAGCCACCACACTGCTCTGTAACCTACTAGCTACGAGCCACCACACTGCTCTGTAACCAACTAGCTACTAGCCACCACGCTGCTCTGTAACCAACTAGCTACTAGCCACCACACTGCCCTGTAACCAACTAGCTACTAGCCACCACAATGCTCTGTAACCTACTAGCTACTAGCCACCACACTGCTCTGTAACCTACTAGCTACTAGCCACCACACTGCTCTGTAACCAGCTACCTACTAGCCACCACACTGCTCTACGACCTACTAGCCACCACACTGCTCTGTAACCTACTAGCCACCACACTGCTCTGTAACCTACTAGCTACTAGCCACCACACTGCTCTGTAACCAGCTAGCTACTAGCCACCACACTGCTCTGTAACCAACTAGCTACTAGCCACCACACTGCTCTGTAACCTACTAGCTACTAGCCACCACACTGCTCTGTAACCTACTAGCTACTAGCCACCACACTGCTCTGTAACCTACCAGCTACTAGCCACCACACTGCTCTGTAAACAGCTATCTACTAGCCACCACACTGCTCTGTATAGAGCTATCTACTAGCCACCACACTGATCTGTAACCAAGTAGCTACTAGCCACCACACTGCTCTGTAACCAACTAGCTACTAGCCACCACAATGCTCTGTAACCAACTAGCTACTAGCTACCACACTGCTCTGTAACCTACTAGCTTCTAGCCACCACACTGCTCTGTAAAATACTAGCTACTAGCCACCACACTGCTCTGTGACCTACTAGCCACCACACTGCTCTGTAACCTACTAACCACCACACTGCTCTGTAACCTACTAGCTACTAGCCACCACACTGCTCTGTAACCTACTAGCTACTAGCCACCACACTGCTCTGTAACCAGCTAGCTACTAGCCACCAAACTGCTCTGTAACCAACTAGCTACTAGCCACCACACTGCTCTGTAACCTATTAGCTACTAGCCACCACACTGCTCTGTAACCAACTAGCTACTAGCCACCACACTGCTCTGTAACCAACTAGCTACTAGCCACCACACTGCTCTGTAACCTACTAGCTACTAGCCACCACACTGCTCTGTAACCTACTAGCCACCACACTGCTCTGTAACCAGCTATCTACTAGCCACCACACTGCTCTGTAACCATCTAGCTACTAGCCACCACGCTGCTCTGTAACCAACTAGCTACTAGCCACCACACTGCCCTGTAACCAACTAGCTACTAGCCACCACACTGCTCTGTAACCAACTAGCTACTAGCCACCACACTGCTCTGTAACCTACTAGCTACTAGCCACCACACTGCTCTGTAACCTACTAGCCACCACACTGCTCTGTAACCTACTAGCTACTAGCCACCACACTTCTCTGTAACCAACTAGCTACTAGCCACCATACTACGCTGTAGTTACTAGCTACTAGCCACCACACTGCTCTGTAACCAGCTATCTACTAGCCACCACACTGCTCTGTAACCAACTAGCTACTAGCCACCACACTGCTCTGTAACCAACTAGCTACTAGCCACCATACTATGCTGTAGTTACTAGCTACTAGCCACCACACTGCTCTGTAACCAGCTATCTACTAGCCACCACACTGCTCTGTAACCAACTAGCTACTAGCCACCACACTGCCCTGTAACCAACTAGCTACTAGCCACCACACTGCTCTGTAACCAACTAGCTCCTAGCCACCACACTGCTCTGTAACCAACTAGCTCCTAGCCACCACACTGCTCTGTAACCTACTAGCTACTAGCCACCACACTGCTCTGTAACCTACTAGCTAATAGCCACCACACTACTCTGTAGCCTACTAGCTACTAGCCACCACACTGCTCTGTAACCAGCTATCTACTAGCCACCACACTGTTCTGTAACCAACTAGCTACTAGCCACCACACTGCTCTGTAACCTACTAGCCACCACACTGCTCTGTAACCAACTAGCTACTAGCCACCACGCTGCTCTGTAACCAACTAGCTACTAGCCACCACACTGCCCTGTAACCAACTAGCTACTAGCCACCACACTGCTCTGTAACCAACTAGCTCCTAGCCACCACACTGCTCTGTAACCTACTAGCTACTAGCCACCACACTGCTCTGTAACCTACTAGCTACTAGCCACGACACTACTCTGTAGCCTACGAGCTACTAGCCACCACACTGCTCTGTAACCAGCTATCTACTAGCCACCACACTGCTCTGTAACTAACTAGCTACTAGCCACCACACTGCTCTGTAACCAACTAGCTCCTAGCCACCACACTGCTCTGTAACCTACTAGCTACTAGCCACCACACTGCTCTGTAACCTACTAGCTACTAGCCACCACACTACTCTGTAGCCTACTAGCTACTAGCCACCACACTGCTCTGTAACCAGCTATCTACTAGCCACCACACTGCTCTACGACCTACTAGCCACCACACTGCTCTGTAACCTACTAGCCACCACACTGCTCTGTAACCTACTAGCTACTAGCCACCACACTGCTCTGTAACCTACTAGCTACTAGCCACCACACTGCTCTGTAACCAGCTAGCTACTAGCCACCACACTGCTCTGTAACCAACTAGCTACTAGCCACCACACTGCTCTGTAACCTACTAGCTACTAGCCACCACACTGCTCTGTAACCTACTAGCTACTAGCCACCACACTGCTCTGTAACCTACTAGCTACTAGCCACCACACTGCTCTGTAAACAGCTATCTACTAGCCACCACACTGATCTGTAACCACCTAGCTACAAGCCACCACACTGCTCTGTAACCAACTAGCTACTAGCCACCACACTGCTCTGTAAACAACTAGCTACTAGCCACCACACTGCTCTGTAACCTACTAGCTACTAGCCACCACACTGCTCTGTAAAATACTAGCTACTAGCCACCACACTGCTCTGTAACCTACTAGCTACTAGCCACCACACTGCTCTGTGACCTACTAGCCACCACACTGCTCTGTAACCTACTAGCCACCACACTGCTCTGTAACCTACTAGCTACTAGCCACCACACTGCTCTGTAACCTACTAGCCACCACACTGCTCTGTAACCTACTAGCTACTAGCCACAACACTGCTCTGTAACCAACTAGCTACTAGCCACCACACTACTCTGTAGCCTACTAGCTACTAGCCACCACACTGCTCTGTAATCAGCTATCTACTAGCCACCACACTGCTCTGTAACCAACTAGCTACTAGCCACCACACTGCTCTGTAACCAACTAGCTACTAGCCACCACACTGCTCTGTAAACAACTAGCTACTAGCCACCACACTGCTCTGTAACCTACTAGCAACTAGCCACCACACTGCTCTGTAAAATACTAGCTACTAGCCACCACACTGCTCTGTAACCTACTAGCTACTAGCCACCACACTGCTCTGTGACCTACTAGCCACCACACTGCTCTGTAACCTACTAGCCACCACACTGCTCTGTAACCTACTAGCTACTAGCCACCACACTGCTCTGTAACCTACTAGCCACCACACTGCTCTGTAACCTACTAGCTACTAGCCACAACACTGCTCTGTAACCAACTAGCTACTAGCCACCACACTACTCTGTAGCCTACTAGCTACTAGCCACCACACTGCTCTGTAATCAGCTATCTACTAGCCACCACACTGCTCTGTAACCAACTAGCTACTAGCCACCACGCTGCTCTGTAACCAACTAGCTACTAGCCACCACACTGCTCTGTAACCAACTAGCTACTAGCCACCACACTGCTCTGTAACCAACTAGCTCCTAGCCACCACACTGCTCTGTAACCTACTAGCTACTAGCCACCACACTGCTCTGTAACCTACTAGCTACTAGCCACCACACTACTCTGTAGCCTACTAGCTACTAGCCACCACACTGCTCTGTAACCAGCTATCTACTAGCCACCACACTGCTCTGTAACCAACTAGCTACTAGCCACCACGCTGCTCTGTAACCAACTAGCTACTAGCCACCACACTGCCTGTAACCAACTAGCTACTAGCCACCCTGCTCTGTAACCACTAGCTACTAGCCACCACACTGCTCTGTAACCTACTAGCTACTAGCCACCACTGCTCTGTAACCACTAGCTACTAGCCACCACACTCTCTGTACCTACTAGCTACTAGCCACCACACTGCTCTGTAACAGCTATCTACTAGCCACCACACTGCTCTGTAACCAACTAGCTACTAGCCACCACACTGCTCTGTAACCTACTAGCTACGAGCCACCACACTGCTCTGTAACCAACTAGCTACTAGCCACCACGCTGCTCTGTAACCAACTAGCTACTAGCCACCACACTGCCCTGTAACCAACTAGCTACTAGCCACCACAATGCTCTGTAACCTACTAGCTACTAGCCACCACACTGCTCTGTAACCTACTAGCTACTAGCCACCACACTGCTCTGTAACCAGCTACCTACTAGCCACCACACTGCTCTACGACCTACTAGCCACCACACTGCTCTGTAACCTACTAGCCACCACACTGCTCTGTAACCTACTAGCTACTAGCCACCACACTGCTCTGTAACCAGCTAGCTACTAGCCACCACACTGCTCTGTAACCAACTAGCTACTAGCCACCACACTGCTCTGTAACCTACTAGCTACTAGCCACCACACTGCTCTGTAACCTACTAGCTACTAGCCACCACACTGCTCTGTAACCTACCAGCTACTAGCCACCACACTGCTCTGTAAACAGCTATCTACTAGCCACCACACTGCTCTGTATAGAGCTATCTACTAGCCACCACACTGATCTGTAACCAAGTAGCTACTAGCCACCACACTGCTCTGTAACCAACTAGCTACTAGCCACCACAATGCTCTGTAACCAACTAGCTACTAGCTACCACACTGCTCTGTAACCTACTAGCTTCTAGCCACCACACTGCTCTGTAAAATACTAGCTACTAGCCACCACACTGCTCTGTGACCTACTAGCCACCACACTGCTCTGTAACCTACTAACCACCACACTGCTCTGTAACCTACTAGCTACTAGCCACCACACTGCTCTGTAACCTACTAGCTACTAGCCACCACACTGCTCTGTAACCAGCTAGCTACTAGCCACCAAACTGCTCTGTAACCAACTAGCTACTAGCCACCACACTGCTCTGTAACCTATTAGCTACTAGCCACCACACTGCTCTGTAACCAACTAGCTACTAGCCACCACACTGCTCTGTAACCAACTAGCTACTAGCCACCACACTGCTCTGTAACCTACTAGCTACTAGCCACCACACTGCTCTGTAACCTACTAGCCACCACACTGCTCTGTAACCTACTAGCTACTAGCCACCACACTACTCTGTAGCCTACTAGCTACTAGCCACCACACTGCTCTGTAACCAGCTATCTACTAGCCACCACACTGCTCTGTAACCATCTAGCTACTAGCCACCACGCTGCTCTGTAACCAACTAGCTACTAGCCACCACACTGCCCTGTAACCAACTAGCTACTAGCCACCACACTGCTCTGTAACCAACTAGCTACTAGCCACCACACTGCTCTGTAACCTACTAGCTACTAGCCACCACACTGCTCTGTAACCTACTAGCCACCACACTGCTCTGTAACCTACTAGCTACTAGCCACCACACTTCTCTGTAACCAACTAGCTACTAGCCACCATACTACGCTGTAGTTACTAGCTACTAGCCACCACACTGCTCTGTAACCAGCTATCTACTAGCCACCACACTGCTCTGTAACCAACTAGCTACTAGCCACCACACTGCTCTGTAACCAACTAGCTACTAGCCACCATACTATGCTGTAGTTACTAGCTACTAGCCACCACACTGCTCTGTAACCAGCTATCTACTAGCCACCACACTGCTCTGTAACCAACTAGCTACTAGCCACCACACTGCCCTGTAACCAACTAGCTACTAGCCACCACACTGCTCTGTAACCAACTAGCTCCTAGCCACCACACTGCTCTGTAACCAACTAGCTCCTAGCCACCACACTGCTCTGTAACCTACTAGCTACTAGCCACCACACTGCTCTGTAACCTACTAGCTAATAGCCACCACACTACTCTGTAGCCTACTAGCTACTAGCCACCACACTGCTCTGTAACCAGCTATCTACTAGCCACCACACTGTTCTGTAACCAACTAGCTACTAGCCACCACACTGCTCTGTAACCTACTAGCCACCACACTGCTCTGTAACCAACTAGCTACTAGCCACCACGCTGCTCTGTAACCAACTAGCTACTAGCCACCACACTGCCCTGTAACCAACTAGCTACTAGCCACCACACTGCTCTGTAACCAACTAGCTCCTAGCCACCACACTGCTCTGTAACCTACTAGCTACTAGCCACCACACTGCTCTGTAACCTACTAGCTACTAGCCACGACACTACTCTGTAGCCTACGAGCTACTAGCCACCACACTGCTCTGTAACCAGCTATCTACTAGCCACCACACTGCTCTGTAACTAACTAGCTACTAGCCACCACACTGCTCTGTAACCAACTAGCTCCTAGCCACCACACTGCTCTGTAACCTACTAGCTACTAGCCACCACACTGCTCTGTAACCTACTAGCTACTAGCCACCACACTACTCTGTAGCCTACTAGCTACTAGCCACCACACTGCTCTGTAACCAGCTATCTACTAGCCACCACACTGCTCTACGACCTACTAGCCACCACACTGCTCTGTAACCTACTAGCCACCACACTGCTCTGTAACCTACTAGCTACTAGCCACCACACTGCTCTGTAACCTACTAGCTACTAGCCACCACACTGCTCTGTAACCAGCTAGCTACTAGCCACCACACTGCTCTGTAACCAACTAGCTACTAGCCACCACACTGCTCTGTAACCTACTAGCTACTAGCCACCACACTGCTCTGTAACCTACTAGCTACTAGCCACCACACTGCTCTGTAACCTACTAGCTACTAGCCACCACACTGCTCTGTAAACAGCTATCTACTAGCCACCACACTGATCTGTAACCACCTAGCTACAAGCCACCACACTGCTCTGTAACCAACTAGCTACTAGCCACCACACTGCTCTGTAAACAACTAGCTACTAGCCACCACACTGCTCTGTAACCTACTAGCTACTAGCCACCACACTGCTCTGTAAAATACTAGCTACTAGCCACCACACTGCTCTGTAACCTACTAGCTACTAGCCACCACACTGCTCTGTGACCTACTAGCCACCACACTGCTCTGTAACCTACTAGCCACCACACTGCTCTGTAACCTACTAGCTACTAGCCACCACACTGCTCTGTAACCTACTAGCCACCACACTGCTCTGTAACCTACTAGCTACTAGCCACAACACTGCTCTGTAACCAACTAGCTACTAGCCACCACACTACTCTGTAGCCTACTAGCTACTAGCCACCACACTGCTCTGTAATCAGCTATCTACTAGCCACCACACTGCTCTGTAACCAACTAGCTACTAGCCACCACACTGCTCTGTAACCAACTAGCTACTAGCCACCACACTGCTCTGTAAACAACTAGCTACTAGCCACCACACTGCTCTGTAACCTACTAGCTACTAGCCACCACACTGCTCTGTAAAATACTAGCTACTAGCCACCACACTGCTCTGTAACCTACTAGCTACTAGCCACCACACTGCTCTGTGACCTACTAGCCACCACACTGCTCTGTAACCTACTAGCCACCACACTGCTCTGTAACCTACTAGCTACTAGCCACCACACTGCTCTGTAACCTACTAGCCACCACACTGCTCTGTAACCTACTAGCTACTAGCCACAACACTGCTCTGTAACCAACTAGCTACTAGCCACCACACTACTCTGTAGCCTACTAGCTACTAGCCACCACACTGCTCTGTAATCAGCTATCTACTAGCCACCACACTGCTCTGTAACCAACTAGCTACTAGCCACCACGCTGCTCTGTAACCAACTAGCTACTAGCCACCACACTGCTCTGTAACCAACTAGCTACTAGCCACCACACTGCTCTGTAACCAACTAGCTCCTAGCCACCACACTGCTCTGTAACCTACTAGCTACTAGCCACCACACTGCTCTGTAACCTACTAGCTACTAGCCACCACACTACTCTGTAGCCTACTAGCTACTAGCCACCACACTGCTCTGTAACCAGCTATCTACTAGCCACCACACTGCTCTGTAACCAACTAGCTACTAGCCACCACGCTGCTCTGTAACCAACTAGCTACTAGCCACCACACTGCCCTGTAACCAACTAGCTACTAGCCACCACAATGCTCTGTAACCTACTAGCTACTAGCCACCACACTGCTCTGTAACCTACTAGATACTAGCCACCACAATGCTCTGTAACCTACTAGCTACTAGCCACCACACTGCTCTGTAACCTACTAGCTACTAGCCACCACACTGCTCTGTAACCAGCTACCTACTAGCCACCACACTGCTCTACGACCTACTAGCCACCACACTGCTCTGTAACCTACTATCCACCACACTGCTCTGTAACCTACTAGCTACTAGCCACCACACTGCTCTGTAACCAGCTAGCTACTAGCCACCACACTGCTCTGTAACCAACTAGCTACTAGCCACCACACTGCTCTGTAACCAACTAGCTACTAGCCACCACACTGCTCTGTAACCAACTAGCTACTAGCCACCATACTACGCTGTAGTTACTAGCTACTAGCCACCACACTGCTCTGTAACCAGCTATCTACTAGCCACCACACTGCTCTGTAACCAACTAGCTACTAGCCACCACACTGCCCTGTAACCAACTAGCTACTAGCCACCACACTGCTCTGTAACCAACTAGCTCCTAGCCCCCACACTGCTCTGTAACCAACTAGCTCCTAGCCACCACACTGCTCTGTAACCTACTAGCTACTAGCCACCACACTGCTCTGTAACCTACTAGCTAATAGCCACCACACTACTCTGTAGCCTACTAGCTACTAGCCACCACACTGCTCTGTAACCAGCTATCTACTAGCCACCACACTGTTCTGTAACCAACTAGCTACTAGCCACCACACTGCTCTGTAACCTACTAGCCACCACACTGCTCTGTAACCAACTAGCTACTAGCCACCACGCTGCTCTGTAACCAACTAGCTACTAGCCACCACACTGCCCTGTAACCAACTAGCTACTAGCCACCACACTGCTCTGTAACCAACTAGCTCCTAGCCACCACACTGCTCTGTAACCTACTAGCTACTAGCCACCACACTGCTCTGTAACCTACTAGCTACTAGCCACGACACTACTCTGTAGCCTACGAGCTACTAGCCACCACACTGCTCTGTAACCAGCTATCTACTAGCCACCACACTGCTCTGTAACTAACTAGCTACTAGCCACCACACTGCTCTGTAACCAACTAGCTCCTAGCCACCACACTGCTCTGTAACCTACTAGCTACTAGCCACCACACTGCTCTGTAACCTACTAGCTACTAGCCACCACACTACTCTGTAGCCTACTAGCTACTAGCCACCACACTGCTCTGTAACCAGCTATCTACTAGCCACCACACTGCTCTACGACCTATTAGCCACCACACTGCTCTGTAACCTACTAGCCACCACACTGCTCTGTAACCTACTAGCTACTAGCCACCACACTGCTCTGTAACCTACTAGCTACTAGCCACCACACTGCTCTGTAACCAGCTAGCTACTAGCCACCACACTGCTCTGTAACCAACTAGCTACTAGCCACCACACTGCTCTGTAACCTACTAGCTACTAGCCACCACACTGCTCTGTAACCTACTAGCTACTAGCCACCACACTGCTCTGTAACCTACTAGCTACTAGCCACCACACTGCTCTGTAAACAGCTATCTACTAGCCACCACACTGATCTGTAACCACCTAGCTACAAGCCACCACACTGCTCTGTAACCAACTAGCTACTAGCCACCACACTGCTCTGTAAACAACTAGCTACTAGCCACCACACTGCTCTGTAACCTACTAGCTACTAGCCACCACACTGCTCTGTAAAATACTAGCTACTAGCCACCACACTGCTCTGTAACCTACTAGCTACTAGCCACCACACTGCTCTGTGACCTACTAGCCACCACACTGCTCTGTAACCTACTAGCCACCACACTGCTCTGTAACCTACTAGCTACTAGCCACCACACTGCTCTGTAACCTACTAGCCACCACACTGCTCTGTAACCTACTAGCTACTAGCCACAACACTGCTCTGTAACCAACTAGCTACTAGCCACCACACTACTCTGTAGCCTACTAGCTACTAGCCACCACACTGCTCTGTAATCAGCTATCTACTAGCCACCACACTGCTCTGTAACCAACTAGCTACTAGCCACCACGCTGCTCTGTAACCAACTAGCTACTAGCCACCACACTGCTCTGTAACCAACTAGCTACTAGCCACCACACTGCTCTGTAACCAACTAGCTCCTAGCCACCACACTGCTCTGTAACCTACTAGCTACTAGCCACCACACTGCTCTGTAACCTACTAGCTACTAGCCACCACACTACTCTGTAGCCTACTAGCTACTAGCCACCACACTGCTCTGTAACCAGCTATCTACTAGCCACCACACTGCTCTGTAACCAACTAGCTACTAGCCACCACACTGCTCTGTAACCTACTAGCTACGAGCCACCACACTGCTCTGTAACCAACTAGCTACTAGCCACCACGCTGCTCTGTAACAAACTAGCTACTAGCCACCACACTGCCCTGTAACCAACTAGCTACGAGCCACCACAATGCTCTGTAACCTACTAGCTACTAGCCACCACACTGCTCTGTAACCTACTAGCTACTAGCCACCACAATGCTCTGTAACCTACTAGCTACTAGCCACCACACTGCTCTGTAACCTACTAGCTACTAGCCACCACACTGCTCTGTAACCAGCTACCTACTAGCCACCACACTGCTCTACGACCTACTAGCCACCACACTGCTCTGTAACCTACTAGCCACCACACTGCTCTGTAACCTACTAGCTACTAGCCACCACACTGCTCTGTAACCAGCTAGCTACTAGCCACCACACTGCTCTGTAACCAACTAGCTACTAGCCACCACACTGCTCTGTAACCTACTAGCTACTAGCCACCACACTGCTCTGTAACCTACTAGCTACTAGCCACCACACTGCTCTGTAACCTACCAGCTACTAGCCACCACACTGCTCTGTAAACAGCTATCTACTAGCCACCACACTGCTCTGTATAGAGCTATCTACTAGCCACCACACTGATCTGTAACCAAGTAGCTACTAGCCACCACACTGCTCTGTAACCAACTAGCTACTAGCCACCACAATGCTCTGTAACCAACTAGCTACTAGCCACCACACTGCTCTGTAACCTACTAGCTTCTAGCCACCACACTGCTCTGTAAAATACTAGCTACTAGCCACCACACTGCTCTGTAACCTACGAGCTACTAGCCACCACACTGCTCTGTGACCTACTAGCCACCACACTGCTCTGTAGCCTACTAGCTACTAGCCACCACACTGCTCTGTAACCAGCTATCTACTAGCCACCACACTGTTCTGTAACCAACTAGCTACTAGCCACCACACTGCTCTGTAACCTACTAGCCACCACACTGCTCTGTAACCAACTAGCTACTAGCCACCACGCTGCTCTGTAACCAACTAGCTACTAGCCACCACACTGCCCTGTAACCAACTAGCTACTAGCCACCACACTGCTCTGTAACCAACTAGCTCCTAGCCACCACACTGCGCTGTAACCTACTAGCTACTAGCCACCACACTGCTCTGTAACCTACTAGCTACTAGCCACGACACTACTCTGTAGCCTACGAGCTACTAGCCACCACACTGCTCTGTAACCAGCTATCTACTAGCCACCACACTGCTCTGTAACCAACTAGCTACTAGCTAACACACTGCTCTGTAACCAACTAGCTGCTAGCCACCACACTGCTCTGTAACCTACTAGCTACTAGCCACCACACTGCTCTGTAACCTACTAGCTACTAGCCACCACACTGCTCTGTAACCAGCTATCTACTAGCCACCACACTGCTCTGTAACCAACTAGCTACTAGCCACCAGGCTGCTCTGTAACGAACTAGCTACTAGCCACCACACTGCCCTGTAACCAACTAGCTACTAGCCACCACACTGCTCTGTCACCAGCTATCTACTAGCCACCACACTGCTCTGTAACCAACTAGCTACTAGCCATCACACTGCTCTGTAACTGACTAGCTACTAGCCACCACACTGCTGTGTGAACCAACTAGCTACTAGCCACCACGCTGCTCTGTACCCAAATAGCTACTAGCCACCACACTGCTCTGTAACCTACTAGCTACTAGCCACCACACTGCTCTGTAACCTACTAGCTACTAGCCATCACACTACTCTGTAGCCTACTAGCTACTAGCCACCACACTGCTCTGTAACCAGCTATCTACTAGCCACCACACTGCTCTGTAACCAACTAGCTACTAGCCACCACACTGCTCTGTAACCAACTAGCTGCTAGCCACCACACTGCTCTGTAACCTAATAGCTGCTAGCCACCACACTGCTCTGTAACCTACTAGCTACTAGCCACCACACTGCTCTGTAAACAGCTATCTACTAGCCACCACACTGCTCTGTAACCAACTAGCTACTAGCCACCACACTGCTCTGTAACCAACTAGCTACTAGCCACCACACTGCTCTGTAACCAACTAGCTACTAGCCACCACACTGCTCTGTTACCTACTAGCTACTAGCCACCACACTGCTCTGTAACATACTAGCTACTAGCCACCACACTGCTCTGTAACCTACTAGCTACTAGCCACCACACTGCTCTGTGACCTACTAGCCACCACACTGCTCTGTAACCTACTAGCCACCACACTGCTCTGTAACCTACTAGCTACTAGCCACCACACTGCTCTGTAACCTACTAGCTACTAGCCACCACACTGCTCTGTAACCAGCTAGCTACTAGCCACCACACTGCTCTGTAACCAACTAGCTACTAGCCACCACACTGCTCTGTAACCTACTAGCTACTAGCCACCACACTGCTCTGTAACCTACTTGCCACCACACTGCTCTGTAACCTACTAGCTACTAGCCACCACACTGCTCTGTAACCTACTAGCTACTAGCCACCACACTCTCTGTAACCAACTAGCTACTAGCCACCACACTGCTCTTTAACCTACTAGCTACTAGCCACCACACTGCTCTGTAACCTACTAGCCACCACACTGCTCTTTAACCAGCTAGCTACTAGCCACCACACTATTCTGTACCCATCTAGCTACTAGCCACCACACTGCTCTGTAACCAACTAGCTACTAGCCACCACACTGCTCTGTAACCTACTAGCTACTAGCCACCACACTGCTCTGTAACCAACTAGCTACTAGCCACCACACTACTCTGTAACCAACTAGCTACTAGCCACCACACTACTCTGTAGCCTACTAGTTACTAGCCACCACACTGCTCTGTAACCAGCTATCTACTAGCCACCACGCTGCTCTGTAACCAACTAGCTACTAGCCACCACACTGCTCTGTAACCGACTAGCTACTAGCCATCACACTGCTCTGTAACTGACTAGCTACTAGCCACCACACTGCTGTGTAACCAACTAGCTACTAGCCACCACGCTGCTCTGTACCCAACTAGCTACTAGCCACCACACTGCTCTGTAACCAACTAGCTACTAGCCACCACACTGCTCTGTAACCAACTAGCTCCTAGCCACCACACTGCTCTGTAACCTACTAGCTACTAGCCACCACACTGCTCTGTAACCAACTAGCTACTAGCCACCACACTGCTCTGTAACCAACTAGCTCCTAGCCACCACACTGCTCTGTAACCTACTAGCTACTAGCCACCACACTGCTCTGTAACCTACTAGCTACTAGCCACCACACTACTCTGTAGCCTACTAGCTACTAGCCACCACACTGCTCTGTAACCAGCTATCTACTAGTCACCACACTGCTCTGTAACCAACTATCTACTAGCCACCACACTGCTCTGTAACCAACTAGCTGCTAGCCACCACACTGCTCTGTAACCTACTAGCTGCTAGCCACCACACTGCTCTGTAACCTACTAGCTACTAGCCACCACACTGCTCTGTAAACAGCTATCTACTAGCCACCACACTGCTCTGTAACCAACTAGCTACTAGCCACCACACTGCTCTGTAACCAACTAGCTACTAGCCACCACACTGCTCTGTAACCAACTAGCTACTAGCCACCACACTGCTCTGTAACCTACTAGCTACTAGCCACCACACTGCTCTGTAACCTACTAGCTACTAGCCACCACACTGCTCTGTAACCAGCTAGCTACTAGCCACCACACTGCTCTGTAACCAACTAGCTACTAGCCACCACACTGCTCTGTAACCAACTAGCTACTAGCCACCACACTGCTCTGTAACCTACTTGCCACCACACTGCTCTGTAACCTACTAGCTACTAGCCACCACACTGCTCTGTAACCTACTAGCTACTAGCCACCACACTGCTCTGTAACCAACTAGCTACTAGCCACCACACTGCTCTTTAACCTACTAGCTACTAGCCACCACACTGCTCTGATACCTACTAGCCACCACACTGCTCTTTAACCAGCTAGCTACTAGCCACCACACTGCTCTGTACCCATCTAGCTACTAGCCACCACACTGCTCTGTAACCAACTAGCTACTAGCCACCACACTGCTCTGTAACCAACTAGCTACTAGCCACCACACTGCTCTGTAACCTACTAGCTACTAGCCACCACACTGCTCTGTAACCAACTAGCTACTAGCCACCACACTACTCTGTAGCCTACTAGTTACTAGCCACCACACTGCTCTGTAACCAGCTATCTACTAGCCACCACACTTCTCTGTAACCAACTAGCTACTAGCCACCACACTGCCCTGTAACCAACTAGCTACTAGCCACCACACTGCTCTGTAACCAACTAGCTCCTAGCCACCACACTGCTCTGTAACCTACTAGCTACCACACTGTAGACTCTCCTATTGTCTATTGTAATCTGGTCTGCTGTCATATAGACTCTCCTATTGTAATCTGGTTTGCTGTCATGTAGACTCTGGTCTCCTATTGTAATCTGGTCTCCTATTGTCTATTGTAATCTGGTCTCCTATTGTCTAGTGTAATCTGGTCTCCTTTTGTCTAGTGTAATCCGGTCTCCTATTGTCTATTGTAATCTGGTCTCCGATTGTCTAGTGTAATCTGGTCTCCTATAGTCTATTGTAATTTGGTCTCCTATTGTCTAGTGTAATCTGGTCTCCTATTGTCTAGTGTAGTCTGGTCTCCTATAGTCTATTGTAATCTGGTCTCCTATTGTCTATTGTATTCCGGTCTCCTATTGTCTAGTGTAATCTGGTCTCCTATTGTAATCTGGTCTCCTATTGTCTAGTGTAATCTGGTCTCCTATTGTCTAGTGTAATCTGGTCTCCTATAGTCTATTGTAACCTGGTCTCCTATTGTCTATTGTAATCCGGTCTCCTATTGTCTAGTGTAATCTGGTCTCCTATTGTCTAGTGTTATCTGGTCTCCTTTAGTCTACTGTAATCTGGTCTCCTATTGTCTATTGTAATCTGGTCTCCTTTAGTCTACTGTAATCTGGTCTCCTATTGTCTATTGTAATCTGGTCTCCTATTGTCTATTGTATTCTCGTTTTGTAATCTGACCCCTTCCATTCTGTCTTCTCTCTAGGAGTTATCTGTGATGAAGCAGGTTCTGCTCAGTATGAGGTCCAGAGAGTCCCAGTCCCTCCAGGATCCTGTTGGGGCTGGGACCGGGCTGGCCTTCAGCAGACCCAAACACCTCAGCAGAACCACAGAGGAGGATGAGCAGAACCCTCACAGACACAGACCCAAACCCACCGTGTTCGTGAGTGTTCACCCTTCACACCCACACGGGTTAATACTGCAACACACCCACCCACACAGGTTAATACTGCAACACACCCACCCACACGGGTTAATACTGCAACACGCCCACCCACACGGGTTAATACTGCAACACGCCCTCCCACACGAGTTAATACTGCAACACGCCCACCCACACGGGTTAATACTGCAACACGCCCACCCACACGGGTTAATACTGCAACACGCCCACCCACACGGGTTAATACTGCAACACACCCACCCACACGGGTTAATACTGCAACACACCCACCCACACGGGTTAATACTGCAACACACCCACCGACACGGGTTAATACTGCAACATACCCACCCACACAAAACCCTATTCCCTATATAGTGCACTACTTTAGACCAGGGCCCTATAGAACCCGATTCCCTATACCCTCCTCCAGTAGACCAGTCCTCCGGTAGGCCAGTCCTCCAGTAGACCAGTCCTCCGGTAGATCAGTAGACCAGTCCTCCAGTAGACCAGTCCTCCAGTAGACCAGTCCTCCGGTAGACCAGTCCTCCGGTAGACCAGTCCTCCGGTAGACCAGTCCTCCGGTAGACCAGTCCTCCAGTAGACCAGTCCTCCAGTATTTTTGAGTAATTCAAAGCTCAATGCATCACCAGCCGTATTACCAATAAAGTAACATTTCCCCTGGACTAACTCATGTTCTCTCTCTCTCTTCCAGACCAATCAAGAAGCTCCTGAATGGTACAGGAAAGTCAAGTTCCAGCCTGAATGACCAATGAGTGGCCTTACAGGTGGTGCAGATGGGATTTGTGTAGACACTCCAAACTGGTTTTATTTACACTACAGTATTGGTAATAGTATATCTTTGTGTCTTGTACTGTACTGTTGTAATCGGTTGACTTGCTACAACTTTTTAATATAAAAATCTGTCAAACTACACTTCAGATTTCTGTTTTGCTTGGCATTGGCCCTAGCCCTGACCTTAACCCTAGCCCTGACCCTATCGGTGACCCTAGCCCTGACCCTATCGGTGACCCTAGCCCTGACCCTATCCCTGACCCTATCGGTGACCCTATCCCTGACCCTATCCCTATCCCTGACCCTAGCGGTGACCTTAGCCCTGACCCTAGCCTTAACCCTAGCCCTGACCCTAGCCCTGGTCTTAACCCTGACCCTAGCCCTGACCTTAGCCCTGACCCTAGCCCTGACCCTATCCCTGACCTTAGCCCTGACCCTAGCCCTGACCCTAGCGGTGACCCTAGCCCTGGCCTTAACCCTGACCTTAACCCTGACCCTAGCCGTGACCCTAGCCCTGACCCTAGCGGTGACCCTAGCCCTGGCCTTAACCCTGACCTTAACCCTGACCCTAGCCGTGACCCTAGCCCTGACCCTAGCCCTGACCCTATCCCTGACCCTAGCGGTGACCCTAGCCCTGACCCTAGCCCTGACCCTATCGGTGACCCTATCCCTGACCTTAACCCTGACCCTAGCGGTGACCCTAGCCCTGACGCTAGCCCTGACCCTATCGGTGACCCTAGCCCTGACCCTAGCCCTGACCCTATCGGTGACCCTAGCCCTGACCCTAGCCCTGACCCTATCGGTGACCCTAGCCCTGACCCTATCTATCGGTGACCCTAGCCCTGACCCTGTCGGTGACCCTAGCGGTGACCCTAGCCCTGACCCTAGCCCTGACCCTAACCCTGGCCCTAGCCCTGACCCTAGCCCTGACCCTAGCCCTGACCTTAGCCCTGACCCTAGTGGTGACCCTAGCCCTGACCCTAGCCCTGACCCTATCCCTGACCCTAGCCCTGGCCCTAGCCCTGACCCTAGCCCTGACCTTAGCCCTGACCCTAGCGGTGACCCTATCCCTGACCCTAGCCCTGACCCTATCCCTGACCCTAGCCCTGGCCCTAGCCCTGACACTAGCCCTGACCTTAGCCCTGACCCTAGCGGTGACCCTAGCCCTGACTCTGAGGATCACAGCATATACTGTAAATGAAATGTAGCCCAGTTGTTGAGTAGAACTGATTATTCTGAAAACACACCAACAACCTGTATCCTTTTAAGTGGTTGTGCAACAGAAACTTCTAATTACACCTGAATCAACACTGTAGTTTAACTGTTAGTCGTCTAGTAGAGGGGACAGCAGCTCAGGCAGCACCTCCTCCTCCTCCTCCTCCTGAATCAACACTGTAGTTTAACTGTTAGTCGTCTAGTAGAGGGGACAGCAGCTCAGGCACCTCCTCCTCCTCCTCCTCCTCCTCCTCCTGAATCAACACTGTAGTTTAACTGTTAGTCGTCTAGTAGAGGGGACAGCAGCTCAGGCAGCACCTCCTCCTCCTCCTCCTCCTCCTCCTCCACCTGAATCAACACTGTAGTTTAACTGTTAGTCGTCTAGTAGAGGGGACAGCAGCTCAGGCAGCAACTCCTCCTCCTCCTCCTCCTCCTGAATCAACACTGTAGTTTAACTGTTAGTCGTCTAGTAGACGGGACAGCAGCTCAGGCACCTCCTCCTCCTCCTCCTCCTCCTCCTGAATCAACACTGTAGTTTAACTGTTAGTCATCTAGTAGAGGGGACAGCATCTCAGGCAGCACCTCCTCCTCCTCCTCCTGAATCAACACTGTAGTTTAACTGTTAGTCGTTTAGTAGAGGAGACAGCAGCTCAGGCAGCACCTCCACCTCCTCCTCCTCCTCCTCCTGAATCAACACTGTAGTTTAACTGTTAGTCGTCTAGTAGAGGGGACAGCAGCTCAGGCAGCACCTCCTCCTCCTCCTCCTCCTGAATCAACACTGTAGTTTAACTGTTTGTCGTCTAGTAGAGGGGACAGCAGCTCAGGCAGCACCTCCTCCTCCTCCTCCTCCTCCTCCACCTGAATCAACACTGTAGTTTAACTGTTAGTCGTCTAGTAGAGGGGACAGCAGCTCAGGCAGCAACTCCTCCTCCTCCTCCTCCTCCTCCTGAATCAACACTGTAGTTTAACTGTTAGTCGTCTAGTAGAGGGGACAGCAGCTCAGGCAGCACCTCCTCCTCCTCCTCCTCCTGAATCAACACTGTAGTTTAACTGTTAGTCGTCTAGTAGAGGGGACAGCAGCTCAGGCACCTCCTCCTCCTCCTCCTCCTCCTCCTCCTGAATCAACACTGTAGTTTAACTGTTAGTCGTCTAGTAGAGGGGACAGCAGCTCAGGCAGCACCTCCTCCTCCTCCTCCTCCTCCTCCTCCACCTGAATCAACACTGTAGTTTAACTGTTAGTCGTCTAGTAGAGGGGACAGCAGCTCAGGCAGCAACTCCTCCTCCTCCTCCTCCTCCTGAATCAACACTGTAGTTTAACTGTTAGTCGTCTAGTAGACGGGACAGCAGCTCAGGCACCTCCTCCTCCTCCTCCTCCTCCTGAATCAACACTGTAGTTTAACTGTTAGTCATCTAGTAGAGGGGACAGCATCTCAGGCAGCACCTCCTCCTCCTCCTCCTGAATCAACACTGTAGTTTAACTGTTAGTCGTTTAGTAGAGGAGACAGCAGCTCAGGCAGCACCTCCACCTCCTCCTCCTCCTCCTCCTGAATCAACACTGTAGTTTAACTGTTAGTCGTCTAGTAGAGGGGACAGCAGCTCAGGCAGCACCTCCTCCTCCTCCTCCTCCTGAATCAACACTGTAGTTTAACTGTTTGTCGTCTAGTAGAGGGGACAGCAGCTCAGGCAGCACCTCCTCCTCCTCCTCCTCCTCCTCCACCTGAATCAACACTGTAGTTTAACTGTTAGTCGTCTAGTAGAGGGGACAGCAGCTCAGGCAGCAACTCCTCCTCCTCCTCCTCCTCCTCCTGAATCAACACTGTAGTTTAACTGTTAGTCGTCTAGTAGAGGGGACAGCAGCTCAGGCAGCACCTCCTCCTCCTCCTCCTCCTGAATCAACACTGTAGTTTAACTGTTTGTCGTCTAGTAGAGGGGACAGCAGCTCAGGCAGCACCTCCTCCTCCTCCTCCTCCTCCTCCACCTGAATCAACACTGTAGTTTAACTGTTAGTCGTCTAGTAGAGGGGACAGCAGCTCAGGCAGCAACTCCTCCTCCTCCTCCTCCTCCTCCTGAATCAACACTGTAGTTTAACTGTTAGTCGTCTAGTAGAGGGGACAGCAGCTCAGGCACCTCCTCCTCCTCCTCCTCCTCCTCCTGAATCAACACTGTAGTTTAACTGTTAGTCATCTAGTAGAGGGGACAGCATCTCAGGCAGCACCTCCTCCTCCTCCTCCTGAATCAACACTGTAGTTTAACTGTTAGTCGTCTAGTAGAGGGGACAGCAGCTCAGGCACCTCCTCCTCCTCCTCCTCCTCCTCCTCCTGAATCAACACTGTAGTTTAACTGTTAGTCATCTAGTAGAGGGGACAGCATCTCAGGCAGCACCTCCTCCTCCTCCTCCTGAATCAACACTGTAGTTTAACTGTTAGTCGTTTAGTAGAGGAGACAGCAGCTCAGGCAGCACCTCCTCCTCCTCCTCCTCCTCCTCCTCCTGAATCAACACTGTAGTTTAACTGTTAGTCGTCTAGTAGAGGGGACAGCAGCTCAGGCAGCACCTCCTCCTCCTCCTCCTCCTCCTCCTCCTCCTCAATCAACACTGTAGTTTAACTGTTAGTCGTCTAGTAGAGGGGACAGCAGCTCAGGCAGCACCTCCTCCTCCTCCTCCTCCTCCTCCTGAATCAACACTGTAGTTTAACTGTTAGTCGTCTAGTAGAGGGGACAGCAGCTCAGGCAGCACCTCCTCCTCCTCCTCCTCCTCCTCCTCCACCTGAATCAACACTGTAGTTTAACTGTTAGTCGTCTAGTAGAGGGGACAGCAGCTCAGGCAGCACCTCCTCCTCCTCCTCCTGAATCAACACTGTAGTTTAACTGTTAGTCGTCTAGTAGAGGGGACAGCAGCTCAAGCAGCACCTCCTCCTCCTCCTCTCTGCTATTTGATTTGTTAGACGAAGCCAAGAAGTCATTGGCTTTTAAAAATAGAAATGGTACGCATACCTTGATGTTTTCAGGCTCATGTTCTTATCGGTGTCGTATTATTGAGCCCGTCTGTCCGTCCTGAATTTCTTCAATTACTCCCTCCGTCTCTCCCTCCCTCCCTCCGTCCTTCCCTCCTTTCAAAGTTTCCTTTCTATATTTCTGAGCTGGGACATCCGTTCCAGAACATTCTATGTGTTGGTGGTGAATGATCGTTAACTTATTCTGTGTATTGGAGATGAATGATCACCCGTCCATCACTACTCTGGACGGCTCTGACTTAAAATACGTGGACAACTACAAATACCTGGGTGTCTGGTTAGACTGTAAACTCTCCTTCCAGACTCACATTTAGCATCTCCAATCCAAAATTAAATCTAGAATCGGCTTCCTATATCGCAACAAAGCATCCTTCACTCACGCTGCCAAACACCCTCGTAAAACTGACCATCCTACCGATCCTCGACTTCGGCGATGTCATTTACAAAATAGCCTCCAATACCCTACTCAACAAACTGGATGCAGTCTATCACAGTGCCATCCGTTTTGTCACCAAAGCCCCATATACTACCCACCACTGCGACCTGTATGCTCTCGTTGGCTGGCCCTCGCTTCATACTCGTCGCCAAACCCACTGGTTCCAGGTCATCTACAAGACCCTGCTAGGTAAAGTCCCACCTTATCTCAGCTCACTGGTCACAATAGCAGCACCCACCTGTAGCATGCGCTCCAGCAGGTATATCTCACTGGTCATCCCCAAAGCCAATTCCTCCTTTGGCTGCCTTTCCTTCCAGTTCTCTGCTGCTAATGACTAGAACAAACTGCAAAAATCTCTGAAGCTGGAGACTCATATCTCCCTCACTAGCTTTAAGCATCAGCTGTCAGAGCAGCTCACAGATCACTGCACCTGTTCATAGCCCATCTGTAAACAGCCCATCTATCTACCTCATCCCCATACTGTATTTATTTATCTTGCTCCTTTGCACCCCAGTATCTCTACTTGCACATTCATCTTCTGCACATCTACCATTCCAGTGTTTAATTGCTATATTGTAATTACTTCGCCACCATGGCCTATTTATTGCCTTAACTTACCTCATTTGCACTCACTGTATATAGACTTTTTGTTTTCTTTTGTTCTACTGTATTATTGACTGTATGTTTGTTTATTCCATGTGTAACTCCGTGTTGTTGTTTGTGTCGCACTGCTTTGCTTTATCTTGGCCAGGTCGCAGTTGTAAATGAGAACTTGTTCTCAACTAGCCTACCTGGTTAAATAAAGGTGAAATACATTTTCTGGTCGGCAGGTTTATCACCCTGGTCAGCGGTTCCATCACCCTGGTCAGCAGTTCCATCACCCTGGAGTCAGCAGTTCCATCACCCTGCTCAGCGGTTCCATCACCCTGGTCAGCGGTTCCATCACCCTGGAGTCAGCGGTTCCATCACCCTGGTCAGCGGTTCCATCACCCTGGTCAGCGGTTCCATCACCCTGGAGTCAGCGGTTCCATCACCCTGGTCGGCGGGTTTATCACCCTGGTCGGCGGGTTTATCACCCTGGTCGGCGGGTTTATCACCCTGGTCAGCGGTTCCATCACCCTGGTCAGCTGGTTTATCACCCTGGTCGGCGGGTTTATCACCCTGGTCGGCGGGTTTATCACCCTGGTCAGCGGTTCCATCACCCTGGTCAGCGGGTTTATCACCCTGGTCGGCAGGTTTATCACCCTGGTCAGCGATTCCATCACCCTGGTCAGCAGTTCCATCACCCTGGTCAGCAGTTCCATCACCCTGGTCAGCGGGTTTATCACCCTGGTCGGCAGGTTTATCACCCTGGTCAGCGGGTTTATCACCCTGGTCAGCGGGTTTATCACCCTGGTCAGCGGTTCCATCACCCTGGTCGGCGGGTTTATCACCCTGGGAAGTTGGTTTATTACCCTGGTCAGCGGTTCCATCACCCTGGTCGGCGGGTTTATCACCCTGGTCGGTGGGTTTATCACCCTGGGCAGTGGGTTTATCACCCTGGGCAGCGGGTTTATCACCCTGGTCAGCGGGTTTATCACCCTGGTCAGCGGTTCCATCACCCTGGTCGGCGGGTTCATCACCCTGGGCAGCGGGTTTATCACCCTGGTCAGCGGGTTTATCACCCTGGGCAGCGGGTTTATCATTTTTTTTACATTTTTTTGTAAAATGTAAAATGGGTTTACCAATGTAAAATGGGTTTATCACCCTGGGCAGCGGGTTTATCACCCTGGTCAGCCACTGACTTTCTCAACTAGTTCTAGTATTGTCAATGAAACTTTAAAATACCTTCAATATAAAAATATGTAAACTGGGAAGAATCATTCAAGAATATGAATAATTAAAGGGAATATTTACTCTGTGAGCCCTGAGAAGAAACGTGTGGACTATAGTTTAATATTCCCAGTAGGCACATTCCACAGAATGTACATACATATGATAAATAAAAATGATTTTATTTGGTGTTGATAGAAAATGTTCTTGAAGCCCTGGGGGAGGGGGGAAACCCCTGTGAAATGATGCAGGTCAAAGCTTGGGAACATGAAACATGGTGAGTATGAGGATAATACTGTGCTGTCCTTGGTATATGTTTAACCTAGCTAGATATTCAGTGAACAGGGCTTTAGGGAGAGAAGCCCTCTGTGAAAGGGGGGTCTCGGTGCCTGGGGAGCTGTTTTACTGTTGTTCTACAGAAGCCTTTTGACGGTGTATGAGCCGTTCTGTTCTGTCTTTATTTTGTTGGCCACGCCCTGCCTCTCTCTTTTTGGAAACACTAAACCGACTGAACCTGCCCCACGCCCGCCTTGCTTCCTCCTCTCATCGCATGACTTGACATGGATAGAAAAGAGCACAAGCTCTGAACTATTACCAACAGACTCCAGTCCTACCGAACCGAGACAAGTGGATAACCCAGTCAGACGGGATAGCTGACTAGACCACACACAGACAGACAGATCACAGCCTTGAATTTACATCGCTACAGTCTGTTCTCTCATGCACCGTCCCGTTTCATCTGTCGCCTCTGCCGTTATTGTTATATGATTATTATTGCGGCCGTTTGCACCTTGTTATTCTGGTGTGGGAGGGGGAGTAAATGTATATGGCCGCGACGCTGATCCCGATGAGCGCTGGGACCGGGACCGGGTCCGGGACCGGGCAGGACGAGATGTTCTACACCCTGCAGAAGCCCATGCTTTCGGAAGGCTTCCCGGCCGAGGAGTCGGCTCTGTTCGGTTTCGATCCCAAGAACGTAGTGACGGAAAGGAGTGGACAGAGTGAATACACGCAGCAGGTAATGTAGTGTCAGTCAGTGTTGGCTGTTGTTTAGCTCAGAATGGGCGAGGTTGGTAGCATGTTGCAAAGCACCAGTCTGTCTGTTTCGCTGTCATAGGGAATTCATACTATAATAATACATGGACAGGAGATTGACGCTTTAATTGTGCGGAATAATAATGTCTCCAGATTTTTTTTTGTTTGTTTTGGTCGTAAGTATTTTTATCATTCAATGTGTAGGCCTATGGGTCGGGACACAGCAGGAGGATTACATGATAGGGAACAAGATCGTAGGGACGGCAGGTAGCCTAGTGGTTAGAGCGTTGGACTAGTAACTGAAAGGTTGCTTGATCAAATCCCCGAACTGACAAGTTAAAAATATGTCGTTCTGCCCCCTGAACAAGGCAGTTAACCCACTGTTCCTAGGCTGTCATTGTAAATAAGAATTTGTTCATAACTGACTAGTTAAATACATTTTTTTTAATAGCAAAACGCATTTAGCGCATAGTTCATTGGAGCTGGTAGGACAGGCAGCTATGCCAGTTGCTCACAATTGGTTTCTTGGCTCCCATTCCCATCAACAACTGACTCCGTCCTATTCCATCTACTCTCTAAAGCGCGGTGCGGGATCCGGACCCAACCCGATATAGTAGGTAGAAACTTCCCAGCAATGTCGACAGACAGCCCGACCGCCTTAATCGGAAAACACTTGTGACAGATATATACATGACCAGTTAACAGCTGGACGATCTAAACGACAGAAATAGAAAAGCTTTCCTTCAGCCAGCAAGTTATTGCGTAAAGAACAGGACAGAGCAGTTACTTTGTAGAGACAAGGGGGTGTTTTCCTTCCATTTCCTTCATTAGTTGGATGTTCTTTTAATGAGTTATTTATGTGGAGCCTTAATAAGAGTTTATTATGGTGTGTGTGTTTTCCCCCCACTGAGCTGAGGGAATGGAGAGTCAGATTCATTCCTTCATCATGACCACCTGTCAGTAGGCTGCTGTCCCAAATGGCACCCTATTCCCTATGTAGTGCACTACTTTTAATCACAGCCAACCTATCTATGGGTGCCGTTTTAGGAAGCAGATAGTGCCTGTTTAAAGCCCTCTGGTCTGGTTGGTGTGAGTACAGTTTACAGCTGAGGGGGGAATGTGGCAACAGCTCACTGAAGGCTACTTGATAAATGTTTGACTGGTGACTCTGTCTCTCTGTCTGTCCTATCAAACATTACTACCGGACTCCTCATCCCACTGGCCACCACATAGTTTCAGCGTGACACATTCAAACACTGGTTCTGAACTCTTAAATGGATTATACAGATGTAGTATCTTAATTTGATCACTCTTTTCTTGCGGAGAATTTCCCTGCATGAAAAACCCATTTTTATTTTTTTATTTAACCTTTATTTAACCAGGTAGGCTAGTTGAGAAGAAGTTCTTTATTTAACCAGGTAGGCTAGTTGAGAACAAGTCCTTTATTTAACCAGGTAGGCTAGTTGAGAACAAGTTCTCATTTACAACTGCGACCTGGTCAAGATAAAGCAAAGCAGTGCGACACATACAACAACACAGAGTTACACATGGAATAAACAAACATGCAGTCAATAATACAGTAGAAAAAAGACAAATCTAAATACAGCGAGTGCAAATGAGGTAAGATAAGGGAGGTAAGGCAATAAATAGGCCATGGTGACGAAGTAATTACAATATACCGACACACAAAAACAGTATTGCAGTTTTCATGTAGTCTACTTTCGGGCCAGCTAATAACCTATCGACCGATCAAGTAACATTACTTGATGTTCAGATCCTATTGCTGCAGGATTATTTCACTGTGACAATATAGGTCAAATTAAGATTCTACATCTGTATGAGGTTTGAAATTATTGATACATTTGAATTAGACGTGACGAAATTTGTTGGTACCGCTCCACAAAAAACTAAAAATTTAGAATTTTCTCTGAAATACTTTTGTCAGTTTCAAGTTAATTGCCATCCATCATTTGTTTATTCCATATTTAATAGAAATCAGCTTTTGATTTTTTTTTATTCAACATAATATTGTAAATAATAAAACAAAATGACATGGACACAAATGATGGGACCCTTAACCTAATATTTTGTTGCACAACCTTCAGAGACAATCACTGCAATCAAATGTTTTCTGTAGCTCTCAATGAGACGTCTGCACCTGTTAACAGGTAGTTTTGGCCCACTCTTCCTGAGCAAACTACCCCAGCTGTCTCAGGTTTGATGGGTACCTTCTGCACCTGTTAACAGGTAGTTTGGCCCACTCTTCCTGAGCAAACTGCCCCAGCTGTCTCAGGTTTGATGGGTACCTTCTGCACCTGTTAACAGGTAGTTTGGCCCACTCTTCCTGAGCAAACTGCCCCAGCTGTCTCAGGTTTGATGGGTACCTTCTGCACCTGTTAACAGGTAGTTTGGCCCACTCTTCCTGAGCAAACTGCTCCAGCTGTCTCAGGTTTGATGGGTACCTTCTGCACCTGTTAACAGGTAGTTTTGGCCCACTCTTCCTGAGCAAACTGCCCCAGCTGTCTCAGGGTACCTTCTGCACCTGTTAACAGGTAGTTTGGCCCACTCTTCCTGAGCAAACTGCCCCAGCTGTCTCAGGTTTGATGGGTGCCTTCTGCACCTGTTAACAGGTAGTTTGGCCCACTCTTCCCGAGCAAACTGCCCCAGCTGTCTCAGGTTTGATGGGTACCTTCTCCAGACTGTAAGATTCAACTCTTTCCATAGATGTTCGATAGGATTCAGATCAGGACTCATTAGAAGGCCACTTCAGAATAATCCAATGGTTTTGTTCTTATTTATTCTATGGGTTTGTTTAGCTGTGTGTTTTGGGTTATTATCCTGTTGGAGGAAGAGATTTCTCACACTGGGCAGTACGTTTCGCATCCAGAATGCCTTTGATAGTCTTGAGATTTCATTGTGCCCCTGCACAGATTCAAGGCACCCTGTGCCAGGCGCAGCACAGTGGCCCCAGAACATAACCCGAGCCTCCTCCATGTTTCACTGTGGGAGTGATGTTCTTTACTTTGAAAACTTTATTTCTTCATCTGTGAACATAGAGCTCATGTGACTTGCCAAAAAAAGGCTCCAGTTTTGATTCATCAGTACAAAGGACATTCTCCCAGAAGCATTGTGGCTTGTCGATATGCACTTTAGCAAATTCCAGTCTGCCATTTAAAAAAAAAAAGAAGTTTTTCTTTCAAAAGTGGAGTCCTCCTGCATCTTCTTCTATGGAACTGACACTCGCTCAAAAAAAGCGCGAAACACCTTGGAGTTCAGCTTGTATCTCTTTTTCAGTTATCCTTTGTTCTTCTTCTACAATTCACACTATCTTTCTGTTCAATCTGAGGTCGATTTTTATTTGTAATTTTTTTCTCCCCCCTCTCTTGCGGCCGCGCCCTGGGAAGTTGGCTACAGTTCCATGGATCTTAAACTTCTTCTTCTTCAATAATATTTGCAACTGTTGTCACAGGAACATCAAGCTGCTTAGAGATGGTTTTGTAGCCTTTACCTTTATCATGCTCGTCTATTATTTTCTAACTGATCTCCTCAGACAAATGTCTCCTTTTTCTTTCTCTGGTCCATGTTCAGTGTGGTCCACACAATGATACCAAACAGCACAGTGAATACTTTTCTCCATTTTAAATAGGCTGAATGACTGATTACAAGATTGGAGACGTGTGTGTGTGTGTGTGTGTGTGTGTGTGTGTGTGTGTGTGTGTGTGTGTGTGTTACTAATTAAATAAACTAATTAGTTTGAAATATTCTACTATAATCCAATTATTTATCAGATTTTGTAAGGGGAACCAACAAATGTGTCCAAGCCATTATAGAATATCTTTATAGAAGAAGAAATAATTCATCTCTTTTCACAGCTTCTTTGCTTTATTCTGACACACCAAAGACATGCAAGTATACATGATTTAAAATAGCTTTTAATTTCACCACTTTTCAGGAGGAATTAAGCATTATTTCAATGAGCTGTAAGGGTACCAACACATTTGAACACGTCTGTAAATGATTGAAGTTAATGTAGATACCTGAACGTATTCTTCCTATCCATAATGCAGCATGTTGATGATATTGATTTGTATCACTTGATGATCAAAGATGATCAATTAAAATATTGTTTCACTATCAAGTTAATTAAAACCAAATCAATTAAAATATTGTTTCACTATTAAGTTAATTAAAACCAAATCAATTCAAATATTGTTTCACTATTAAGTTAATTAAAACCAAAATCAATAAAAATATTGTTTCACTATTAAGTTAATTAAACCAAAATCAATTAAAAGATTGTTTCACTATTAAGTTAATTAAACCAAAGTGAAATTGCAAAACATCTTGATTATTTTTCCATTTACATTCGAAATAGAGATTTGGTTCAGAATGAATAATGAGCCAACCTTTTTAAGTAAGTCTGTCTGTTTTTGTCTCTCTCTCCTCAGACAGGGAAGAGTGAGCTGGATAAGTACCTCTCCCCCCAGACGCACCTCCTGACGCCCCATCTTGACCCTCCAGAGCAGAACAAGTCTCGGCGGGACAGTGCCTCTGTGATGGATAATTTCTTTGGGGACGACCAGGGTGGATCTCCTTACAGCATCAACATGAACGTCTTCCTACCCGACCTGGCCTACCTGAGGATGGGCTTGTGTCGGCCGGCACGCTCGGGGCCTGGGGGTAACGGTGGAGGCATGGGCCAGCAGGTCAAAACAGAACCACCTTCTTCCTCCTCTCCCTTCGCCCATCCTCATCCTCACTGCCCCAGCAGCAGCGTCCACGGTAACAGCATCAGCCTTTCCATGGTAACGTCGGTGTCTTCTTCTTCTTCGTTACCAGAGTTCACTAGCGTGTTCAGCCCGTCGGGTGACGGTGACCCGACCTCTGACGCCGTGGCAACGGGCGGTTCTGTTTACGTGAAGGAGGAGCTGGGGTCGTTCGATCTGCCACACGACGACTCTCTGTTCCAGCTGCTCTCTGCAGAGCTGGACTCCGCCCCTCTCGCGCCCATGCATCACCACGGCAACAATGCTCATCACCGGGCGGTGCAGCATCACGGGGTTTCCGGTCACTCGCCCGTCATGCACACCTTCCACGACCTACACTTAGCCGCCCAGGCCCAGCAGCAGCAACACCAACAACTACAGACTGCCAAGTCAAGCTACTGTGGTGGGCTGCACAGCGTGGGGGGGGCCTACCCTCACCCTCACTTCCTCCAGCAGCCCCAGCATCATCAGGCCAAGGCCTCCTACCTGCCCCCATCTCCTCCCAGCTCAGAGCCCAGCTCCCCAGATCGTCAGAAGGACCTCCTTCAGAACCTCTCCCCTCCCCCTTCCTATGCCGCCACTATCGCCTCCAAGCTGGGAGTCAGCGTCTCCCCCTGTCTTTCCCCCACCGGTGTGGCTCGGCCCCCAGCCTCGAGTCTAACTCAAGCCCCAGGCTCCGGCCCAGCTCCAAGCCTGAACCAGTCCGTCCAAGTCCGTTACAATCGCAGGACCAACCCAGACCTAGAGAAGAGAAGGATACATCACTGTGACTTCCCAGGTCAGGACTTCTCCCTCCCTCCCTCCCTCCCTCTCTCAGCTGCAGAGCTTTACTTTAGGTTTACTTTCTAATGTGTGTTGGTAGTCTATTTCAGTGTAGTCATGAAGACTTGTTCCTAGCTCACATGCAATACGTTGTTTACCATCAATTAGCTCAGTGTCTGTAGGTCTATAGTGTCCTGTGTTATGGGTGGTGGTCTGATTAGCTCAGCGTCTGTAGTGTCCTGTGTTATGGGTGGTGGTCTGATTAGCTCAGTGTCTGTAGGTCTATAGTGTCCTGTGTTATGGGTGGTGGTCTGACTAGCTCAGTGTCTGTAGGTCTACAGTGTCCTGTGTTATGGGTGGTGGTCTGACTAGCTTAGTGTCTATAATGTCCTGTGTTATGGGTGGTGGTCTGATTAGTTCAGTGTCTGTAGTGTCGTGTGCTATGGGTGGTGGTCTGACTAGCTCAGTGTCCTGTGTTATGGGTGGTGGTCTGATTAGCTCAGTGGTCTGATTAGCTCAGTGTCCTGTGTTATGGGTGGTGGTCTGACTAGCTCAGTGTCTTGTGTTATGGGTGGTGGTCTGATTAGCTCAGTGTCTGTAGGTCTATAATGTCCTGTGTTATGGGTGGTGGTCTGATTAGCTCAGTGTCTACAGTGTCCTGTGTTATGGGTGGTGGTCTGATTAGCTCAGTGTTCTGTGTTATGGGTGGTGTTCTGACTAGCTCAGTGTCTATAGTGTCCTGTGTTATGGGTGGTGGTCTGACTAATTCAGTGTCTATAGTGTCCTGTGTTATGGGTGGTGGTCTGATTAGCTCAGTGTCTGTAGTGTCCTGTGTTATGGGTGGTGGTCTGATTAGCTCAGTGTCTGTAGTGTCCTGTGTTATGGGTGGTGGTCTGATTAGCTCAGTGTCTGTAGTGTCCTGTGTTTTGGGTGGTGGTCCGATTAGCTCAGTGTCCTGTGTTATGGGTGGTGGTCTGATTAGCTCAGTGTCCTGTGTTATGGGTGGTGGTCTGATTAGCTCAGTGTCCTGTGTTATGGGTGGTGGTCTGATTACCCTAGTGTCCTGTGTTATGGGTGGTGTTCTGATTAGCTCCGTGTCCTGTGTTATGGGTGGTGGATCTGACTCAGTGAATTTTAGTAAACATTACTATTCTCTGTGTGTGTGTTGCCTCTGAATGATGTGACGTTGAATAATTCAGTAATCGACAGCAGGCTTTTAGCCAGCTCTAAGGTGTGTCCCAAATGGCACCCTATTCCCTTCATCGTGCCCTCGTTGGGACCAGAACCCTGGTCAAAAGTAGTGCACTATATAGGGAATAGGGTGTCGTTTTGGATGCGAACAAGCCTCTAGAGATCTGTCAAGAGAAACACAGAAAATGGACTTCCAAGATGGATTGTTATTGGTTGCATCAAACTGACAGTGTATCACAGATAGAAAAACACACCAGTCAGTCGCTGAAACACACACACACACACACACACACACACACACACACACACACACACACACACACACGGACTCCTCTACGGTTAATATAATACTAATATACTACTTGTCAGCGGCTCTCGTGCCCTCTCACTAATGTTAGATGATGTCAGATAGCCTCTGGCTCTGGGATTGGACGCTTACTAAACTCCTCGGCATGTCTCGACTGGCGTTTTGGTAAATGGTATCAGGACTCAGGGAGACGGTGTTGCAGAACAGGGAGACGGTGTTGCAGAACAGGGAGACGGTGTAGCAGAACAGTCTCATTCTAAATGTATTAAATATCACCCTCATCAATCTACACACAATACCCCATAATGACATCACAATACCCCATAATGACATCACAATGCCCCATAATGACATCACAATGCCCCATAATGACATCACAATGCCCCATAATGACATCACCATACCCCATACTGATATCACCATACTGAGATCACAATACCACATAATGACATCACAATACCCCATAATGACAAAGCCAAAACAGGTTTAGACATTTTTGCTAATTTGTTAAAAATAAAAAACATTTCCTCATCAATCTACTCTTTACCCTATAATGACAAAGAGAACACAGGTTCTTAGAAATGTCTGCTCATTTAAAAACAGTTAACTTATTTTCATAAGTATTCAGACCCTTTGCTATGAGACTCTAAATTGAGCTCAGGTGCATCCTGTTTCCATTGATCATCCTTGAGATGTTTCTACAACTTGATTAGAGTCCACCTGTGGTAAATTAAATTGATTGGACACGATTTGGAAAGGCACACACCTGTCTATATAAGGTCCCACAGTTGACAGTTCATGTCAGAGCAAAAACCAAGCCATGAGATCGAAGGAATTGTCCGTAGAGCTCCGAGACAGGATTGTGTCGAGGCACAGATCTGGGGAAGGGTACCAAAAAATGTCTGCAGAATTGAAGGTCCCCAAGAACACAGTGGCCTCCATCATTCTGAAATGGAAGAAGTTTGGAACCAGCAAGACTCTTCCTAGAGCTGGCCGCCTGGCCAAACTGAGCAATCAGGGGAAGAAGGGCCTTGGTCAGGGAGGTGACCAAGAACCCAGTGGTCACTCTGACAGAGCTCCAGAGTTCCTCTGGAGATGGAGAAACCTTCCAGAAGGACAACCATCTCTGCAGCACTCTGCCAATCTAGTCTTTTATGCTAGAGTGGCCAGACGGAAGCCCCTCCTCAGTTAAAGACACATGACAGCCCGCTTGGAGTTTGTCAAAAGGCACATAAAGACTCTCAGACCATGAGAAACAAGATTCTCTGGTCTGATGAAACCAAGATTGAACTCTTTGGCCTAAATGTCAAGCGTCACGCCTGGAGGAAACCTGGCACCATCCTTACGGTGAAGCATGGTGGTGGCAGCATCATGTTGTGGGGATGTTTTTCAGCGGCAGGGACTGGGAGCCCTCAGACTGGGGCTAAGCTTCACTTTCCAAAAGGACAACGACTCTAAGCAGACAGCCAAGAGAATGCAGGAGTGGCTTCAGGACAAGTCTCTGAATGTCCTTGAGTGGCCCAGCCAGAGCCTGGACTTGAACCCGATCGAATATCTCTGGAGAGACCTGAAAATAGCTGTGCAGCGACGTTCCCCATCCAACCTGACAGAGCTTGAGAGGATCTGCAGAGAAAAATGGGAGAAACTCCCCCAATACAGGTGTGCCAAACTTGTAGCGTCATACCCAAGAATACTTGAGGCTGTAATCGCTGCCAAAGGTGCTTCATCAAAGTACTGAGTAAAGGGTCTGAATACTTATGTTAATGTAGTATTTTTTATTTGTATAAATTAGCAAACATTTCGAAACCTGTTTTTGCTTTGTCATTATGGGGTAGTGTGTGTACATTGAGGATTTAAAAAAAATATATATTTTTGAATGAGGCTGTAACGTAACAATGTGGAAGAATTCAAGGTGTCTGAATACTTACAGAATACACAGTATTGTAGAACAGCAGAATCCACAGATATATAGTATAGTAGAACAGCAGAATCCACAGATATATAGTATAGTAGAACAGCAGACTCCACAGATATATAGTATAGTAGAACAGCGGAATCCACAGATATATAGTATGGTAGAACAGCGGAATCCACAGATATATAGTATGGTAGAACAGCGGAATCCACAGATATATAGTATGGTAGAACAGCGGAATCCACAGATATATAGTATAGTAGAACAGCGGAATCCTCAGATATATAGTATAGTAGAACAGCGGAATCCACAGATATATATAGTATAGTAGAACAGCGGAATCCACAGATATATAGTATAGTAGAACAGCGGAATCCACAGATATATAGTATAGTAGAACAGCAGAATCCACAGATATATAGTATAGTAGAACATCATTCCATAGAACATAGAACATATACTGTAGATAGTATTGTAGAACACATACTGTAGATAGTATTGTAGAACACATACTGTAGATAGTATTGTAGAACAGCGGAATCCATAGACAGATAGTATTGTGGAACAGAGGGCTCGCAGTGGTGGAACAGAACATTTGATGTATTTTGTACATATTCCTGAACTTGTGCCTATTTTATAATCCTGATAATATCGTTTTCTTCTTCTCTGTGTATCGTTTCCCAGGATGTAAGAAAGTGTACACCAAGTCTTCCCATCTGAAAGCCCACCTGAGGACCCACACTGGTAAGATCTTCTCTCTCTTTTAATTAACCTCTTTTTTTAAAAATTTTTGGTCGTTCCTCGTCGTGTTGCTAGGCAGGGGCGTAGTCTTGGCATGCGTTATGCATTCATTCCTTGCATGCTGCTTGGGGAAGTTATCCCCGCTCCGCCTGCCCCAATATGTTCATAGATGATAATAATAATCACAGTGGTTGTCGAGGGTGCAACAGGTCAGCACCTCAGGTGTAAATGTCAGTTGGCTTTTCATAGCCGATCATTCAGAGGTAGAGAGGTAGAGAGGTAGAGAGGTAGAGAGGTAGAGAGGTAGAGATGAAAACAACAGGTCAGGGTTCCATAGCCGTAGGCAGAACAGTTGAAACTGGAGCCGCAGCATGACCAGGTGGACTGGGGGACAGCAAGGAGTCATCAGGCCAGATAATCCGGAGGCATGGTCTCTCTCTCTCTCTCTCTCTCTCTCTCTCTCTCTCTCTCTCTCTCTCTCTCTCTCACACACAGAGAGTGTAATATGAGATAAGCCATGTAAACAAGGAGCTGTGGTTTAGGTGTGGTCCTTCCAGGCAGTCTGAAACATATTCCCCTGGTAATATCTCTATATTCCTGGTCTAGTTCTCTGATCTGGGAAACACATCCTCCTATTATCCAGTAGATTGTAATGGTTATTAAACGGCTCTCTGTAGGAGATGACCTATCTGTGTGCTTCCTGTTGGGAACGGCTAGAGGTTTTATGACACGGACTGTTTGACAAGGGTGCTCACAAACAACCGCACTCTCTCTCTCTCTCACACACACACACACACACACACACATATGTATGTATATATGTATGTAGATATGTATGTGTATATATATATATATATATATATATATATATATATATTGGAGTTACATTGTGTTGTTTAAGTGTTCCCTTTATTTTTTTTGAGCAGTGTGTGTATATATATATATATATATATATATATATATATATAGAATGTGAAATGTCAGAATAATAGCATAGAGAATGATTTATTTCAGCTTTTATTTCTTTCATCACATTCACAGTGGGTCAGAAGTTTACATACACTCAATTAGTATTTGGGAGCATTGCCTTTAAATTGTTTAACTTGGGTCAAACGATTCGGGTAGCCTTCCACAAGCTTCCCACAATAAGTTGGGTGAATTTTGGCCCATTCCTCGTGACAGAGCTGGTGTAACTGAGTCAGGTTTGTAGGCCTCCTTTCTCGCACACTCTTTTTTTAGTTCTGCCCACAAATGTTCTATAGGTTTGAGGTCAGGGCTTTGTGATGGCCACTCCAATACCTTGACTTTGTTGTCCTTAAGCCATTTTGCCACAACTTTGGAAGTATGCTTGGGGTCATTGTCCATTTGGAAGACCCATTTGTGACCAGGCTTTAACTTCCTGACTGATGTCTTGAGGTGCTGACCTGTTGCACCCTCGACAACCACTGTGATTATTATTATTTGACCCTGCTGGTCATTTATGAACATTTGAACATCTTGGCCATGTTCTGTTATAATCTCCACCCGGCACAGCCAGAAGAGGACTGGCCACCCCTCATAGCCTGGTTCCTCTCTAGGTTTCTTCCTAGGTTCTGGCCTTTCTAGGGAGTTTTTTCTACGCCACCATGCTTCTACACCTGCATTGCTTGAAGGTTTGGGGTTTTAGGCTGGGTTTCTGTACAGCACTTTGAGATATCAGCTGATGTAAGAAGGGCTTTATAAATACATTTGATTTGATGTTGCTTTAATATATCCACATAATTTTCCATCCTCATGATGCCACCTATTTTGTGAAGTGCACCAGTCCCTCCTGCAGCAAAGCACCCCCACAACATGATGCTGCCACCCCCGTGCTTCACGGTTGGGATGGTTTTCTTCGGCTTGCAAGCCTCCCCCTTTTTCCTCCAAACATAACGATGGTCATTATGGCCAAACAGTTCTATTTTTGTTTCATCAGACCAGTGGACATTTCTCCAAAAAGTATGATCTTTGTCCCCATGTGCAGTTGCAAACCATAGTCTGGCTTTTTTATGGCGGTTTTGGAGCAGTGGCTTCTTCCTTGCTGAGCGGCCTTTAAGGTTATGTTGATATAGGACTCGTTTTACTGTGGATATAGATACTTTTGTACCTGTTTCCTCCAGCATCTTCACAAGGTCCTTTGCTGTTGTTCTGGGATTGATTTGCACTTTTCGGAAATCGCTCCCAAGGATGAACCAGACTTGTGGAGGTCTACACATTTTTTTATGAGGTCTTGGCTGATTTCTTTAGATTTTCCCATGATGTCAAGCAAAGAGGCACAGAGTTTGAAGGTAGGCCTTGAAATACATCCACAGGTACACCTCCAATAGGCTAATTGACATCATTTGAGTCAATCAGAAGCTTCTAAAGCCATGACATTTTCTGGAATTTTCCAAGCTGTTTAAAGGCACGGTCAACTTAGTGTAGGTAAACTGTTATAACAGCCTCCACTCTTCAGAGAAGTAATTAACATGGAGTTGGTCCCCCCTTTGCTGCTATAACAGCCTCCACTCTCCAGGGAAGTCATTAATATGGAGTTGGTCCCCCCTTTGCTGCTATAACAGCCTCAACTATTCAGGGAAGACATTAATATGGAGTTGGACCCCCCTTTGCTGCTATAACAGCCTCCACTCTTCAGGGAAGTCATTAATATGGAGTTGGTCCCCCCCCCCCCCCTTTGCTGCTATAACAGCCTCCACTCTTCAGGGAAGTCATTAATATGGAGCTGGTCCCCCCCTTTGCTGCTATAACAGCCTCCACTCTTCAGGGAAGTCATTAATATGGAGATGGTCCCCCCCTTTGCTGCTATAACAGCCTCCACTCTTCAGGGAAGTCATTCATAAGGAGTTGGTCCCCCCCCCCCCCCCCCCTTTGCTGCTATAACAGCCTCCACTCTTCAGGGAAGGCATTAATATGGAGTTGGTCCCCCCCTTTGCTGCTATAACAGCCTCCACTCTTCAGGGAAGGCTTTAATATGGAGTTGGTCCCCACCTTTGCTGCTATAACAGCCTCCACTCTTCAGGGAAGGCTTTAATATGGAGTTGGTCCCCACCTTTGCTGCTATAACAGCCTCCACTCTTCAGGGAAGTCATTAATATGGAGTTGGTCCCCCCCCTTTGCTGCTATAACAGCCTCCACTCTTCTGTTCGACCAGTAGGCGTCAGTATACCTTTTGGGCGTGCGTGTGTACACACACACACACACTTGTTTTGCACGTGTTTCGTGTGGTATGTTGTTTTGGCAGAGTCATTATGTCTTCATGTTTTTGTTATGGTTCACTAAGGGTTTGGTTTGGTTTCTATCTTTCCAGGGAGCGTATCAAGTCCATCATTTCTGTCTGCTGTTGTACCTGTGGTGAGGTGTGTGTGTGTGTGTGTGTGTGTGTGTGTGTGTGTGTCACCCGTCTTGTAAAAAAGGCTTTGGTGCCTTGGGGGAAATGAAGACAACAGAAGCGTTAGTGAGAACCTGCTCGATCCACTGATCCACTGTTTAACAATCTGCATTATGTTTTAATGTGGCTCAGATCGTTACCTCGTAGAGACGGTTTGTCATGTTTGGTGAACATTACGGAGAGAGGATGTGACCTGCACCTTTTTGAGTTTTTCACTTTGAGTGTCTGTTTCTGTTACTGTGGTCGTCTGTTATCAAAACCACTAGCTAGAGACTGTTACTGTGGTCGTCTGTTATCAAAACCACTAGCTAGAGACTGTTACTGTGGTCGTCTGTTATCAAAACAACTAGGTAGAGACTTACTGTGGTCGTCTGTTATCAAAACCACTAGCTAGAGACTGTTACTGTGGTCGTCTGTTATCAAAACCACTAGCTAGAGACTGTTACTGTGGTCGTCTGTTATCACAACCACTAGCTAGAGACTGTTACTGTGGTCGTCTGTTATCAAAACCACTAGCTAGAGACTGTTACTGTGGTCGTCTGTTATCAAAACAACTAGCTAGAGACTGTTACTGTGGTCGTCTGTTATCAAAACCACTAGCTAGAGACTGTTACTGTGGGTCGTCTGTTATCAAAACCACTAGCTAGAGACTGTTACTGTGGGTCGTCTGTTATCAAAACCACTAGCTAGAGACTGTTACTGTGGTCGTCTGTTATCAAAACCACTAGCTAGAGACTGTTACTGTGGTCGTCTGTTATCAAAACAACTAGGTAGAGACTTACTGTGGTCGTCTGTTATCGAAGCCACTAGCTAGAGACTGTTACTGTCGTCGTCTGTTATCAAAACAACTAGGTAGAGACTTACTGTCGTCGTCTGTTATCAAAACCACTAGCTAGAGACTGTTACTGTCGTCGTCTGTTATCAAAACCACTAGCTAGAGACTGTTACTGTGGTCGTCTGTTATCAAAACCACTAGCTAGAGACTGTTACTGTGGTCGTCTGTTATCAAAACCACTAGCTAGAGACTGTTACTGTGGTCGTCTGTTATCAAAACAACTAGGTAGAGACTTACTGTGGTCGTCTGTTATCAAAACCACTAGCTCGAGACTGTTACTGTGGTCGTCTGTTATCAAAACCACTTGCTAGAGACTGTTACTGTGGTCGTCTGTTATCAAAACCACTAGGTAGAGACTGTTACTGTGGGTAGTTTGTTATCCACTGTTTAACAATCTGCATTAACATGTTTTAATGTGGCTCAGATCGTTACCTCGTAGAGACGGTTTGTCATGTTTGGTGAACATTACGGAGAGAGGATGTGACCTGCACCTTTTTGAGTTGTTCACTTTGAGTGTCTGTTTCTGTTACTGTGGTCGTCTGTTATCAAAACCACTAGCTAGAGACTGTTACTGTGGTCGTCTGTTATCAAAACCACTAGCTAGAGACTGTTACTGTGGTCGTCTGATATCAAAACCACTAGCTAGAGACTGTTACTGTGGTCGTCTGTTATCAAAACCACTAGCTAGAGACTGTTACTGTGGTCGTCTGTTATCAAAACCACTAGCTAGAGACTGTTACTGTGGTCGTCTGTTATCAAAACCAATAGCTAGAGACTGTTACTGTGGTCGTCTGTTATCAAAACCACTAGCTAGAGACTGTTACTGTGGGTCGTCTGTTATCAAAACCACTAGCTAGAGACTGTTACTGTGGGTCGTCTGTTATCAAAACCACTAGCTAGAGACTGTTACTGTGGTCGTCTGTTATCAAAACCACTAGCTAGAGACTGTTACTGTGGTCATCTGTTATCAAAACCACTAGCTAGAGACTGCTACTGTGGTCGTCTGTTATCAAAACCACTAGCTAGAGACTGTTACTGTGGTCGTCTGTTATCAAACCCACTAGCTAGAGACTGTTACTGTGGTCGTCTGTTATCAAAACAACTAGGTAGAGACTTACTGTGGTCGTCTGTTATCAAAAACACTAGCTAGAGACTGTTACTGTCGTCGTCTGTTATCGAAACAACTAGGTAGAGACTTACTGTCGTCGTCTGTTATCAAAACCACTAGCTAGAGACTGTTACTGTCGTCGTCTGTTATCAAAACCACTAGCTAGAGACTGTTACTGTGGTCGTCTGTTATCAAAACCACTAGCTAGAGACTGTTACTGTGGTCGTCTGTTATCAAAACAACTAGGTAGAGACTTACTGTCGTCGTCTGTTATCAAAACCACTAGCTAGAGACTGTTACTGTGGTCGTCTGTTATCAAAACCACTAGCTAGAGACTGTTACTGTGGTCGTCTGTTTTCAAAACCACTAGCTAGAGACTGTTACTGTGGTCGTCTGTTATCAAAACCACTAGGTAGAGACTGTTACTGTGGGTAGTTTGTTATCCACTGTTTAACAATCTGCATTAACATGTTTTAATGTGGCTCAGATCGTTACCTCGTAGAGACGGTTTGTCATGTTTGGTGAACATTACGGAGAGAGGATGTGACCTGCACCTTTTTGAGTTGTTCACTTTGAGTGTCTGTTTCTGTTACTGTGGTCGTCTGTTATCGAAACCACTAGGTAGAGACTTACTGTGGTCGTCTGTTATCAAAACCACTAGCTAGAGACTGTTACTGTGGTCGTCTGTTATCAAAACCACTAGCTAGAGACTGTTACTGTCGTCGTCTGTTATCAAAACCACTAGCTAGAGACTGTTACTGTGGTCGTCTGTTAATAAAACCACTAGCTAGAGACTGTTACTGTGGTCGTCTGTTATCAAAACCACTAGCTAGAGACTGTTACTGTGGTCGTCTGTTATCAAAACCACTAGCTAGAGACTGTTACTGTGGTCGTCTGTTATCAAAACCACTAGCTAGAGACTGTTACTGTGGTCGTCTGTTATCAAAACAACTAGCTAGAGACTGTTACTGTGGTCGTCTGTTATCAAAACAACTAGGTAGAGACTTACTGTCGTCGTCTGTTATCAAAACCACTAGCTAGAGACTGTTACTGTGGTCGTCTGTTATCAAAACCACTAGCTAGAGACTGTTACTGTGGTCGTCTGTTATCAAACCCACTAGCTAGAGACTGTTACTGTGGGTCGTCTGTTATCAAAACCACTAGCTAGAGACTGTTACTGTGGTCGTCTGTTATCAAAACCACTAGCTAGAGACTGTTACTGTGGTCGTCTGTTATCAAAACCACTAGGTAGAGACTGTTATTGTGGGTAGTTTGTTATCCACTGTTTAACAATCTGCATTAACATGTTTTAATGTGGCTCAGATCGTTACCTCGTAGAGACGGTTTGTCATGTTTGGTGAACATTACGGAGAGAGGATGTGACCTGCACCTTTTTGAGTTGTTCACTTTGAGTGTCTGTTTCTGTTACTGTGGTCGTCTGTTATCGAAACCACTAGGTAGAGACTTACTGTGGTCGTCTGTTATCAAAACCACTAGCTAGAGACTGTTACTGTGGTCGTCTGTTATCAAAACCACTAGCTAGAGACTGTTACTGTGGTCGTCTGTTATCAAACCCACTAGCTAGAGACTGTTACTGTGGGTCGTCTGTTATCAAAACCACTAGCTAGAGACTGTTACTGTGGTCGTCTGTTATCAAAACCACTAGCTAGAGACTGTTACTGTGGTCGTCTGTTATCAAAACCACTAGCTAGAGACTGTTACTGTGGTCGTCTGTTATCAAAACCACTAGCTAGAGACTGTTACTGTGGTCGTCTTTTATCAAAACCACTAGCTAGAGACTGTTACTGTGGTCGTCTGTTATCAAAACAACTAGCTAGAGACTGTTACTGTGGTCGTCTGTTATCAAAACAACTAGGTAGAGACTTACTGTCGTCGTCTGTTATCAAAACCACTAGCTAGAGACTGTTACTGTGGTCGTCTGTTATCAAAACCACTAGCTAGAGACTGTTACTGTGGTCGTCTGTTATCAAACCCACTAGCTAGAGACTGTTACTGTGGGTCGTCTGTTATCAAAACCACTAGCTAGAGACTGTTACTGTGGTCGTCTGTTTTCAAAACCACTAGCTAGAGACTGTTACTGTGGTCGTCTGTTATCAAAACCACTAGCTAGAGACTGTTACTGTGGTCGTCTGTTATCAAACCCACTAGCTAGAGACTGTTACTGTGGGTCGTCTGTTATCAAAACCACTAGCTAGAGACTGTTACTGTGGTCGTCTGTTATCAAAACCACTAGCTAGAGACTGTTACTGTGGTCGTCTGTTATCAAAACCACTAGCTAGAGACTGTTACTGTGGTCGTCTGTTATCGAAACCACTAGCTAGAGACTGTTACTGTCGTCGTCTGTTATCAAAACAACTACGCGTAGAGAGCTGTTACTGTCGTCGTCTGTTATCAAAACCACTAGCTAGAGACTGTTACTGTCGTCGTCTGTTATCAAAACCACTAGCTAGAGACTGTTACTGTGGTCGTCTGTTATCAAAACAACTAGTTCGAGACTGTTACTGTGGTCGTCTGTTATCAAAACCAATAGCTAGAGACTGTTACTGTGGTCGTCTATTATCAAAACCACTAGCTAGAGACTGTTACTGTGGTCGTCTGTTATCAAAACCACTAGCTCGAGACTGTTACTGTGGTCGTCTGTTATCAAAACCACTAGCTAGAGACTGTTACTGTGGTCGTCTGTTATCAAAACCACTAGCTAGAGACTGTTACTGTGGTCATCTGTTATCAAAACCACTAGGTAGAGACTGTTACTGTGGGTAGTCTGTTATCCACTGTTTAACAATCTGCATTAACATGTTTTAATGTGGCTCAGATCGTTACCTCGTAGAGACGGTTTGTCATGTTTGGTGAACATTACGGAGAGAGGATGTGACCTGCACCTTTTTGAGTTCTTCACTTTGAGTGTCTGTTTCTGTTACTGTGGTCATCTGTTATCAAAACCACTAGCTAGAGACTGTTACTGAGGTCGTCTGTTATCAAAACCACTAGCTAGAGACTGTTACTGTGGTCGTCTGTTATCAAAACAACTAGGTAGAGACTTACTGTGGTCGTCTGTTATCGAAAACACTAGGTAGAGACTTACTGTGGTCGTCTGTTATCGAAACAACTAGGTAGAGACTTACTGTCGTCGTCTGTTATCAAAACCACTAGCTAGAGACTGTTACTGTGGTCGTCTGTTATCAAAACCACTAGCTAGAGACTGTTACTGTGGTCGTCTGTTATCAAAACCACTAGCTAGAGACTGTTACTGTGGTCGTCTGTTATCGAAACCACTAGCTAGAGACTGTTACTGTCGTCGTCTGTTATCAAAACAACTAGGTAGAGACTTACTGTCGTCGTCTGTTATCAAAACCACTAGCTAGAGACTGTTTCTGTCGTCGTCTGTTATCAAAACCACTAGCTAGAGTCTGTTACTGTCGTCGTCTGTTATCAAAACCAATAGCTAGAGACTGTTACTGTGGTCGTCTGTTATCAAAACAACTAGTTCGAGACTGTTACTGTGGTCGTCTGTTATCAAAACCACTAGCTAGAGACTGTTACTGTGGTCGTCTGTTATCAAAACCACTAGCTAGAGACTGTTACTGTGGTCGTCTGTTATCAAAACCACTAGCTAGAGACTGTTACTGTGGTCGTCTGTTATCAAAACCACTAGCTAGAGACTGTTACTGTGGTCGTCTGTTATCAAAACCACTAGGTAGAGACTGTTACTGTGGGTAGTCTGTTATCCACTGTTTAACAATCTGCATTAACATGTTTTAATGTGGCTCAGATCGTTACCTCGTAGAGACGGTTTGTCATGTTTGGTGAACATTACGGAGAGAGGATGTGACCTGCACCTTTTTGAGTTCTTCACTTTGAGTGTTTGTTTCTGTTACTGTGGTCGTCTGTTATCAAAACCACTAGCTAGAGACTGTTACTGTGGTCGTCTGTTATCAAAACCACTAGCTAGAGACTGTTACTGTGGTCGTCTGTTATCAAAACCACTAGCTCGAGACTGTTACTGTGGTCGTCTGTTATCAAAACCACTAGCTAGAGACTGTTACTGTGGTCGTCTGTTATCAAAACCACTAGCTAGAGACTGTTACTGTGGTCATCTGTTATCAAAACCACTAGGTAGAGACTGTTACTGTGGGTAGTCTGTTATCCACTGTTTAACAATCTGCATTAACATGTTTTAATGTGGCTCAGATCGTTACCTCGTAGAGACGGTTTGTCATGTTTGGTGAACATTACGGAGAGAGGATGTGACCTGCACCTTTTTGAGTTCTTCACTTTGAGTGTCTGTTTCTGTTACTGTGGTCATCTGTTATCAAAACCACTAGCTAGAGACTGTTACTGAGGTCGTCTGTTATCAAAACCACTAGCTAGAGACTGTTACTGTGGTCGTCTGTTATCAAAACAACTAGGTAGAGACTTACTGTGGTCGTCTGTTATCGAAAACACTAGGTAGAGACTTACTGTGGTCGTCTGTTATCGAAACAACTAGGTAGAGACTTACTGTCGTCGTCTGTTATCAAAACCACTAGCTAGAGACTGTTACTGTGGTCGTCTGTTATCAAAACCACTAGCTAGAGACTGTTACTGTGGTCGTCTGTTATCAAAACCACTAGCTAGAGACTGTTACTGTGGTCGTCTGTTATCGAAACCACTAGCTAGAGACTGTTACTGTCGTCGTCTGTTATCAAAACAACTAGGTAGAGACTTACTGTCGTCGTCTGTTATCAAAACCACTAGCTAGAGACTGTTTCTGTCGTCGTCTGTTATCAAAACCACTAGCTAGAGTCTGTTACTGTCGTCGTCTGTTATCAAAACCAATAGCTAGAGACTGTTACTGTGGTCGTCTGTTATCAAAACAACTAGTTCGAGACTGTTACTGTGGTCGTCTGTTATCAAAACCACTAGCTAGAGACTGTTACTGTGGTCGTCTGTTATCAAAACCACTAGCTAGAGACTGTTACTGTGGTCGTCTGTTATCAAAACCACTAGCTAGAGACTGTTACTGTGGTCGTCTGTTATCAAAACCACTAGCTAGAGACTGTTACTGTGGTCGTCTGTTATCAAAACCACTAGGTAGAGACTGTTACTGTGGGTAGTCTGTTATCCACTGTTTAACAATCTGCATTAACATGTTTTAATGTGGCTCAGATCGTTACCTCGTAGAGACGGTTTGTCATGTTTGGTGAACATTACGGAGAGAGGATGTGACCTGCACCTTTTTGAGTTCTTCACTTTGAGTGTTTGTTTCTGTTACTGTGGTCGTCTGTTATCAAAACCACTAGCTAGAGACTGTTACTGTGGTCGTCTGTTATCAAAACCACTAGCTAGAGACTGTTACTGTGGTCGTCTGTTATCAAAACCACTAGCTCGAGACTGTTACTGTGGTCGTCTGTTATCAAAACCACTAGCTAGAGACTGTTACTGTGGTCGTCTGTTATCAAAACCACTAGCTAGAGACTGTTACTGTGGTCATCTGTTATCAAAACCACTAGGTAGAGACTGTTACTGTGGGTAGTCTGTTATCCACTGTTTAACAATCTGCATTAACATGTTTTAATGTGGCTCAGATCGTTACCTCGTAGAGACGGTTTGTCATGTTTGGTGAACATTACGGAGAGAGGATGTGACCTGCACCTTTTTGAGTTCTTCACTTTGAGTGTCTGTTTCTGTTACTGTGGTCATCTGTTATCAAAACCACTAGCTAGAGACTGTTACTGAGGTCGTCTGTTATCAAAACCACTAGCTAGAGACTGTTACTGTGGTCGTCTGTTATCAAAACAACTAGGTAGAGACTTACTGTGGTCGTCTGTTATCGAAAACACTAGGTAGAGACTGTTACTGTTGTCGTCTGTTATCGAAACAACTAGGTAGAGACTTACTGTCGTCGTCTGTTATCAAAACCACTAGCTAGAGACTGTTACTGTCGTCGTCTGTTATCAAAACCACTAGCTAGAGAGTGTTACTGTCGTCGTCTGTTATCAAAACCACTGGCTAGAGACTGTTACTGTGGTCGTCTGTTATGAAAACAACTAGTTAGAGACTGTTACTGTGGTCGTCTGTTATCAAAACAACTAGGTAGAGACTTACTGTGGTCGTCTGTTATCGAAACCACTAGCTAGAGACTGTTACTGTCGTCGTCTGTTATCAAAACAACTAGGTAGAGACTTACTGTCGTCGTCTGTTATCAAAACCACTAGCTAGAGACTGTTACTGTCGTCGTCTGTTATCAAAACCACTAGCTAGAGACTGTTACTGTCGTCGTCTGTTATCAAAACCACTAGCTAGAGACTGTTACTGTGGTCGTCTGTTATCAAAACCACTAGCTAGAGACTGTTACTGTGGTCGTCTGTTATCAAAACTACTGTCTGTCTAGAGACTGTTACTGTGGTCGTCTGTTATCAAAACCACTGTCTGTCTAGAGACTGTTACTGTGGTCGTCTGTTATCAAAACAACTAGTTAGAGACTGTTACTGTGGTCGTCTGTTATCAAAACAACTAGGTAGAGACTTACTGTGGTCGTCTGTTATCGAAACCACTAGCTAGAGACTGTTACTGTCGTCGTCTGTTATCAAAACAACTAGGTAGAGACTTACTGTCGTCGTCTGTTATCAAAACCACTAGCTAGAGACTGTTACTGTCGTCGTCTGTTATCAAAACCACTAGCTAGAGACTGTTCCTGTCGTCGTCTGTTATCAAAACCAGTAGCTATAGACTGTTACTGTGGTCGTCTGTTATCAAAACCACTAGCTAGAGACTGTTACTGTGGTCGTCTGTTATCAAAACCACTAGCTAGAGACTGTTACTGTGGTCGTCTGTTATCGAAACCACTAGCTAGAGACTGTTACTGTGGTCGTCTGTTATCAAAACAACTAGGTAGAGACTTACTGTGGTCGTCTGTTATCGAAACCACTAGCTAGAGACTGTTACTGTCGTCGTCTGTTATCAAAACAACTAGGTAGAGACTTACTGTCGTCGTCTGTTATCAAAACCACTAGCTAGAGACTGTTACTGTCGTCGTCTGTTATCAAAACCACTAGCTAGAGACTGTTCCTGTCGTCGTCTGTTATCAAAACCACTAGCTCGAGACTGTTACTGTGGTCGTCTGTTATCAAAACCACTAGCTAGAGACTGTTACTGTGGTCGTCTGTTATCAAAACCACTAGCTAGAGACTGTTACTGTGGTCGTCTGTTATCGAAACCACTAGCTAGAGACTGTTACTGTGGTCGTCTGTTATCAAAACAACTAGGTAGAGACTTACTGTCGTCGTCTGTTATCAAAACCACTAGCTAGAGAATGTTACTGTCGTCGTCTGTTATCAAAACCACTAGCTAGAGACTGTTACTGTTGTCGTCTGTTATCAAAACCACTAGCTAGAGACTGTTACTGTGGTCGTCTGTTATCAAAACAACTAGTTAGAGACTGTTACTGTGGTCGTCTGTTATCAAAACCACTAGCTCGAGACTGTTACTGTGGTCGTCTGTTATCAAAACCACTAGCTAGAGACTGTTACTGTGGTCGTCTGTTATCAAAACCACTAGCTAGAGACTGTTACTGTGGTCGTCTGTTATCAAAACCACTAGCTCGAGACTGTTACTGTGGTCGTCTGTTATCAAAACAACTAGCTAGAGACTGTTACTGTGGTCGTCTGTTATCAAAACCACTAGCTCGAGACTGTTACTGTGGTCGTCTGTTTTCAAAACCACTAGCTAGAGACTGTTACTGTGGTCGTCTGTTATCAAAACCACTAGCTAGAGACTGTTACTGTGGTCGTCTGTTATCAAAACCACTAGGTAGAGACTGTTACTGTGGGTAGTCTGTTATCCACTGTTTAACAATCTGCATTAACATGTTTTAATGTGGCTCAGATTGTAACCTCGTAGAGACGGTTTGTCATGTTTGGTGAACATTACTGAGAGAGGATGTGACCTGCACATTTTTGAGTTGTTCACTTTGAGTGTCTGTTTCTGTTACTGTGGTCGTCTGTTATCAAAACCACTAGCTAGAGACTGTTACTGTGGTCGTCTGTTATCAAAACCACTAGCTAGAGACTGTTACTGTGGTCGTCTGTTATCAAAACAACTAGGTAGAGACTTACTGTGGTCGTCTGTTATCAAAACCACTAGCTAGAGACTGTTACTGTGGTCGTCTGTTATCAAAACCACTAGCTAGAGACTGTTACTGTGGTCGTCTGTTATCAAAACCACTAGCTAGAGACTGTTACTGTGGGTAGTCCGTTATCAAAACCACTAGCTAGAGACTGTTACTGTGGTCGTCTGTTATCAAAACCACTAGCTAGAGACTGTTACTGTGGTCGTCTGTTATCGAAACCACTAGCTAGAGACTGTTACTGTCGTCGTCTGTTATCAAAACAACTAGGTAGAGACTTACTGTCGTCGTCTGTTATCAAAACCACTAGCTAGAGACTGTTACTGTCGTCGTCTGTTATCAAAACCACTAGCTAGAGTCTGTTACTGTCGTCGTCTGTTATCAAAACCAATAGCTAGAGACTGTTACTTTGGTCGTCTGTTATCAAAACAACTAGTTCGAGACTGTTACTGTGGTCGTCTGTTATCAAAACCACTAGCTAGAGACTGTTACTGTGGTCGTCTGTTATCAAAACCACTAGCTAGAGACTGTTACTGTGGTCGTCTGTTATCAAAACCACTAGGTAGAGACTGTTACTGTGGGTAGTCTGTTATCCACTGTTTAACAATCTGCATTAACATGTTTTAATGTGGCTCAGATCGTTACCTCGTAGAGACGGTTTGTCATGTTTGGTGAACATTACGGAGAGAGGATGTGACCTGCACCTTTTTGAGTTCTTCACTTTGAGTGTCTGTTTCTGTTACTGTGGTCGTCTGTTATCAAAACCACTAGCTAGAGACTGTTACTGTGGTCGTCTGTTATCAAAACCACTAGCTAGAGACTGTTACTGTGGTCGTCTGTTATCAAAACAACTAGGTAGAGACTTACTGTGGTCGTCTGTTATCGAAAACACTAGGTAGAGACTGTTACTGTCGTCGTCTGTTATCGAAACAACTAGGTAGAGACTTACTGTCGTCGTCTGTTATCAAAACCACTAGCTAGAGACTGTTACTGTCGTCGTCTGTTATCAAAACCACTAGCTAGAGAGTGTTACTGTCGTCGTCTGTTATCAAAACCACTGGCTAGAGACTGTTACTGTGGTCGTCTGTTATGAAAACAACTAGTTAGAGACTGTTACTGTCGTCGTCTGTTATCAAAACAACTAGGTAGAGACTTACTGTCGTCGTCTGTTATCAAAACCACTAGCTAGAGACTGTTACTGTGGTCGTCTGTTATCAAAACCACTAGCTAGAGACTGTTACTGTCGTCGTCTGTTATCAAAACCACTAGCTAGAGACTGTTACTGTGGTCGTCTGTTATCAAAACCACTAGCTAGAGACTGTTACTGTGGTCGTCTGTTATCAAAACTATTGTCTGTCTAGAGACTGTTACTGTGGTCGTCTGTTATCAAAACCACTGTCTGTCTAGAGACTATTACTGTGGTCGTCTGTTATCAAAACAACTAGTTAGAGACTGTTACTGTGGTCGTCTGTTATCAAAACAACTAGGTAGAGACTTACTGTGGTCGTCTGTTATCGAAAGCACTAGCTAGAGACTGTTACTGTGGTCGTCTGTTATCAAAACAACTAGCTAGAGACTGTTACTGTGGTCGTCTGTTATCAAAACCACTAGCTCGAGACTGTTACTGTGGTCGTCTGTTTTCAAAACCACTAGCTAGAGACTGTTACTGTGGTCGTCTGTTATCAAAACCACTAGCTAGAGACTGTTACTGTGGTCGTCTGTTATCAAAACCACTAGGTAGAGATTGTTACTGTGGGTAGTCTGTTATCCACTGTTTAACAATCTGCATTAACATGTTTTAATGTGGCTCAGATTGTAACCTCGTAGAGACGGTTTGTCATGTTTGGTGAACATTACGGAGAGAGGATGTGACCTGCACATTTTTGAGTTGTTCACTTTGAGTGTCTGTTTCTGTTACTGTGGTCGTCTGTTATCAAAACCACTAGCTAGAGACTGTTACTGTGGTCGTCTGTTATCAAAACCACTAGCTAGAGACTGTTACTGTGGTCGTCTGTTATCAAAACAACTAGGTAGAGACTTACTGTGGTCGTCTGTTATCAAAACCACTAGCTAGAGACTGTTACTGTGGTCGTCTGTTATCAAAACCACTAGCTAGAGACTGTTACTGTGGTCGTCTGTTATCAAAACAACTAGGTAGAGACTTACTGTGGTCGTCTGTTATCAAAACCACTAGCTAGAGACTGTTACTGTGGTCGTCTGTTATCAAAACCACTAGCTAGAGACTGTTACTGTGGGTAGTCTGTTATCCACTGTTTAACAATCTGCATTAACATGTTTTAATGTGGCTCAGATCGTTACCTCGTAGAGACGGTTTGTCATGTTTGGTGAACATTACGGAGAGAGGATGTGACCTGCACCTTTTTGAGTTCTTCACTTTGAGTGTCTGTTTCTGTTACTGTGGTCGTCTGTTATCAAAACCACTAGCTAGAGACTGTTACTGTGGTCGTCTGTTATCAAAACCACTAGCTAGAGACTGTTACTGTGGTCGTCTGTTATCAAAACAACTAGGTAGAGACTTACTGTGGTCGTCTGTTATCGAAAACACTAGGTAGAGACTGTTACTGTCGTCGTCTGTTATCGAAACAACTAGGTAGAGACTTACTGTCGTCGTCTGTTATCAAAACCACTAGCTAGAGACTGTTACTGTCGTCGTCTGTTATCAAAACCACTAGCTAGAGAGTGTTACTGTCGTCGTCTGTTATCAAAACCACTGGCTAGAGACTGTTACTGTGGTCGTCTGTTATGAAAACAACTAGTTAGAGACTGTTACTGTCGTCGTCTGTTATCAAAACAACTAGGTAGAGACTTACTGTCGTCGTCTGTTATCAAAACCACTAGCTAGAGACTGTTACTGTGGTCGTCTGTTATCAAAACCACTAGCTAGAGACTGTTACTGTCGTCGTCTGTTATCAAAACCACTAGCTAGAGACTGTTACTGTGGTCGTCTGTTATCAAAACCACTAGCTAGAGACTGTTACTGTGGTCGTCTGTTATCAAAACTATTGTCTGTCTAGAGACTGTTACTGTGGTCGTCTGTTATCAAAACCACTGTCTGTCTAGAGACTATTACTGTGGTCGTCTGTTATCAAAACAACTAGTTAGAGACTGTTACTGTGGTCGTCTGTTATCAAAACAACTAGGTAGAGACTTACTGTGGTCGTCTGTTATCGAAAGCACTAGCTAGAGACTGTTACTGTGGTCGTCTGTTATCAAAACAACTAGCTAGAGACTGTTACTGTGGTCGTCTGTTATCAAAACCACTAGCTCGAGACTGTTACTGTGGTCGTCTGTTTTCAAAACCACTAGCTAGAGACTGTTACTGTGGTCGTCTGTTATCAAAACCACTAGCTAGAGACTGTTACTGTGGTCGTCTGTTATCAAAACCACTAGGTAGAGATTGTTACTGTGGGTAGTCTGTTATCCACTGTTTAACAATCTGCATTAACATGTTTTAATGTGGCTCAGATTGTAACCTCGTAGAGACGGTTTGTCATGTTTGGTGAACATTACGGAGAGAGGATGTGACCTGCACATTTTTGAGTTGTTCACTTTGAGTGTCTGTTTCTGTTACTGTGGTCGTCTGTTATCAAAACCACTAGCTAGAGACTGTTACTGTGGTCGTCTGTTATCAAAACCACTAGCTAGAGACTGTTACTGTGGTCGTCTGTTATCAAAACAACTAGGTAGAGACTTACTGTGGTCGTCTGTTATCAAAACCACTAGCTAGAGACTGTTACTGTGGTCGTCTGTTATCAAAACCACTAGCTAGAGACTGTTACTGTGGTCGTCTGTTATCAAAACAACTAGGTAGAGACTTACTGTGGTCGTCTGTTATCAAAACCACTAGCTAGAGACTGTTACTGTGGTCGTCTGTTATCAAAACCACTAGCTAGAGACTGTTACTGTGGTCGTCTGTTATCAAAACCACTAGCTAGAGACTGTTACTGTGGTCGTCTGTTATCAAAACCACTAGCTAGAGACTCTTACTGTGGTCGTCTGTTATCAAAACCACTAGCTAGAGACTGTTTCTGTGGTCGTCTGTTATCAAAACCACTAGCTAGAGACTGTTACTGTGGTCGTCTGTTATCAAAACCACTAGCTAGAGACTGTTACTGTCGTCGTCTGTTATCAAAACCACTAGCTAGAGACTGTTACTGTCGTCGTCTGTTATCAAACCCACTAGCTAGAGACTGTTACTGTGGTCGTCTGTTATCAAAACCACTAGCTAGAGACTGTTACTGTGGTCGTCTGTTATCAAAACAACTAGGTAGAGACTTACTGTCGTCGTCTGTTATCAAAACCACTAGCTAGAGACTGTTACTGTGGTCGTCTGTTATCAAAACCACTAGCTCGAGACTGTTACTGTGGTCGTCTGTTTTCAAAACCACTAGCTAGAGACTGTTACTGTGGTCGTCTGTTATCAAAACCACTAGGTAGAGACTGTTACTGTGGGTAGTTTGTTATCCACTGTTTAACAATCTGCATTAACATGTTTTAATGTGGCTCAGATCGTTACCTCGTAGAGACGGTTTGTCATGTTTGGTGAACATTACGGAGAGAGGATGTGACCTGCACCTTTTTGAGTTGTTCACTTTGAGTGTCTGTTTCTGTTACTGTGGTCGTCTGTTATCGAAACCACTAGGTAGAGACTTACTGTGGTCGTCTGTTATCAAAACCACTAGCTAGAGACTGTTACTGTGGTCGTCTGTTATCAAAACCACTAGCTAGAGACTGTTACTGTGGTCGTCTGTTATCAAACCCACTAGCTAGAGACTGTTACTGTGGGTCGTCTGTTATCAAAACCACTAGCTAGAGACTGTTACTGTGGTCGTCTGTTATCAAAACCACTAGCTAGAGACTGTTACTGTGGTCGTCTGTTATCAAAACCACTAGCTAGAGACTGTTACTGTGGTCGTCTGTTATCGAAACCACTAGCTAGAGACTGTTACTGTCGTCGTCTGTTATCAAAACAACTAGGTAGAGACTTACTGTCGTCGTCTGTTATCAAAACCACTAGCTAGAGACTGTTACTGTCGTCGTCTGTTATCAAAACCACTAGCTAGAGACTGTTACTGTCGTCGTCTGTTATCAAAACCACTAGCTAGAGACTGTTACTGTGGTCGTCTGTTATCAAAACAACTAGTTCGAGACTGTTACTGTGGTCGTCTGTTATCAAAACCAATAGCTAGAGACTGTTACTGTGGTCGTCTATTATCAAAACCACTAGCTAGAGACTGTTACTGTGGTTGTCTGTTATCAAAACCACTAGCTCGAGACTGTTACTGTGGTCGTCTGTTATCAAAACCACTAGCTAGAGACTGTTACTGTGGTCGTCTGTTATCAAAACCACTAGCTAGAGACTGTTACTGTGGTCATCTGTTATCAAAACCACTAGGTAGAGAAAGTTACTGTGGGTAGTCTGTTATCCACTGTTTAACAATCTGCATTAACATGTTTTAATGTGGCTCAGATCGTTACCTCGTAGAGACGGTTTGTCATGTTTGGTGAACATTACGGAGAGAGGATGTGACCTGCACCTTTTTGAGTTCTTCACTTTGAGTGTCTGTTTCTGTTACTGTGGTCATCTGTTATCAAAACCACTAGCTAGAGACTGTTACTGAGGTCGTCTGTTATCAAAACCACTAGCTAGAGACTGTTACTGTGGTCGTCTGTTATCAAAACAACTAGGTAGAGACTTACTGTGGTCGTCTGTTATCGAAAACACTAGGTAGAGACTTACTGTGGTCGTCTGTTATCGAAACAACTAGGTAGAGACTTACTGTCGTCGTCTGTTATCAAAACCACTAGCTAGAGACTGTTACTGTGGTCGTCTGTTATCAAAACCACTAGCTAGAGACTGTTACTGTGGTCGTCTGTTATCAAAACCACTAGCTAGAGACTGTTACTGTGGTCGTCTGTTATCAAAACCACTAGCTAGAGACTGTTACTGTGGTCGTCTGTTATCAAAACCACTAGCTAGAGACTGTTACTGTGGTCGTCTGTTATCGAAACCACTAGCTAGAGACTGTTACTGTCGTCGTCTGTTATCAAAACAACTAGGTAGAGACTTACTGTCGTCGTCTGTTATCAAAACCACTAGCTAGAGACTGTTACTGTCGTCGTCTGTTATCAAAACCACTAGCTAGAGTCTGTTACTGTCGTCGTCTGTTATCAAAACCAATAGCTAGAGACTGTTACTGTGGTCGTCTGTTATCAAAACAACTAGTTCGAGACTGTTACTGTGGTGGTCTGTTATCAAAACCACTAGCTAGAGACTGTTACTGTGGTCGTCTGTTATCAAAACCACTAGCTAGAGACTGTTACTGTGGTCGTCTGTTATCAAAACCACTAGGTAGAGACTGTTACTGTGGGTAGTCTGTTATCCACTGTTTAACAATCTGCATTAACATGTTTTAATGTGGCTCAGATCGTTACCTCGTAGAGACGGTTTGTCATGTTTGGTGAACATTACGGAGAGAGGATGTGACCTGCACCTTTTTGAGTTCTTCACTTTGAGTGTCTGTTTCTGTTACTGTGGTCGTCTGTTATCAAAACCACTAGCTAGAGACTGTTACTGTGGTCGTCTGTTATCAAAACCACTAGCTAGAGACTGTTACTGTGGTCGTCTGTTATCAAAACAACTAGGTAGAGACTTACTGTGGTCGTCTGTTATCGAAAACACTAGGTAGAGACTGTTACTGTCGTCGTCTGTTATCGAAACAACTAGGTAGAGACTTACTGTCGTCGTCTGTTATCAAAACCACTAGCTAGAGACTGTTACTGTCGTCGTCTGTTATCAAAACCACTAGCTAGAGAGTGTTACTGTCGTCGTCTGTTATCAAAACCACTGGCTAGAGACTGTTACTGTGGTCGTCTGTTATGAAAACAAGTAGTTAGAGACTGTTACTGTGGTCGTCTGTTATCAAAACAACTAGGTAGAGACTTACTGTGGTCGTCTGTTATCGAAACCACTAGCTAGAGACTGTTACTGTCGTCGTCTGTTATCAAAACAACTAGGTAGAGACTTACTGTCGTCGTCTGTTATCAAAACCACTAGCTAGAGACTGTTACTGTCGTCGTCTGTTATCAAAACCACTAGCTAGAGACTGTTACTGTCGTCGTCTGTTATCAAAACCACTAGCTAGAGACTGTTACTGTGGTCGTCTGTTATCAAAACCACTAGCTAGAGACTGTTACTGTGGTCGTCTGTTATCAAAACTACTGTCTGTCTAGAGACTGTTACTGTGGTCGTCTGTTATCAAAACCACTGTCTGTCTAGAGACTGTTACTGTGGTCGTCTGTTATCAAAACAACTAGTTAGAGACTGTTACTGTGGTCGTCTGTTATCAAAACAACTAGGTAGAGACTTACTGTCGTCGTCTGTTATCAAAACCACTAGCTAGAGACTGTTACTGTCGTCGTCTGTTATCAAAACCACTAGCTAGAGACTGTTCCTGTCGTCGTCTGTTATCAAAACCAGTAGCTATAGACTGTTACTGTGGTCGTCTGTTATCAAAACCACTAGCTAGAGACTGTTACTGTGGTCGTCTGTTATCAAAACCACTAGCTAGAGACTGTTACTGTGGTCGTCTGTTATCGAAACCACTAGCTAGAGACTGTTACTGTCGTCGTCTGTTATCAAAACAACTAGGTAGAGACTTACTGTCGTCGTCTGTTATCAAAACCACTAGCTAGAGACTGTTACTGTCATCGTCTGTTATCAAAACCACTAGCTAGAGACTGTTACTGTTGTCGTCTGTTATCAAAACCACTAGCTAGAGACTGTTACTGTGGTCGTCTGTTATCAAAACAACTAGTTAGAGACTGTTACTGTGGTCGTCTGTTATCAAAACCACTAGCTCGAGACTGTTACTGTGGTCGTCTGTTATCAAAACCACTAGCTAGAGACTGTTACTGTGGTCGTCTGTTATCAAAACCACTAGCTCGAGACTGTTACTGTGGTCGTCTGTTATCAAAACAACTAGCTAGAGACTGTTACTGTGGTCGTCTGTTATCAAAACCACTAGCTCGAGACTGTTACTGTGGTCGTCTGTTTTCAAAACCACTAGCTAGAGACTGTTACTGTGGTCGTCTGTTATCAAAACCACTAGCTAGAGACTGTTACTGTAGTCGTCTGTTATCAAAACCACTAGGTAGAGACTGTTACTGTGGGTAGTCTGTTATCCACTGTTTAACAATCTGCATTAACATGTTTTAATGTGGCTCAGATTGTAACCTCGTAGAGACGGTTTGTCATGTTTGGTGAACATTACGGAGAGAGGATGTGACCTGCACATTTTTGAGTTGTTCACTTTGAGTGTCTGTTTCTGTTACTGTGGACGTCTGTTATCAAAACCACTAGCTAGAGACTGTTACTGTGGTCGTCTGTTATCAAAACCACTAGCTAGAGACTGTTACTGTGGTCGTCTGTTATCAAAACAACTAGGTAGAGACTTACTGTGGTCGTCTGTTATCAAAACCACTAGCTAGAGACTGTTACTGTGGTCGTCTGTTATCAAAACCACTAGCTAGAGACTGTTACTGTGGTCGTCTGTTATCAAAACCACTAGCTAGAGACTGTTACTGTGGTCGTCTGTTATCAAAACCACTAGCTAGAGACTGTTACTGTGGGTAGTCCGTTATCAAAACTACTAGCTAGAGACTGTTACTGTGGGTCGTCTGTTATCAAAACCACTAGCTAGAGACTCTTACTGTGGTCGTCTGTTATCAAAACCACTAGCTAGAGACTGTTTCTGTGGTCGTCTGTTATCAAAACCACTAGCTAGAGACTGTTACTGTGGTTGTCTGTTATCAAAACCATTAGCTAGAGACTGTTACTGTGGTCGTCTGTAATCAAAACCACTAGCTAGAGACTCTTACTGTGGTCGTCTGTTATCAAAACCACTAGCTAGAGACTGTTACTGTGGTCGTCTGTTATCAAAACCACTAGCTAGAGACTGTTACTGTGGGTCGTCTGTTATCAAAACCACTAGCTAGAGACTGTTAATGTGGTCGTCTGTTATCAAAACCACTAGCTAGAGACTGTTAATGTGGTCGTCTGTTATCAAAACCACTAGCTAGAGACTGTTACTGTGGGTAGTCTGTTATCAAAACCACTGTCTGTCTAGAACCTGTTACTGTGGTCGTCTGTTATCAAAACCAATGTCTGTCTAGAGACTGTTACTGTGGTCGTCTGTTATCAAAACCACTGTCTGTCTAGAGACTGTTACTGTGGTCGTCTGTTATCAAAATCACTAGCTAGAGACTGTTACTGTGGGTCGTCTGTTATCAAAATCACTAGCTAGAGACTGTTACTGTGGGTCGTCTGTTATCAAAACCACTAGCTAGAGACTGTTACTGTGGGACGTCTGTTATCAAAACCACTAGATAGAGACTGTTACTGTGGGTAGTCTGTTATCAAAACCACTAGCTAGAGACTGTTACTGTGGTCGTCTGTTATCAAAACCATTAGCTAGAGACTGTTACTGTGGTCGTCTGTTATCAAAACCACTAGCGAGAGACTGTTACAGTGGGTAGTCTGTTATCAAAACCACTAGCTAGAGACTGTTACTGTGGGTCGTCTGTTATCAAAACCACTAGCTAGAGACTGTTAATGTGGTCGTCTGTTATCAAAACCACTAGCTAGAGACTGTTTCTGTGGTCGTCTGTTATCAAAACCACTAGCTAGAGACTGTTACTGTGGTCGTCTGTTATCAAAACCATTAGCTAGAGACTGTTACTGTGGTCGTCTGTAATCAAAACCACTAGCTAGAGACTCTTACTGTGGTCGTCTGTTATCAAAACCACTAGCTAGAGACTGTTACTGTGGTCGTCTGTTATCAAAACCACTAGCTAGAGACTGTTACTGTGGGTCGTCTGTTATCAAAACCACTAGCTAGAGACTGTTACTGTGGTCGTCTGTTATCAAAACTACTGTCTGTCTAGAGACTGTTACTGTGGTCGTCTGTTATCAAAACCACTGTCTGTCTAGAGACTGTTACTGTGGTCGTCTGTTATCAAAACAACTAGTTAGAGACTGTTACTGTGGTCGTCTGTTATCAAAACAACTAGGTAGAGACTTACTGTGGTCGTCTGTTATCCAAACCACTAGCTAGAGACTGTTACTGTCGTCGTCTGTTATCAAAACAACTAGGTAGAGACTTACTGTCGTCGTCTGTTATCAAAACCACTAGCTAGAGACTGTTACTGTCGTCGTCTGTTATCAAAACCACTAGCTAGAGACTGTTCCTGTCGTCGTCTGTTATCAAAACCAGTAGCTATAGACTGTTACTGTGGTCGTCTGTTATCAAAACCACTAGCTAGAGACTGTTACTGTGGTCGTCTGTTATCAAAACCACTAGCTAGAGACTGTTACTGTGGTCGTCTGTTATCGAAACCACTAGCTAGAGACTGTTACTGTCGTCGTCTGTTATCAAAACAACTAGGTAGAGACTTACTGTCGTCGTCTGTTATCAAAACCACTAGCTAGAGACTGTTACTGTCATCGTCTGTTATCAAAACCACTAGCTAGAGACTGTTACTGTTGTCGTCTGTTATCAAAACCACTAGCTAGAGACTGTTACTGTGGTCGTCTGTTATCAAAACCACTAGCTAGAGACTGTTACTGTGGTCGTCTGTTATCAAAACCACTAGCTAGAGACTGTTACTGTGGTCGTCTGTTATCAAAACCACTAGCTAGAGACTGTTACTGTGGGTAGTCCGTTATCAAAACTACTAGCTAGAGACTGTTACTGTGGGTCGTCTGTTATCAAAACCACTAGCTAGAGACTCTTACTGTGGTCGTCTGTTATCAAAACCACTAGCTAGAGACTGTTTCTGTGGTCGTCTGTTATCAAAACCACTAGCTAGAGACTGTTACTGTGGTTGTCTGTTATCAAAACCATTAGCTAGAGACTGTTACTGTGGTCGTCTGTAATCAAAACCACTAGCTAGAGACTCTTACTGTGGTCGTCTGTTATCAAAACCACTAGCTAGAGACTGTTACTGTGGTCGTCTGTTATCAAAACCACTAGCTAGAGACTGTTACTGTGGGTCGTCTGTTATCAAAACCACTAGCTAGAGACTGTTAATGTGGTCGTCTGTTATCAAAACCACTAGCTAGAGACTGTTAATGTGGTCGTCTGTTATCAAAACCACTAGCTAGAGACTGTTACTGTGGGTAGTCTGTTATCAAAACCACTGTCTGTCTAGAACCTGTTACTGTGGTCGTCTGTTATCAAAACCAATGTCTGTCTAGAGACTGTTACTGTGGTCGTCTGTTATCAAAACCACTGTCTGTCTAGAGACTGTTACTGTGGTCGTCTGTTATCAAAATCACTAGCTAGAGACTGTTACTGTGGGTCGTCTGTTATCAAAATCACTAGCTAGAGACTGTTACTGTGGGTCGTCTGTTATCAAAACCACTAGCTAGAGACTGTTACTGTGGGACGTCTGTTATCAAAACCACTAGATAGAGACTGTTACTGTGGGTAGTCTGTTATCAAAACCACTAGCTAGAGACTGTTACTGTGGTCGTCTGTTATCAAAACCATTAGCTAGAGACTGTTACTGTGGTCGTCTGTTATCAAAACCACTAGCGAGAGACTGTTACAGTGGGTAGTCTGTTATCAAAACCACTAGCTAGAGACTGTTACTGTGGGTCGTCTGTTATCAAAACCACTAGCTAGAGACTGTTAATGTGGTCGTCTGTTATCAAAACCACTAGCTAGAGACTGTTTCTGTGGTCGTCTGTTATCAAAACCACTAGCTAGAGACTGTTACTGTGGTCGTCTGTTATCAAAACCATTAGCTAGAGACTGTTACTGTGGTCGTCTGTAATCAAAACCACTAGCTAGAGACTCTTACTGTGGTCGTCTGTTATCAAAACCACTAGCTAGAGACTGTTACTGTGGTCGTCTGTTATCAAAACCACTAGCTAGAGACTGTTACTGTGGGTCGTCTGTTATCAAAACCACTAGCTAGAGACTGTTACTGTGGTCGTCTGTTATCAAAACTACTGTCTGTCTAGAGACTGTTACTGTGGTCGTCTGTTATCAAAACCACTGTCTGTCTAGAGACTGTTACTGTGGTCGTCTGTTATCAAAACAACTAGTTAGAGACTGTTACTGTGGTCGTCTGTTATCAAAACAACTAGGTAGAGACTTACTGTGGTCGTCTGTTATCCAAACCACTAGCTAGAGACTGTTACTGTCGTCGTCTGTTATCAAAACAACTAGGTAGAGACTTACTGTCGTCGTCTGTTATCAAAACCACTAGCTAGAGACTGTTACTGTCGTCGTCTGTTATCAAAACCACTAGCTAGAGACTGTTCCTGTCGTCGTCTGTTATCAAAACCAGTAGCTATAGACTGTTACTGTGGTCGTCTGTTATCAAAACCACTAGCTAGAGACTGTTACTGTGGTCGTCTGTTATCAAAACCACTAGCTAGAGACTGTTACTGTGGTCGTCTGTTATCGAAACCACTAGCTAGAGACTGTTACTGTCGTCGTCTGTTATCAAAACAACTAGGTAGAGACTTACTGTCGTCGTCTGTTATCAAAACCACTAGCTAGAGACTGTTACTGTCATCGTCTGTTATCAAAACCACTAGCTAGAGACTGTTACTGTTGTCGTCTGTTATCAAAACCACTAGCTAGAGACTGTTACTGTGGTCGTCTGTTATCAAAACCACTAGCTAGAGACTGTTACTGTGGGTAGTCCGTTATCAAAACTACTAGCTAGAGACTGTTACTGTGGGTCGTCTGTTATCAAAACCACTAGCTAGAGACTCTTACTGTGGTCGTCTGTTATCAAAACCACTAGCTAGAGACTGTTTCTGTGGTCGTCTGTTATCAAAACCACTAGCTAGAGACTGTTACTGTGGTTGTCTGTTATCAAAACCATTAGCTAGAGACTGTTACTGTGGTCGTCTGTAATCAAAACCACTAGCTAGAGACTCTTACTGTGGTCGTCTGTTATCAAAACCACTAGCTAGAGACTGTTACTGTGGTCGTCTGTTATCAAAACCACTAGCTAGAGACTGTTACTGTGGGTCGTCTGTTATCAAAACCACTAGCTAGAGACTGTTAATGTGGTCGTCTGTTATCAAAACCACTAGCTAGAGACTGTTAATGTGGTCGTCTGTTATCAAAACCACTAGCTAGAGACTGTTACTGTGGGTAGTCTGTTATCAAAACCACTGTCTGTCTAGAACCTGTTACTGTGGTCGTCTGTTATCAAAACCAATGTCTGTCTAGAGACTGTTACTGTGGTCGTCTGTTATCAAAACCACTGTCTGTCTAGAGACTGTTACTGTGGTCGTCTGTTATCAAAATCACTAGCTAGAGACTGTTACTGTGGGTCGTCTGTTATCAAAATCACTAGCTAGAGACTGTTACTGTGGGTCGTCTGTTATCAAAACCACTAGCTAGAGACTGTTACTGTGGGACGTCTGTTATCAAAACCACTAGATAGAGACTGTTACTGTGGGTAGTCTGTTATCAAAACCACTAGCTAGAGACTGTTACTGTGGTCGTCTGTTATCAAAACCATTAGCTAGAGACTGTTACTGTGGTCGTCTGTTATCAAAACCACTAGCGAGAGACTGTTACAGTGGGTAGTCTGTTATCAAAACCACTAGCTAGAGACTGTTACTGTGGGTCGTCTGTTATCAAAACCACTAGCTAGAGACTGTTAATGTGGTCGTCTGTTATCAAAACCACTAGCTAGAGACTGTTTCTGTGGTCGTCTGTTATCAAAACCACTAGCTAGAGACTGTTACTGTGGTCGTCTGTTATCAAAACCATTAGCTAGAGACTGTTACTGTGGTCGTCTGTAATCAAAACCACTAGCTAGAGACTCTTACTGTGGTCGTCTGTTATCAAAACCACTAGCTAGAGACTGTTACTGTGGTCGTCTGTTATCAAAACCACTAGCTAGAGACTGTTACTGTGGGTCGTCTGTTATCAAAACCACTAGCTAGAGACTGTTACTGTGGTCGTCTGTTATCAAAACTACTGTCTGTCTAGAGACTGTTACTGTGGTCGTCTGTTATCAAAACCACTGTCTGTCTAGAGACTGTTACTGTGGTCGTCTGTTATCAAAACAACTAGTTAGAGACTGTTACTGTGGTCGTCTGTTATCAAAACAACTAGGTAGAGACTTACTGTGGTCGTCTGTTAACGAAACCACTAGCTAGAGACTGTTACTGTCGTCGTCTGTTATCAAAACAACTAGGTAGAGACTTACTGTCGTCGTCTGTTATCAAAACCACTAGCTAGAGACTGTTACTGTCGTCGTCTGTTATCAAAACCACTAGCTAGAGACTGTTCCTGTCGTCGTCTGTTATCAAAACCAGTAGCTATAGACTGTTACTGTGGTCGTCTGTTATCAAAACCACTAGCTAGAGACTGTTACTGTGGTCGTCTGTTATCAAAACCACTAGCTAGAGACTGTTACTGTGGTCGTCTGTTATCGAAACCACTAGCTAGAGACTGTTACTGTCGTCGTCTGTTATCAAAACAACTAGGTAGAGACTTACTGTCGTCGTCTGTTATCAAAACCACTAGCTAGAGACTGTTACTGTCATCGTCTGTTATCAAAACCACTAGCTAGAGACTGTTACTGTTGTCGTCTGTTATCAAAACCACTAGCTAGAGACTGTTACTGTGGTCGTCTGTTATCAAAACAACTAGTTAGAGACTGTTACTGTGGTCGTCTGTTATCAAAACCACTAGCTCGAGACTGTTACTGTGGTCGTCTGTTATCAAAACCACTAGCTAGAGACTGTTACTGTGGTCGTCTGTTATCAAAACCACTAGCTAGAGACTGTTACTGTGGTCGTCTGTTATCAAAACCACTAGCTCGAGACTGTTACTGTGGTCGTCTGTTATCAAAACAACTAGCTAGAGACTGTTACTGTGGTCGTCTGTTATCAAAACCACTAGCTCGAGACTGTTACTGTGGTCGTCTGTTTTCAAAACCACTAGCTAGAGACTGTTACTGTGGTCGTCTGTTATCAAAACCACTAGCTAGAGACTGTTACTGTAGTCGTCTGTTATCAAAACCACTAGGTAGAGACTGTTACTGTGGGTAGTCTGTTATCCACTGTTTAACAATCTGCATTAACATGTTTTAATGTGGCTCAGATTGTAACCTCGTAGAGACGGTTTGTCATGTTTGGTGAACATTACGGAGAGAGGATGTGACCTGCACATTTTTGAGTTGTTCACTTTGAGTGTCTGTTTCTGTTACTGTGGTCGTCTGTTATCAAAACCACTAGCTAGAGACTGTTACTGTGGTCGTCTGTTATCAAAACCACTAGCTAGAGACTGTTACTGTGGGTAGTCCGTTATCAAAACCACTAGCTAGAGACTGTTACTGTGGGTCGTCTGTTATCAAAACCACTAGCTAGAGACTCTTACTGTGGTCGTCTGTTATCAAAACCACTAGCTAGAGACTGTTTCTGTGGTCGTCTGTTATCAAAACCACTAGCTAGAGACTGTTACTGTGGTTGTCTGTTATCAAAACCATTAGCTAGAGACTGTTACTGTGGGCCGTCTGTAATCAAAACCACTAGCTAGAGACTCTTACTGTGGTCGTCTTTTATCAAAACCACTAGCTAGAGACTGTTACTGTGGTCGTCTGTTATCAAAACCACTAGCTAGAGACTGTTACTGTGGGTCGTCTGTTATCAAAACCACTAGCTAGAGACTGTTAATGTGGTCGTCTGTTATCAAAACCACTAGCTAGAGACTGTTAATGTGGTCGTCTGTTATCAAAACCACTAGCTAGAGACTGTTACTGTGGGTAGTCTGTTATCAAAACCACTGTCTGTCTAGAACCTGTTACTGTGGTCGTCTGTTATCAAAACCACTGTCTGTCTAGAGACTGTTACTGTGGTCGTCTGTTATCAAAACCACTGTCTGTCTAGAGACTGTTAATGTGGTCGTCTGTTATCAAAATCACTAGCTAGAGACTGTTACTGTGGGTCGTCTGTTATCAAAATCACTAGCTAGAGACTGTTACTGTGGGTCGTCTGTTATCAAAACCACTAGCTAGAGACTGTTACTGTGGGTCGTCTGTTATCAAAACCACTAGCTAGAGACTGTTACTGTGGGTAGTCTGTTATCAAAACCACTAGCTAGAGACTGTTACTGTGGTCGTCTGTTATCAAAACCATTAGCTAGAGACTGTTACTGTGGTCGTCTGTTATCAAAACCACTAGCTAGAGACTGTTTCTGTGGTCGTCTGTTATCAAAACCACTAGCTAGAGACTTTTACTGTGGTCGTCTGTTATCAAAACCATTAGCTAGAGACTGTTACTGTGGTCGTCTGTAATCAAAACCACTAGCTAGAGACTCTTACTGTGGTCGTCTGTTATCAAAACCACTAGCTAGAGACTGTTACTGTGGTCGTCTGTTATCAAAACCACTAGCTAGAGACTGTTACTGTGGGTCGTCTGTTATCAAAACCACTAGCTAGAGACTGTTACTGTGGGTCGTCTGTTATCAAAACCACTAGCTAGAGACTGTTAATGTGGTCGTCTGTTATCAAAACCACTAGCTAGAGACTGTTAATGTGGTCGTCCGTTATCAAAACCACTAGCTAGAGACTGTTACTGTGGGTAGTCTGTTATCAAAACCACTGTCTGTCTAGAGACTGTTACTGTGGTCGTCTGTTATCAAAACCACTGTCTGTCGAGAGACTGTTACTGTGGTCGTCTGTTATCAAAACCACTGTCTGTCTAGAGACTGTTACTGTGGTCGTCTGTTATCAAAACCACTGTCTGTCTAGAGACTGTTACTGTGGTCGTCTGTTATCAAAACCTCTGTCTGTCTAGAGACTGTTACTGTGGTCGTCTGTTATCAAAACCACTAGCTAGAGACTGTTACTGTGGTCGTCTGTTTTCAAAACCACTAGCTAGAGACTGTTACTGTGGTCGTCTGTTATCAAAACCACTAGGTAGAGACTATTACTGTGGGTAGTTTGTTATCCACTGTTTAACAATCTGCATTAACATGTTTTAATGTGGCTCAGATCGTTACCTCGTAGAGACGGTTTGTCATGTTTGGTGAACATTACGGAGAGAGGATGTGACCTGCACCTTTTTGAGTTGTTCACTTTGAGTGTCTGTTTCTGTTACTGTGGTCGTCTGTTATCAAAACCACTAGCTAGAGACTGTTAATGTGGTCGTCTGTTATCAAAACCACTAGCTAGAGACTGTTACTGTGGTCGTCTGTTTTCAAAACCACTAGCTAGAGACTGTTACTGTGGTCGTCTGTTATCAAAACCACTAGGTAGAGACTATTACTGTGGGTAGTTTGTTATCCACTGTTTAACAATCTGCATTAACATGTTTTAATGTGGCTCAGATCGTTACCTCGTAGAGACGGTTTGTCATGTTTGGTGAACATTACGGAGAGAGGATGTGACCTGCACCTTTTTGAGTTGTTCACTTTGAGTGTCTGTTTCTGTTACTGTGGTCGTCTGTTATCAAAACCACTAGCTAGAGACTGTTAATGTGGTCGTCTGTTATCAAAACCACTAGCTAGAGACTGTTAATGTGGTCGTCTGTTATCAAAACCACTAGCTAGAGACTGTTAATGTGGTCGTCTGTTATCGAAACCACTAGCTAGAGACTGTTACTGTGGTCGTCTGTTATCGAAACCACTAGCTAGAGACTGTTACTGTGGTCGTCTGTTATCAAAACCACTAGCTAGAGACTGTTACTGTGGTCGTCTGTTATCAAAACCACTAGCTAGAGACTGTTACTGTGGATAGTCCGTTATCAAAACCACTAGCTAGAGACTGTTACTGTGGGTCGTCTGTTATCAAAACCACTAGCTAGAGACTCTTACTGTGGTCGTCTGTTATCAAAACCACTAGCTAGAGACTGTTTCTGTGGTCGTCTGTTATCAAAACCACTAGCTAGAGACTGTTACTGTGGTTGTCTGTTATCAAAACCATTAGCTAGAGACTGTTACTGTGGTCGTCTGTAATCAAAACCACTAGCTAGAGACTCTTACTGTGGTCGTCTGTTATCAAAACCACTAGCTAGAGACTGTTACTGTGGTCGTCTGTTATCAAAACCACTAGCTAGAGACTGTTACTGTGGGTCGTCTGTTATCAAAACCACTAGCTAGAGACTGTTAATGTGGTCGTCTGTTATCAAAACCACTAGCTAGAGACTGTTAATGTGGTCGTCTGTTATCAAAACCACTAGCTAGAGACTGTTACTGTGGGTAGTCTGTTATCAAAACCACTGTCTGTCTAGAACCTGTTACTGTGGTCGTCTGTTATCAAAACCACTGTCTGTCTAGAGACTGTTACTGTGGTCGTCTGTTATCAAAACCACTGTCTGTCTAGAGACTGTTACTGTGGTCGTCTGTTATCAAAATCACTAGCTAGAGACTGTTACTGTGGGTCGTCTGTTATCAAAATCACTAGCTAGAGACTGTTACTGTGGGTCGTCTGTTATCAAAACCACTAGCTAGAGACTGTTACTGTGGGTCGTCTGTTATCAAAACCACTAGCTAGAGACTGTTACTGTGGGTAGTCTGTTATCAAAACCACTAGCTAGAGACTGTTACTGTGGTCGTCTGTTATCAAAACCATTAGCTAGAGACTGTTACTGTGGTCGTCTGTTATCAAAACCACTAGCGAGAGACTGTTACTGTGGGTAGTCTGTTATCAAAACCACTAGCTAGAGACTGTTACTGTGGGTCGTCTGTTATCAAAACCACTAGCTAGAGACTGTTAATGTGGTCGTCTGTTATCAAAACCACTAGCTAGAGACTGTTTCTGTGGTCGTCTGTTATCAAAACCACTAGCTAGAGACTGTTACTGTGGTCGTCTGTTATCAAAACCATTAGCTAGAGACTGTTACTGTGGTCGTCTGTAATCAAAACCACTAGCTAGAGACTCTTACTGTGGTCGTCTGTTATCAAAACCACTAGCTAGAGACTGTTACTGTGGTCGTCTGTTATCAAAACCACTAGCTAGAGACTGTTACTGTGGGTCGTCTGTTATCAAAACCACTAGCTAGAGACTGTTACTGTGGTCGTCTGTTATCAAAACTACTGTCTGTCTAGAGACTGTTACTGTGGTCGTCTGTTATCAAAACCACTGTCTGTCTAGAGACTGTTACTGTGGTCGTCTGTTATCAAAACAACTAGTTAGAGACTGTTACTGTGGTCGTCTGTTATCAAAACAACTAGGTAGAAACTTACTGTGGTCGTCTGTTATCGAAACCACTAGCTAGAGACTGTTACTGTCGTCGTCTGTTATCAAAACAACTAGGTAGAGACTTACTGTCGTCGTCTGTTATCAAAACCACTAGCTAGAGACTGTTACTGTCGTCGTCTGTTATCAAAACCACTAGCTAGAGACTGTTCCTGTCGTCGTCTGTTATCAAAACCAGTAGCTATAGACTGTTACTGTGGTCGTCTGTTATCAAAACCACTAGCTAGAGACTGTTACTGTGGTCGTCTGTTATCAAAACCACTAGCTAGAGACTGTTACTGTGGTCGTCTGTTATCGAAACCACTAGCTAGAGACTGTTACTGTCGTCGTCTGTTATCAAAACAACTAGGTAGAGACTTACTGTCGTCGTCTGTTATCAAAACCACTAGCTAGAGACTGTTACTGTCATCGTCTGTTATCAAAACCACTAGCTAGAGACTGTTACTGTTGTCGTCTGTTATCAAAACCACTAGCTAGAGACTGTTACTGTGGTCGTCTGTTATCAAAACAACTAGTTAGAGACTTTTACTGTGGTCGTCTGTTATCAAAACCACTAGCTCGAGACTGTTACTGTGGTCGTCTGTTATCAAAACCACTAGCTAGAGACTGTTACTGTGGTCGTCTGTTATCAAAACCACTAGCTAGAGACTGTTACTGTGGTCGTCTGTTATCAAAACAACTAGCTAGAGACTGTTACTGTGGTCGTCTGTTATCAAAACCACTAGCTCGAGACTGTTACTGTGGTCGTCTGTTTTCAAAACCACTAGCTAGAGACTGTTACTGTGGTCGTCTGTTATCAAAACCACTAGCTAGAGACTGTTACTGTAGTCGTCTGTTATCAAAACCACTAGGTAGAGACTGTTACTGTGGGTAGTCTGTTATCCACTGTTTAACAATCTGCATTAACATGTTTTAATGTGGCTCAGATTGTAACCTCGTAGAGACGGTTTGTCATGTTTGGTGAACATTACGGAGAGAGGATGTGACCTGCACATTTTTGAGTTGTTCACTTTGAGTGTCTGTTTCTGTTACTGTGGTCGTCTGTTATCAAAACCACTAGCTAGAGACTGTTACTGTGGTCGTCTGTTATCAAAACCACTAGCTAGAGACTGTTACTGTGGTCGTCTGTTATCAAAACAACTAGGTAGAGACTTACTGTGGTCGTCTGTTATCAAAACCACTAGCTAGAGACTGTTACTGTGGTCGTCTGTTATCAAAACCACTAGCTAGAGACTGTTACTGTGGTCGTCTGTTATCAAAACCACTAGCTAGAGACTGTTACTGTGGGTAGTCCGTTATCAAAACCACTAGCTAGAGACTGTTACTGTGGGTCGTCTGTTATCAAAACCACTAGCTAGAGACTCTTACTGTGGTCGTCTGTTATCAAAACCACTAGCTAGAGACTGTTTCTGTGGTCGTCTGTTATCAAAACCACTAGCTAGAGACTGTTACTGTGGTCGTCTGTTATCAAAACCATTAGCTAGAGACTGTTACTGTGGGTAGTCTGTTATCAAAACCACTGTCTGTCTAGAACCTGTTACTGTGGTCGTCTGTTATCAAAACCACTGTCTGTCTAGAGACTGTTACTGTGGTCGTCTGTTATCAAAACCACTGTCTGTCTAGAGACTGTTACTGTGGTCGTCTGTTATCAAAATCACTAGCTAGAGACTGTTACTGTGGGTCGTCTGTTATCAAAATCACTAGCTAGAGACTGTTACTGTGGGTCGTCTGTTATCAAAACCACTAGCTAGAGACTGTTACTGTGGGTCGTCTGTTACAAAACCACTAGCTAGAGACTGTTACTGTGGGTAGTCTGTTATCAAAACCACTAGCTAGAGACTGTTACTGTGGTCGTCTGTTATCAAAACCATTAGCTAGAGACTGTTACTGTGGTCGTCTGTTATCAAAACCACTAGCGAGAGACTGTTACTGTGGGTAGTCTGTTATCAAAACCACTAGCTAGAGACTGTTACTGTGGGTCGTCTGTTATCAAAACCACTAGCTAGAGACTGTTAATGTGGTCGTCTGTTATCAAAACCACTAGCTAGAGACTGTTTCTGTGGTCGTCTGTTATCAAAACCACTGTCTGTCTAGAGACTGTTACTGTGGTCGTCTGTTATCAAAACCACTGTCTGTCTAGAGACTGTTACTGTGGTCGTCTGTTATCAAAACCTCTGTCTGTCTAGAGACTGTTACTGTGGTCGTCTGTTATCAAAACCACTAGCTAGAGACTGTTACTGTGGTCGTCTGTTTTCAAAACCACTAGCTAGAGACTGTTACTGTGGTCGTCTGTTATCAAAACCACTAGGTAGAGACTGTTACTGTGGGTAGTTTGTTATCCACTGTTTAACAATCTGCATTAACATGTTTTAATGTGGCTCAGATCGTTACCTCGTAGAGACGGTTTGTCATGTTTGGTGAACATTACGGAGAGAGGTTGTGACCTGCACCTTTTTGAGTTGTTCACTTTGAGTGTCTGTTTCTGTTACTGTGGTCGTCTGTTATCAAAACCACTAGCTAGAGACTGTTAATGTGGTCGTCTGTTATCAAAACCACTAGCTAGAGACTGTTACTGTGGTCGTCTGTTATCGAAACCACTAGCTAGAGACTGTTACTGTCGTCGTCTGTTATCAAAACCACTAGTTAGAGACTGTTACTGTCGTCGTCTGTTATCAAAACCACTAGCTCGAGACTGTTACTGTGGTCGTCTGTTATCAAAACCACTAGCTAGAGACTGTTACTGTGGTCGTCTGTTTTCAAAACCACTAGCTAGAGACTGTTACTGTGGTCATCTGTTATCAAAACCACTAGCTCGAGACTGTTACTGTGGTCGTCTGTTATCAAAACCAAAAGCTCGAGACTGTTACTGTGGTCGTCTGTTATCAAAACCACTAGCTAGAGACTGTTACTGTGGTCGTCTGTTATCAAAACCACTAGCTAGAGACTGTTACTGTGGGTAGTCTGTTATCAAAACCACTGTCTGTCTAGAACCTGTTACTGTGGTCGTCTGTTATCAAAACCACTGTCTGTCTAGAGACTGTTACTGTGGTCGTCTGTTATCAAAACCACTGTCTGTCTAGAGACTGTTACTGTGGTCGTCTGTTATCAAAATCACTAGCTAGAGACTGTTACTGTGGGTCGTCTGTTATCAAAATCACTAGCTAGAGACTGTTACTGTGGGTCGTCTGTTATCAAAACCACTAGCTAGAGACTGTTACTGTGGGTCGTTTGTTATCAAAACCACTAGCTAGAGACTGTTACTGTGGGTAGTCTGTTATCAAAACCACTAGCTAGAGACTGTTACTGTGGTCGTCTGTTATCAAAACCATTAGCTAGAGACTGTTACTGTGGTCGTCTGTTATCAAAACCACTAGCGAGAGACTGTTACTGTGGGTAGTCTGTTATCAAAACCACTAGCTAGAGACTGTTACTGTGGGTCGTCTGTTATCAAAACCACTAGCTAGAGACTGTTAATGTGGTCGTCTGTTATCAAAACCACTAGCTAGAGACTGTTTCTGTGGTCGTCTGTTATCAAAACCACTAGCTAGAGACTGTTACTGTGGTCGTCTGTTATCAAAACCATTAGCTAGAGACTGTTACTGTGGTCGTCTGTAATCAAAACCACTAGCTAGAGACTCTTACTGTGGTCGTCTGTTATCAAAACCACTAGCTAGAGACTGTTACTGTGGTCGTCTGTTATCAAAACCACTAGCTAGAGACTGTTACTGTGGGTCGTCTGTTATCAAAACCACTAGCTAGAGACTGTTACTGTGGGTCGTCTGTTATCAAAACCACTAGCTAGAGACTGTTAATGTGGTCGTCTGTTATCAAAACCACTAGCTAGAGACTGTTAATGTGGTCGTCCGTTATCAAAACCACTAGCTAGAGACTGTTACTGTGGGTAGTCTGTTATCAAAACCACTGTCTGTCTAGAGACTGTTACTGTGGTCGTCTGTTATCAAAACCACTGTCTGTCGAGAGACTGTTACTGTGGTCGTCTGTTATCAAAACCACTGTCTGTCTAGAGACTGTTACTGTGGTCGTCTGTTATCAAAACCACTAGCTAGAGACTGTTACTGTTGTCGTCTGTTTTCAAAACCACTAGCTAGAGACTGTTACTGTGGTCGTCTGTTATCAAAACCACTAGGTAGAGACTGTTACTGTGGGTAGTTTGTTATCCACTGTTTAACAATCTGCATTAACATGTTTTAATGTGGCTCAGATCGTTACCTCGTAGAGACGGTTTGTCATGTTTGGTGAACATTACGGAGAGAGGATGTGACCTGCACCTTTTTGAGTTGTTCACTTTGAGTGTCTGTTTCTGTTACTGTGGTCGTCTGTTATCAAAACCACTAGCTAGAGACTGTTAATGTGGTCGTCTGTTATCAAAACCACTAGCTAGAGACTGTTACTGTGGTCGTCTGTTATCGAAACCACTAGCTAGAGACTGTTACTGTCGTCGTATGTTATCAAAACCACTAGTTAGAGACTGTTACTGTCGTCGTCTGTTATCAAAACCACTAGCTCGAGACTGTTACTGTGGTCGTCTGTTATCAAAACCACTAGCTAGAGACTGTTACTGTGGTCGTCTGTTTTCAAAACCACTAGCTAGAGACTGTTACTGTGGTCATCTGTTATCAAAACCACTAGCTCGAGACTGTTACTGTGGTCGTCTGTTATCAAAACCAAAAGCTCGAGACTGTTACTGTGGTCGTCTGTTATCAAAACCACTAGCTAGAGACTGTTACTGTGGTCGTCTGTTATCAAAACCACTAGCTCGAGACTGTTACTGTGGTCGTCTGTTATCAAAACCACTAGCTAGAGACTGTTACTGTGGTCGTCTGTTTTCAAAACCACTAGATAGAGATCGTTACTGTGGTCGTCTGTTATCAAAACCACTAGCTCGAGACTGTTACTGTGGTCGTCTGTTATCAAAACAACTTGCTAGAGACTGTTACTGTGGTCGTCTGTTATCAAAACCACTAGGTAGAGACTGTTACTGTGGGTAGTTTGTTATCCACTGTTTAACAATCTGCATTAACATGTTTTAATGTGGCTCAGATCGTTACCTCGTAGAGACGGTTTGTCATGTTTGGTGAACATTACGGAGAGAGGATGTGACCTGCACCTTTTTGAGTTGTTCACTTTGAGTGTCTGTTTCTGTTACTGTGGTCGTCTGTTATCAAAACCACTAGCTAGAGACTGTTACTGTGGTCGTCTGTTATCAAAACCACTAGCTAGAGACTGTTACTGTGGTCGTCTGTTATCAAAACAACTAGGTAGAGACTTACTGTGGTCGTCTGTTATCAAAACCACTAGCTAGAGACTGTTACTGTGGTCGTCTGTTATCAAAACCACTAGCTAGAGACTGTTACTGTGGTCGTCTGTTATCAAAACCACTAGCTAGAGACTGTTACTGTGGTCGTCTGTTATCAAAACCACTAGCTAGAGACTGTTACTGTGGTCGTCTGTTATCAAACCCACTAGCTAGAGACTGTTACTGTGGGTCGTCTGTTATCAAAACCACTAGCTAGAGACTGTTACTGTGGTCGTCTGTTATCGAAACCACTAGCTAGAGACTGTTACTGTCGTCGTCTGTTATCAAAACAACTAGGTAGAGACTTACTGTCGTCGTCTGTTATCAAAACCACTAGCTAGAGACTGTTACTGTCGTCGTCTGTTATCAAAACCACTAGCTAGAAACTGTTACTGTCGTCGTCTGTTATCAAAACCACTAGCTAGAGACTGTTACTGTGGTCGTCTGTTATCAAAACAACTAGTTCGAGACTGTTACTGTGGTCGTCTGTTATCAAAACCACTAGCTAGAGACTCTTACTGTGGTCGTCTGTTATCAAAACCACTAGCTAGAGACTGTTACTGTGGTCGTCTGTTATCAAAACCACTAGCTCGAGACTGTTACTGTGGTCGTCTGTTATCAAAACCACTAGCTAGAGAATGTTACTGTGGTCGTCTGTTATCAAAACCACTAGCTAGAGACTGTTACTGTCGTCGTCTGTTATCGAAACAACTAGGTAGAGACTTACTGTCGTCGTCTGTTATCAAAACCACTAGCTAGAGACTGTTACTGTCGTCGTCTGTTATCAAAACCACTAGCTAGAGACTGTTACTGTGGTCGTCTGTTATCAAAACCACTAGCTAGAGACTGTTACTGTGGTCGTCTGTTATCAAAACAACTAGTTAGAGACTGTTACTGTGGTCGTCTGTTATCAAAACAACTAGGTAGAGACTTACTGTGGTCGTCTGTTATCGAAACCACTAGCTAGAGACTGTTACTGTCGTCGTCTGTTATCAAAACAACTAGGTAGAGACTTACTGTCGCCGTCTGTTATCAAAACCACTAGCTAGAGACTGTTACTGTCGTCGTCTGTTATCAAAACCACTAGCTAGAGACTGTTACTGTCGGCGTCTGTTATCAAAACCACAAGCTAGAGACTGTTACTGTGGTCGTCTGTTAATAAAAACCACTAGCTAGAGACTGTTACTGTGGTCGTCTGTTATCAAAACCACTAGCTAGAGACTGTTACTGTGGTCGTCTGTTATCAAAACCACTAGCTAGAGACTGTTACTGTGGTCGTCTGTTATCGAAACCACTAGCTAGAGACTGTTACTGTGGTCATCTGTTATCAAAACAACTAGGTAGAGACTTACTGTCGTCGTCTGTTATCAAAACCACTAGCTAGAGACTGTTACTGTCGTCGTCTGTTATCAAAACCACTAGCAAGAGACTGTTACTGTTGTCGTCTGTTATCAAAACCACTAGCTAGAGACTGTTACTGTGGTCGTCTGTTATCAAAAGCACTAGCTCGAGACTGTTACTGTGGTCGTCTGTTATCAAAACCACTAGCTAGAGACTGTTACTGTGGTCGTCTGTTATCAAAACAACTAGCTAGAGACTGTTACTGTGGTCGTCTGTTATCAAAACCACTAGCTCGAGACTGTTACTGTGGTCGTCTGTTATCACAACCACTAGCTAGAGACTGTTACTGTGGTCGTCTGTTATCAAAACCACTAGCTAGAGACTGTTACTGTGGTCGTCTGTTATCAAAACCACTGTCTGTCTAGAGACTGTTACTGTGGTCGTCTGTTATCAAAACCACTGTCTGTCTAGAGACTGTTACTGTGGTCGTCTGTTATCATAACCACTGTCTGTCTAGAGACTGTTACTGTGGTCGTCTGTTATCAAAACCACTAGCTAGAGACTGTTACTGTGGTCGTCTGTTATCAAAATCACTAGCTAGAGACTGTTACTGTCGTCGTCTGTTATCAAAACCACAAGCTAGAGACTGTTACTGTGGTCGTCTGTTATCAAAACCACTAGCTAGAGACTGTTACTGTGGTCGTCTGTTATCAAAACCACTAGCTAGAGACTGTTACTGTGGTCGTCTGTTATCGAAACCACTAGCTAGAGACTGTTACTGTCGTCGTCTGTTATCAAAACAACTAGGTAGAGACTTACTGTCGTCGTCTGTTATCAAAACCACTAGCTAGAGACTGTTACTGTCGTCGTCTGTTATCAAAACCACTAGCTAGAGACTGTTTCTGTGGTCGTCTGTTATCAAAACCACTAGCTCGAGACTGTTACTGTGGTCGTCTGTTATCAAAAAAACTAGCTAGAGACTGTTACTGTGGTCGTCTGTTATCAAAACCACTAGCTCGAGACTGTTACTGTGGTCGTCTGTTTTCAAAACCACTAGCTAGAGACTGTTACTGTGGTCGTCTGTTATCAAAACCACTAGCTAGAGACTGTTACTGTGGGTAGTCTGTTATCAAAACCACTAGGTAGAGACTGTTACTGTGGGTAGTCTGTTATCCACTGTTTAACAATCTGCATTAACATGTTTTAATGTGGCTCAGATTGTTACCTCGTAGAGACGGTTTGTCATGTTTGGTGAACATTACGGAGAGAGGATGTGACCTGCACATTTTTGAGTTGTTCACTTTGAGTGTCTGTTTCTGTTACTGTGGTCGTCTGTTATCAAAACCACTAGCTAGAGACTGTTACTGTGGTCGTCTGTTATCAAAACCACTAGCTAGAGACTGTTACTGTGGTCGTCTGTTATCAAAACAACTAGGTAGAGACTTACTGTGGTCGTCTGTTATCAAAACCACTAGCTAGAGACTGTTACTGTGGTCGTCTGTTATCACAACCACTAGCTAGAGACTGTTACTGTGGTCGTCTGTTATCAAAACCACTAGCTAGAGACTGTTACTGTGGTCGTCTGTTATCAAAACCACTGTCTGTCTAGAGACTGTTACTGTGGTCGTCTGTTATCAAAACCACTGTCTGTCTAGAGACTGTTACTGTGGTCGTCTGTTATCAAAATCACTAGCTAGAGACTGTTACTGTGGGTCGTCTGTTATCAAAATCACTAGCTAGAGACTGTTACTCTGGGTCGTCTGTTATCAAAACCACTAGCTAGAGACTGTTACTGTGGTCGTCTGTTATCAAAACCATTAGCTAGAGACTGTTACTGTGGTCGTCTGTTATCAAAACCACTAGCTAGAGACTGTTACTGTGGGTAGTCTGTTATCAAAACCACTAGCTAGAGACTGTTACTGTGGGTTGTCTGTTATCAAAACCACTAGCTAGAGACTGTTAATGTGGTCGTCTGTTATCAAAACCACTAGCTAGAGACTGTTTCTGTGGTCGTCTGTTATCAAAACCACTAGCTAGAGACTGTTACTGTGGTCGTCTGTTATCAAAACAATTAGCTAGAGACTGTTACTGTGGTCGTCTGTAATCAAAACCACTAGCTAGAGACTCTTACTGTGGTCGTCTGTTATCAAAACCACTAGCTAGAGACTGTTACTGTGGTCTTCTGTTATCAAAACCACTAGCTCGAGACTGTTACTGTGGTCGTCTGTTATCAAAACCACTAGCTAGAGACTGTTACTGTGGTCGTCTGTTTTCAAAACCACTAGCTAGAGACTGTTACTGTGGTCATCTGTTATCAAAACCACTAGCTCGAGACTGTTACTGTGGTCGTCTGTTATCAAAACCAAAAGCTCGAGACTGTTACTGTGGTCGTCTGTTATCAAAACCACTAGCTAGAGACTGTTACTGTGGTCGTCTGTTATCAAAACCACTAGCTCGAGACTGTTACTGTGGTCGTCTGTTATCAAAACCACTAGCTAGAGACTGTTACTGTGGTCGTCTGTTTTCAAAACCACTAGATAGAGATCGTTACTGTGGTCGTCTGTTATCAAAACCACTAGCTCGAGACTGTTACTGTGGTCGTCTGTTATCAAAACAACTTGCTAGAGACTGTTACTGTGGTCGTCTGTTATCAAAACCACTAGGTAGAGACTGTTACTGTGGGTAGTTTGTTATCCACTGTTTAACAATCTGCATTAACATGTTTTAATGTGGCTCAGATCGTTACCTCGTAGAGACGGTTTGTCATGTTTGGTGAACATTACGGAGAGAGGATGTGACCTGCACCTTTTTGAGTTGTTCACTTTGAGTGTCTGTTTCTGTTACTGTGGTCGTCTGTTATCAAAACCACTAGCTAGAGACTGTTACTGTGGTCGTCTGTTATCAAAACCACTAGCTAGAGACTGTTACTGTGGTCGTCTGTTATCAAAACAACTAGGTAGAGACTTACTGTGGTCGTCTGTTATCAAAACCACTAGCTAGAGACTGTTACTGTGGTCGTCTGTTATCAAAACCACTAGCTAGAGACTGTTACTGTGGTCGTCTGTTATCAAAACCACTAGCTAGAGACTGTTACTGTGGTCGTCTGTTATCAAAACCACTAGCTAGAGACTGTTACTGTGGTCGTCTGTTATCAAACCCACTAGCTAGAGACTGTTACTGTGGGTCGTCTGTTATCAAAACCACTAGCTAGAGACTGTTACTGTGGTCGTCTGTTATCGAAACCACTAGCTAGAGACTGTTACTGTCGTCGTCTGTTATCAAAACAACTAGGTAGAGACTTACTGTCGTCGTCTGTTATCAAAACCACTAGCTAGAGACTGTTACTGTCGTCGTCTGTTATCAAAACCACTAGCTAGAAACTGTTACTGTCGTCGTCTGTTATCAAAACCACTAGCTAGAGACTGTTACTGTGGTCGTCTGTTATCAAAACAACTAGTTCGAGACTGTTACTGTGGTCGTCTGTTATCAAAACCACTAGCTAGAGACTCTTACTGTGTTCGTCTGTTATCAAAACCACTAGCTAGAGACTGTTACTGTGGTCGTCTGTTATCAAAACCACTAGCTCGAGACTGTTACTGTGGTCGTCTGTTATCAAAACCACTAGCTAGAGAATGTTACTGTGGTCGTCTGTTATCAAAACCACTAGCTAGAGACTGTTACTGTCGTCGTCTGTTATCGAAACAACTAGGTAGAGACTTACTGTCGTCGTCTGTTATCAAAACAACTAGTTAGAGACTGTTACTGTGGTCGTCTGTTATCAAAACAACTAGGTAGAGACTTACTGTGGTCGTCTGTTATCGAAACCACTAGCTAGAGACTGTTACTGTCGTCGTCTGTTATCAAAACAACTAGGTAGAGACTTACTGTCGCCGTCTGTTATCAAAACCACTAGCTAGAGATTGTTACTGTCGTCGTCTGTTATCAAAACCACTAGCTAGAGACTGTTACTGTCGGCGTCTGTTATCAAAACCACAAGCTAGAGACTGTTACTGTGGTCGTCTGTTAATAAAAACCACTAGCTAGAGACTGTTACTGTGGTCGTCTGTTATCAAAACCACTAGCTAGAGACTGTTACTGTGGTCGTCTGTTATCAAAACCACTAGCTAGAGACTGTTACTGTGGTCGTCTGTTATCGAAACCACTAGCTAGAGACTGTTACTGTGGTCGTCTGTTATCAAAACAACTAGGTAGAGACTTACTGTCGTCGTCTGTTATCAAAACCACTAGCTAGAGACTGTTACTGTCGTCGTCTGTTATCAAAACCACTAGCAAGAGACTGTTACTGTTGTCGTCTGTTATCAAAACCACTAGCTAGAGACTGTTACTGTGGTCGTCTGTTATCAAAAGCACTAGCTCGAGACTGTTACTGTGGTCGTCTGTTATCAAAACCACTAGCTAGAGACTGTTACTGTGGTCGTCTGTTATCAAAACAACTAGCTAGAGACTGTTACTGTGGTCGTCTGTTATCAAAACCACTAGCTCGAGACTGTTACTGTGGTCGTCTGTTATCACAACCACTAGCTAGAGACTGTTACTGTGGTCGTCTGTTATCAAAACCACTAGCTAGAGACTGTTACTGTGGTCGTCTGTTATCAAAACCACTGTCTGTCTAGAGACTGTTACTGTGGTCGTCTGTTATCAAAACCACTGTCTGTCTAGAGACTGTTACTGTGGTCGTCTGTTATCATAACCACTGTCTGTCTAGAGACTGTTACTGTGGTCGTCTGTTATCAAAACCACTAGCTAGAGACTGTTACTGTGGTCGTCTGTTATCAAAATCACTAGCTAGAGACTGTTACTGTCGTCGTCTGTTATCAAAACCACTAGCTAGAGACTGTTACTGTGGTCGTCTGTTATCAAAACAACTAGCTAGAGACTGTTACTGTGGTCGTCTGTTATCAAAACCACTAGCTCGAGACTGTTACTGTGGTCGTCTGTTATCACAACCACTAGCTAGAGACTGTTACTGTGGTCGTCTGTTATCAAAACCACTAGCTAGAGACTGTTACTGTGGTCGTCTGTTATCAAAACCACTGTCTGTCTAGAGACTGTTACTGTGGTCGTCTGTTATCAAAACCACTGTCTGTCTAGAGACTGTTACTGTGGTCGTCTGTTATCATAACCACTGTCTGTCTAGAGACTGTTACTGTGGTCGTCTGTTATCAAAACCACTAGCTAGAGACTGTTACTGTGGTCGTCTGTTATCAAAATCACTAGCTAGAGACTGTTACTGTCGTCGTCTGTTATCAAAACCACAAGCTAGAGACTGTTACTGTGGTCGTCTGTTATCAAAACCACTAGCTAGAGACTGTTACTGTGGTCGTCTGTTATCAAAACCACTAGCTAGAGACTGTTACTGTGGTCGTCTGTTATCGAAACCACTAGCTAGAGACTGTTACTGTCGTCGTCTGTTATCAAAACAACTAGGTAGAGACTTACTGTCGTCGTCTGTTATCAAAACCACTAGCTAGAGACTGTTACTGTCGTCGTCTGTTATCAAAACCACTAGCTAGAGACTGTTTCTGTGGTCGTCTGTTATCAAAACCACTAGCTCGAGACTGTTACTGTGGTCGTCTGTTATCAAAAAAACTAGCTAGAGACTGTTACTGTGGTCGTCTGTTATCAAAACCACTAGCTCGAGACTGTTACTGTGGTCGTCTGTTTTCAAAACCACTAGCTAGAGACTGTTACTGTGGTCGTCTGTTATCAAAACCACTAGCTAGAGACTGTTACTGTGGGTAGTCTGTTATCAAAACCACTAGGTAGAGACTGTTACTGTGGGTAGTCTGTTATCCACTGTTTAACAATCTGCATTAACATGTTTTAATGTGGCTCAGATTGTTACCTCGTAGAGACGGTTTGTCATGTTTGGTGAACATTACGGAGAGAGGATGTGACCTGCACATTTTTGAGTTGTTCACTTTGAGTGTCTGTTTCTGTTACTGTGGTCGTCTGTTATCAAAACCACTAGCTAGAGACTGTTACTGTGGTCGTCTGTTATCAAAACCACTAGCTAGAGACTGTTACTGTGGTCGTCTGTTATCAAAACAACTAGGTAGAGACTTACTGTGGTCGTCTGTTATCAAAACCACTAGCTAGAGACTGTTACTGTGGTCGTCTGTTATCACAACCACTAGCTAGAGACTGTTACTGTGGTCGTCTGTTATCAAAACCACTAGCTAGAGACTGTTACTGTGGTCGTCTGTTATCAAAACCACTGTCTGTCTAGAGACTGTTACTGTGGTCGTCTGTTATCAAAACCACTGTCTGTCTAGAGACTGTTACTGTGGTCGTCTGTTATCAAAACCACTGTCTGTCTAGAGACTGTTACTGTGGTCGTCTGTTATCAAAACCACTGTCTGTCTAGAGACTGTTACTGTGGTCGTCTGTTATCAAAATCACTAGCTAGACACTGTTACTGTGGGTCGTCTGTTATCAAAATCACTAGCTAGAGACTGTTACTCTGGGTCGTCTGTTATCAAAACCACTAGCTAGAGACTGTTACTGTGGTCGTCTGTTATCAAAACAACTAGGTAGAGACTTACTGTGGTCGTCTGTTATCAAAACCACTAGCTAGAGACTGTTACTGTGGTCGTCTGTTATCACAACCACTAGCTAGAGACTGTTACTGTGGTCGTCTGTTATCAAAACCACTAGCTAGAGACTGTTACTGTGGTCGTCTGTTATCAAAACCACTGTCTGTCTAGAGACTGTTACTGTGGTCGTCTGTTATCAAAACCACTGTCTGTCTAGAGACTGTTACTGTGGTCGTCTGTTATCAAAACCACTGTCTGTCTAGAGACTGTTACTGTGGTCGTCTGTTATCAAAACCACTGTCTGTCTAGAGACTGTTACTGTGGTCGTCTGTTATCAAAATCACTAGCTAGAGACTGTTACTGTGGGTCGTCTGTTATCAAAATCACTAGCTAGAGACTGTTACTCTGGGTCGTCTGTTATCAAAACCACTAGCTAGAGACTGTTACTGTGGTCGTCTGTTATCAAAACCATTAGCTAGAGACTGTTACTGTGGTCGTCTGTTATCAAAACCACTAGCTAGAGACTGTTACTGTGGGTAGTCTGTTATCAAAACCACTAGCTAGAGACTGTTACTGTGGGTTGTCTGTTATCAAAACCACTAGCTAGAGACTGTTAATGTGGTCGTCTGTTATCAAAACCACTAGCTAGAGACTGTTTCTGTGGTCGTCTGTTATCAAAACCACTAGCTAGAGACTGTTACTGTGGTCGTCTGTTATCAAAACAATTAGCTAGAGACTGTTACTGTGGTCGTCTGTAATCAAAACCACTAGCTAGAGACTCTTACTGTGGTCGTCTGTTATCAAAACCACTAGCTAGAGACTGTTACTGTGGTCTTCTGTTATCAAAACCACTAGCTAGAGACTGTTACTGTGGGTCGTCTGTTATCAAAACCACTAGCTAGAGACTGTTACTGTGGATCGTCTGTTATCAAAACCACTAGCTAGAGACTGTTAATGTGGTCGTCTGTTATCAAAACCACTAGCTAGAGACTGTTACTGTGGGTCGTCTGTTATCAAAACCACTAGCTAGAGACTGTTACTGTGGGTCGTCTGTTATCAAAACCACAAGCTAGAGACTGTTACTGTGGTCGTCTGTTATCAAAACCACTAGCTAGAGACTGTTACTGTGGTCGTCTGTTATCAAAACCACTAGCTAGAGACTGTTACTGTGGTCGTCTGTTATCGAAACCACTAGCTAGAGACTGTTACTGTCGTCGTCTGTTATCAAAACAACTAGGTAGAGACTTACTGTCGTCGTCTGTTATCAAAACCACTAGCTAGAGACTGTTACTGTCGTCGACTGTTATCAAAACCACTAGCTAGAGACTGTTACTGTGGTCGTCTGTTATCAAAACCACTAGCTCGAGACTGTTACTGTGGTCGTCTGTTATCAAAAAAACTAGCTAGAGACTGTTACTGTGGTCGTCTGTTATCAAAACCACTAGCTCGAGACTGTTACTGTGGTCGTCTGTTTTCAAAACCACTAGCTAGAGACTGTTACTGTGGTCGTCTGTTATCAAAACCACTAGCTAGAGACTGTTACTGTGGGTAGTCTGTTATCAAAACCACTAGGTAGAGACTGTTACTGTGGGTAGTCTGTTATCCACTGTTTAACAATCTGCATTAACATGTTTTAATGTGGCTCAGATTGTTACCTCGTAGAGACGGTTTGTCATGTTTGGTGAACATTACGGAGAGAGGATGTGACCTGCACATTTTTGAGTTGTTCACTTTGAGTGTCTGTTTCTGTTACTGTGGTCGTCTGTTATCAAAACCACTAGCTAGAGACTGTTACTGTGGTCGTCTGTTATCAAAACCACTAGCTAGAGACTGTTACTGTGGTCGTCTGTTATCAAAACAACTAGGTAGAGACTTACTGTGGTCGTCTGTTATCAAAACCACTAGCTAGAGACTGTTACTGTGGTCGTCTGTTATCACAACCACTAGCTAGAGACTGTTACTGTGGTCGTCTGTTATCAAACCACTAGCTAGAGACTGTTACTGTGGTCGTCTGTTATCAAAACCACTGTCTGTCTAGAGACTGTTACTGTGGTCGTCTGTTATCAAAACCACTGTCTGTCTAGAGACTGTTACTGTGGTCGTCTGTTATCAAAACCACTGTCTGTCTAGAGACTGTTACTGTGGTCGTCTGTTATCAAAACCACTGTCTGTCTAGACACTGTTACTGTGGTCGTCTGTTATCAAAATCACTAGCTAGAGACTGTTACTGTGGGTCGTCTGTTATCAAAATCACTAGCTAGAGACTGTTACTCTGGGTCGTCTGTTATCAAAACCACTAGCTAGAGACTGTTACTGTGGTCGTCTGTTATCAAAACCATTAGCTAGAGACTGTTACTGTGGTCGTCTGTTATCAAAACCACTAGCTAGAGACTGTTACTGTGGGTAGTCTGTTATCAAAACCACTAGCTAGAGACTGTTACTGTGGGTTGTCTGTTATCAAAACCACTAGCTAGAGACTGTTAATGTGGTCGTCTGTTATCAAAACCACTAGCTAGAGACTGTTTCTGTGGTCGTCTGTTATCAAAACCACTAGCTAGAGACTGTTACTGTGGTAGTCTGTTATCAAAACAATTAGCTAGAGACTGTTACTGTGGTCGTCTGTAATCAAAACCACTAGCTAGAGACTGTTACTGTGGTCGTCTGTTATCAAAACCACTAGCTCGAGACTGTTACTGTGGTCGTCTGTTTTCAAAACCACTAGCTAGAGACTGTTACTGTGGTCGTCTGTTATCAAAACCACTAGCTAGAGACTGTTACTGTGGGTAGTCTGTTATCAAAACCACTAGGTAGAGACTGTTACTGTGGGTAGTCTGTTATCCACTGTTTAACAATCTGCATTAACATGTTTTAATGTGGCTCAGATTGTTACCTCGTAGAGACGGTTTGTCATGTTTGGTGAACATTACGGAGAGAGGATGTGACCTGCACATTTTTGAGTTGTTCACTTTGAGTGTCTGTTTCTGTTACTGTGGTCGTCTGTTATCAAAACCACTAGCTAGAGACTGTTACTGTGGTCGTCTGTTATCAAAACAACTAGGTAGAGACTTACTGTGGTCGTCTGTTATCAAAACCACTAGCTAGAGACTGTTACTGTGGTCGTCTGTTATCACAACCACTAGCTAGAGACTGTTACTGTGGTCGTCTGTTATCAAACCACTAGCTAGAGACTGTTACTGTGGTCGTCTGTTATCAAAACCACTGTCTGTCTAGAGACTGTTACTGTGGTCGTCTGTTATCAAAACCACTGTCTGTCTAGAGACTGTTACTGTGGTCGTCTGTTATCAAAACCACTGTCTGTCTAGAGACTGTTACTGTGGTCGTCTGTTATCAAAACCACTGTCTGTCTAGACACTGTTACTGTGGTCGTCTGTTATCAAAATCACTAGCTAGAGACTGTTACTGTGGGTCGTCTGTTATCAAAATCACTAGCTAGAGACTGTTACTCTGGGTCGTCTGTTATCAAAACCACTAGCTAGAGACTGTTACTGTGGTCGTCTGTTATCAAAACCATTAGCTAGAGACTGTTACTGTGGTCGTCTGTTATCAAAACCACTAGCTAGAGACTGTTACTGTGGGTAGTCTGTTATCAAAACCACTAGCTAGAGACTGTTACTGTGGGTTGTCTGTTATCAAAACCACTAGCTAGAGACTGTTAATGTGGTCGTCTGTTATCAAAACCACTAGCTAGAGACTGTTTCTGTGGTCGTCTGTTATCAAAACCACTAGCTAGAGACTGTTACTGTGGTCGTCTGTTATCAAAACAATTAGCTAGAGACTGTTACTGTGGTCGTCTGTAATCAAAACCACTAGCTAGAGACTCTTACTGTGGTCGTCTGTTATCAAAACCACTAGCTAGAGACTGTTACTGTGGTCGTCTGTTATCAAAACCACTAGCTAGAGACTGTTACTGTGGGTCGTCTGTTATCAAAACCACTAGCTAGAGACTGTTACTGTGGGTCGTCTGTTATCAAAACCAGTAGCTAGAGACTGTTAATGTGGTCGTCTGTTATCATAACCACTAGCTAGAGACTGTTACTGTGGGTCGTCTGTTATCAAAACCACTAGCTAGAGACTGTTACTGTGGGTAGTCTGTTATCAAAACCACTGTCTGTCTAGAGACTGTTACTGTGGTCGTCTGTTATCAAAACCACTGTCTGTTGAGAGACTGTTACTGTGGTCGTCTGTTATCAAAACCACTGTCTGTCTAGAGACTGTTACTGTGGTCGTCTGTTATCAAAATCACTAGCTAGAGACTGTTACTGTGGGTCGTCTGTTATCAAAATCACTAGCTAGAGACTGTTACTCTGGGTCGTCTGTTATCAAAACCACTAGCTAGAGACTGTTACTGTGGTCGTCTGTTATCAAAACCATTAGCTAGAGACTGTTACTGTGGTCGTCTGTTATCAAAACCACTAGCTAGAGACTGTTACTGTGGGTAGTCTGTTTTCAAAACCACTAGCTAGAGACTGTTACTGTGGGTTGTCTGTTATCAAAACCACTAGCTAGAGACTGTTAATGTGGTCGTCTGTTATCAAAACCACTAGCTAGAGACTGTTTCTGTGGTCGTCTGTTATCAAAACCACTAGCTAGAGACTGTTACTGTGGTCGTCTGTTATCAAAACAATTAGCTAGAGACTGTTACTGTGGTCGTCTGTAATCAAAACCACTAGCTAGAGACTCTTACTGTGGTCGTCTGTTATCAAAACCACTAGCTAGAGACTGTTACTGTGGTCGTCTGTTATCAAAACCACTAGCTAGAGACTGTTACTGTGGGTCGTCTGTTATCAAAACCACTAGCTAGAGACTGTTACTGTGGGTCGTCTGTTATCAAAACCACTAGCTAGAGACTGTTAATGTGGTCGTCTGTTATCAAAACCACTAGCTAGAGACTGTTACTGTGGGTCGTCTGTTATCAAAACCACTAGCTAGAGACTGTTACTGTGGGTAGTCTGTTATCAAAACCACTGTCTGTCTAGAGACTGTTACTGTGGTCGTCTGTTATCAAAACCACTGTCTGTTGAGAGACTGTTACTGTGGTCGTCTGTTATCGAAACCACTAGCTAGAGACTGTTACTGTCGTCGTCTGTTATCAAAACAACTAGGTAGAGACTTACTGTCGTCGTCTGTTATCAAAACCACTAGCTAGAGACTGTTACTGTCGTCGTCTGTTATCAAAACCACTAGCTAGAGACTGTTACTGTGGTCGTCTGTTATCAAAACCACTAGCTCGAGACTGTTACTGTGGTCGTCTGTTATCAAAAAAACTAGCTAGAGACTGTTACTGTGGTCGTCTGTTATCAAAACCACTAGCTCGAGACTGTTACTGTGGTCGTCTGTTTTCAAAACCACTAGCTAGAGACTGTTACTGTGGTCGTCTGTTATCAAAACCACTAGCTAGAGACTGTTACTGTGGGTAGTCTGTTATCAAAACCACTAGGTAGAGACTGTTACTGTGGGTAGTCTGTTATCCACTGTTTAACAATCTGCATTAACATGTTTTAATGTGGCTCAGATTGTTACCTCGTAGAGACGGTTTGTCATGTTTGGTGAACATTACGGAGAGAGGATGTGACCTGCACATTTTTGAGTTGTTCACTTTGAGTGTCTGTTTCTGTTACTGTGGTCGTCTGTTATCAAAACCACTAGCTAGAGACTGTTACTGTGGTCGTCTGTTATCAAAACCACTAGCTAGAGACTGTTACTGTGGTCGTCTGTTATCAAAACAACTAGGTAGAGACTTACTGTGGTCGTCTGTTATCAAAACCACTAGCTAGAGACTGTTACTGTGGTCGTCTGTTATCACAACCACTAGCTAGAGACTGTTACTGTGGTCGTCTGTTATCAAACCACTAGCTAGAGACTGTTACTGTGGTCGTCTGTTATCAAAACCACTGTCTGTCTAGAGACTGTTACTGTGGTCGTCTGTTATCAAAACCACTGTCTGTCTAGAGACTGTTACTGTGGTCGTCTGTTATCAAAACCACTGTCTGTCTAGAGACTGTTACTGTGGTCGTCTGTTATCAAAACCACTGTCTGTCTAGACACTGTTACTGTGGTCGTCTGTTATCAAAATCACTAGCTAGAGACTGTTACTGTGGGTCGTCTGTTATCAAAATCACTAGCTAGAGACTGTTACTCTGGGTCGTCTGTTATCAAAACCACTAGCTAGAGACTGTTACTGTGGTCGTCTGTTATCAAAACCATTAGCTAGAGACTGTTACTGTGGTCGTCTGTTATCAAAACCACTAGCTAGAGACTGTTACTGTGGGTAGTCTGTTATCAAAACCACTAGCTAGAGACTGTTACTGTGGGTTGTCTGTTATCAAAACCACTAGCTAGAGACTGTTAATGTGGTCGTCTGTTATCAAAACCACTAGCTAGAGACTGTTTCTGTGGTCGTCTGTTATCAAAACCACTAGCTAGAGACTGTTACTGTGGTCGTCTGTTATCAAAACAATTAGCTAGAGACTGTTACTGTGGTCGTCTGTAATCAAAACCACTAGCTAGAGACTGTTACTGTGGTCGTCTGTTATCAAAACCACTAGCTCGAGACTGTTACTGTGGTCGTCTGTTTTCAAAACCACTAGCTAGAGACTGTTACTGTGGTCGTCTGTTATCAAAACCACTAGCTAGAGACTGTTACTGTGGGTAGTCTGTTATCAAAACCACTAGGTAGAGACTGTTACTGTGGGTAGTCTGTTATCCACTGTTTAACAATCTGCATTAACATGTTTTAATGTGGCTCAGATTGTTACCTCGTAGAGACGGTTTGTCATGTTTGGTGAACATTACGGAGAGAGGATGTGACCTGCACATTTTTGAGTTGTTCACTTTGAGTGTCTGTTTCTGTTACTGTGGTCGTCTGTTATCAAAACCACTAGCTAGAGACTGTTACTGTGGTCGTCTGTTATCAAAACAACTAGGTAGAGACTTACTGTGGTCGTCTGTTATCAAAACCACTAGCTAGAGACTGTTACTGTGGTCGTCTGTTATCAAAACAACTAGGTAGAGACTTACTGTGGTCGTCTGTTATCAAACCACTAGCTAGAGACTGTTACTGTGGTCATCTGTTATCAAAACCACTGTCTGTCTAGAGACTGTTACTGTGGTCGTCTGTTATCAAAACCACTGTCTGTCTAGAGACTGTTACTGTGGTCGTCTGTTATCAAAACCACTGTCTGTCTAGAGACTGTTACTGTGGTCGTCTGTTATCAAAACCACTGTCTGTCTAGACACTGTTACTGTGGTCGTCTGTTATCAAAATCACTAGCTAGAGACTGTTACTGTGGGTCGTCTGTTATCAAAATCACTAGCTAGAGACTGTTACTCTGGGTCGTCTGTTATCAAAACCACTAGCTAGAGACTGTTACTGTGGTCGTCTGTTATCAAAACCATTAGCTAGAGACTGTTACTGTGGTCGTCTGTTATCAAAACCACTAGCTAGAGACTGTTACTGTGGGTAGTCTGTTATCAAAACCACTAGCTAGAGACTGTTACTGTGGGTTGTCTGTTATCAAAACCACTAGCTAGAGACTGTTAATGTGGTCGTCTGTTATCAAAACCACTAGCTAGAGACTGTTTCTGTGGTCGTCTGTTATCAAAACCACTAGCTAGAGACTGTTACTGTGGTCGTCTGTTATCAAAACAATTAGCTAGAGACTGTTACTGTGGTCGTCTGTAATCAAAACCACTAGCTAGAGACTCTTACTGTGGTCGTCTGTTATCAAAACCACTAGCTAGAGACTGTTACTGTGGTCGTCTGTTATCAAAACCACTAGCTAGAGACTGTTACTGTGGGTCGTCTGTTATCAAAACCACTAGCTAGAGACTGTTACTGTGGGTCGTCTGTTATCAAAACCACTAGCTAGAGACTGTTAATGTGGTCGTCTGTTATCATAACCACTAGCTAGAGACTGTTACTGTGGGTCGTCTGTTATCAAAACCACTAGCTAGAGACTGTTACTGTGGGTAGTCTGTTATCAAAACCACTGTCTGTCTAGAGACTGTTACTGTGGTCGTCTGTTATCAAAACCACTGTCTGTTGAGAGACTGTTACTGTGGTCGTCTGTTATCAAAACCACTGTCTGTCTAGAGACTGTTACTGTGGTCGTCTGTTATCAAAATCACTAGCTAGAGACTGTTACTGTGGGTCGTCTGTTATCAAAATCACTAGCTAGAGACTGTTACTCTGGGTCGTCTGTTATCAAAACCACTGGCTAGAGACTGTTACTGTGGTCGTCTGTTATCAAAACCATTAGCTAGAGACTGTTACTGTGGTCGTCTGTTATCAAAACCACTAGCTAGAGACTGTTACTGTGGGTAGTCTGTTATCAAAACCACTAGCTAGAGACTGTTACTGTGGGTTGTCTGTTATCAAAACCACTAGCTAGAGACTGTTAATGTGGTCGTCTGTTATCAAAACCACTAGCTAGAGACTGTTTCTGTGGTCGTCTGTTATCAAAACCACTAGCTAGAGACTGTTACTGTGGTCGTCTGTTATCAAAACAATTAGCTAGAGACTGTTACTGTGGTCGTCTGTAATCAAAACCACTAGCTAGAGACTGTTACTGTGGTCGTCTGTTATCAAAACCACTAGCTCGAGACTGTTACTGTGGTCGTCTGTTTTCAAAACCACTAGCTAGAGACTGTTACTGTGGTCGTCTGTTATCAAAACCACTAGCTAGAGACTGTTACTGTGGGTAGTCTGTTATCAAAACCACTAGGTAGAGACTGTTACTGTGGGTAGTCTGTTATCCACTGTTTAACAATCTGCATTAACATGTTTTAATGTGGCTCAGATTGTTACCTCGTAGAGACGGTTTGTCATGTTTGGTGAACATTACGGAGAGAGGATGTGACCTGCACATTTTTGAGTTGTTCACTTTGAGTGTCTGTTTCTGTTACTGTGGTCGTCTGTTATCAAAACCACTAGCTAGAGACTGTTACTGTGGTCGTCTGTTATCAAAACAACTAGGTAGAGACTTACTGTGGTCGTCTGTTATCAAAACCACTAGCTAGAGACTGTTACTGTGGTCGTCTGTTATCAAAACAACTAGGTAGAGACTTACTGTGGTCGTCTGTTATCAAACCACTAGCTAGAGACTGTTACTGTGGTCGTCTGTTATCAAAACCACTGTCTGTCTAGAGACTGTTACTGTGGTCGTCTGTTATCAAAACCACTGTCTGTCTAGAGACTGTTACTGTGGTCGTCTGTTATCAAAACCACTGTCTGTCTAGAGACTGTTACTGTGGTCGTCTGTTATCAAAACCACTGTCTGTCTAGACACTGTTACTGTGGTCGTCTGTTATCAAAATCACTAGCTAGAGACTGTTACTGTGGGTCGTCTGTTATCAAAATCACTAGCTAGAGACTGTTACTCTGGGTCGTCTGTTATCAAAACCACTAGCTAGAGACTGTTACTGTGGTCGTCTGTTATCAAAACCATTAGCTAGAGACTGTTACTGTGGTCGTCTGTTATCAAAACCACTAGCTAGAGACTGTTACTGTGGGTAGTCTGTTATCAAAACCACTAGCTAGAGACTGTTACTGTGGGTTGTCTGTTATCAAAACCACTAGCTAGAGACTGTTAATGTGGTCGTCTGTTATCAAAACCACTAGCTAGAGACTGTTTCTGTGGTCGTCTGTTATCAAAACCACTAGCTAGAGACTGTTACTGTGGTCGTCTGTTATCAAAACAATTAGCTAGAGACTGTTACTGTGGTCGTCTGTAATCAAAACCACTAGCTAGAGACTCTTACTGTGGTCGTCTGTTATCAAAACCACTAGCTAGAGACTGTTACTGTGGTCGTCTGTTATCAAAACCACTAGCTAGAGACTGTTACTGTGGGTCGTCTGTTATCAAAACCACTAGCTAGAGACTGTTACTGTGGGTCGTCTGTTATCAAAACCACTAGCTAGAGACTGTTAATGTGGTCGTCTGTTATCATAACCACTAGCTAGAGACTGTTACTGTGGGTCGTCTGTTATCAAAACCACTAGCTAGAGACTGTTACTGTGGGTAGTCTGTTATCAAAACCACTGTCTGTCTAGAGACTGTTACTGTGGTCGTCTGTTATCAAAACCACTGTCTGTTGAGAGACTGTTACTGTGGTCGTCTGTTATCAAAACCACTGTCTGTCTAGAGACTGTTACTGTGGTCGTCTGTTATCAAAATCACTAGCTAGAGACTGTTACTGTGGGTCGTCTGTTATCAAAATCACTAGCTAGAGACTGTTACTCTGGGTCGTCTGTTATCAAAACCACTAGCTAGAGACTGTTACTGTGGTCGTCTGTTATCAAAACCATTAGCTAGAGACTGTTACTGTGGTCGTCTGTTATCAAAACCACTAGCTAGAGACTGTTACTGTGGGTAGTCTGTTTTCAAAACCACTAGCTAGAGACTGTTACTGTGGGTTGTCTGTTATCAAAACCACTAGCTAGAGACTGTTAATGTGGTCGTCTGTTATCAAAACCACTAGCTAGAGACTGTTTCTGTGGTCGTCTGTTATCAAAACCACTAGCTAGAGACTGTTACTGTGGTCGTCTGTTATCAAAACAATTAGCTAGAGACTGTTACTGTGGTCGTCTGTAATCAAAACCACTAGCTAGAGACTCTTACTGTGGTCGTCTGTTATCAAAACCACTAGCTAGAGACTGTTACTGTGGTCGTCTGTTATCAAAACCACTAGCTAGAGACTGTTACTGTGGGTCGTCTGTTATCAAAACCACTAGCTAGAGACTGTTACTGTGGGTCGTCTGTTATCAAAACCACTAGCTAGAGACTGTTAATGTGGTCGTCTGTTATCAAAACCACTAGCTAGAGACTGTTACTGTGGGTCGTCTGTTATCAAAACCACTAGCTAGAGACTGTTACTGTGGGTAGTCTGTTATCAAAACCACTGTCTGTCTAGAGACTGTTACTGTGGTCGTCTGTTATCAAAACCACTGTCTGTTGAGAGACTGTTACTGTGGTCGTCTGTTATCAAAACCACTGTCTGTCTAGAGACTGTTACTGTGGTCGTCTGTTATCAAAACCACTGTCTGTCTAGAGACTGTTACTGTGGTCGTCTGTTATCAAAACCATTAGCTAGAGACTGTTACTGTGGTCGTCTGTTATCAACCACTAGCTAGAGACTGTTACTGTGTGTAGTCTGTTATCAAAACCACTAGCTAGAGACTGTTAATGTGGGTTGTCTGTTATCAAAACCACTAGCTAGAGACTGTTAATGTGGTCGTCTGTTATCAAAACCACTAGCTAGAGACTCTTACTGTGGTCGTCTGTAATCAAAACCACTAGCTAGAGACTCTTACTGTGGTCGTCTGTTATAAAAACCACTAGCTAGAGACTGTTACTGTGGTCGTCTGTTATCAAAACCACTAGCTAGAGACTGTTACTGTGGGTCGTCTGTTATCAAAACCACTAGCTAGAGACTGTTACTGTGGGTCGTCTGTTATCAAAACCACTAGCTAGAGACTGTTAATGTGGTCGTCTGTTATCAAAACCACTAGCTAGAGACTGTTACTGTGGGTCGTCTGTTATCAAAACCACTAGCTAGAGACTGTTACTGTGGGTAGTCTGTTATCAAAACCACTGTCTGTCTAGAGACTGTTACTGTGGTCGTCTGTTATCAAAACCACTGTCTGTTGAGAGACTGTTACTGTGGTCGTCTGTTATCAAAACCACTGTCTGTCTAGAGACTGTTACTGTGGTCGTCTGTTATCAAAATCACTAGCTAGAGACTGTTACTGTGGGTCGTCTGTTATCAAAATCACTAGCTAGAGACTGTTACTCTGGGTCGTCTGTTATCAAAACCACTAGCTAGAGACTGTTACTGTGGTCGTCTGTTATCAAAACCATTAGCTAGAGACTGTTACTGTGGTCGTCTGTTATCAAAACCACTAGCTAGAGACTGTTACTGTGGGTAGTCTGTTATCAAAACCACTAGCTAGAGACTGTTACTGTGGGTTGTCTGTTATCAAAACCACTAGCTAGAGACTGTTAATGTGGTCGTCTGTTATCAAAACCACTAGCTAGAGACTGTTTCTGTGGTCGTCTGTTATCAAAACCACTAGCTAGAGACTGTTACTGTGGTCGTCTGTTATCAAAACAATTAGCTAGAGACTGTTACTGTGGTCGTCTGTAATCAAAACCACTAGCTAGAGACTCTTACTGTGGTCGTCTGTTATCAAAACCACTAGCTAGAGACTGTTACTGTGGTCGTCTGTTATCAAAACCACTAGCTAGAGACTGTTACTGTGGGTCGTCTGTTATCAAAACCACTAGCTAGAGACTGTTACTGTGGGTCGTCTGTTATCAAAACCACTAGCTAGAGACTGTTAATGTGGTCGTCTGTTATCAAAACCACTAGCTAGAGACTGTTACTGTGGGTCGTCTGTTATCAAAACCACTAGCTAGAGACTGTTACTGTGGGTAGTCTGTTATCAAAACCACTGTCTGTCTAGAGACTGTTACTGTGGTCGTCTGTTATCAAAACCACTGTCTGTTGAGAGACTGTTACTGTGGTCGTCTGTTATCAAAACCACTGTCTGTCTAGAGACTGTTACTGTGGTCGTCTGTTATCAAAACCACTGTCTGTCTAGAGACTGTTACTGTGGTCGTCTGTTATCAAAACCATTAGCTAGAGACTGTTACTGTGGTCGTCTGTTATCAAAACCACTAGCTAGAGACTGTTACTGTGTGTAGTCTGTTATCAAAACCACTAGCTAGAGACTGTTAATGTGGGTTGTCTGTTATCAAAACCACTAGCTAGAGACTGTTAATGTGGTCGTCTGTTATCAAAACCACTAGCTAGAGACTCTTACTGTGGTCGTCTGTAATCAAAACCACTAGCTAGAGACTCTTACTGTGGTCGTCTGTTATAAAAACCACTAGCTAGAGACTGTTACTGTGGTCGTCTGTTATCAAAACCACTAGCTAGAGACTGTTACTGTGGGTCGTCTGTTATCAAAACCACTAGCTAGAGACTGTTACTGTGGGTCGTCTGTTATCAAAACCACTAGCTAGAGACTGTTAATGTGGTCGTCTGTTATCAAAACCACTAGCTAGAGACTGTTACTGTGGGTCGTCTGTTATCAAAACCACTAGCTAGAGACTGTTACTGTGGGTAGTCTGTTATCAAAACCACTGTCTGTCTAGAGACTGTTACTGTGGTCGTCTGTTATCAAAACCACTGTCTGTCTAGAGACTGTTACTGTGGTCGTCTGTTATCAAAACCACTGTCTGTCTAGAGACTGTTACTGTGGTCGTCTGTTATCAAAACCAATGTCTGTCTAGAGACTGTTACTGTGGTCGTCTGTTATCAAAATCACTAGCTAGAGACTGTTACTGTGGTCGTCTGTTTTCAAAACCACTAGCTAGAGTCTGTTACTGTGGTCGTCTGTTATCAAAACCACTAGCTAGAGACTGTTACTGTGGTCGTCTGTTATCAAAACCACTAGGTAGAGACTGTTACTGTGGGTAGTCTGTTATCCACTGTTTAACAATCTGCATTAACATGTTTTAATGTGGCTCAGATTGTTACCTCGTAGAGACGGTTTGTCATGTTTGGTGAACATTACGGAGAGAGGATGTGACCTGCACATTTTTGAGTTGTTCACTTTGAGTGTCTGTTTCTGTTACTGTGGTCGTCTGTTATCAAAACCACTAGCTAGAGACTGTTACTGTGGTCGTCTGTTATCAAAACCACTAGCTAGAGACTGTTACTGTGGTCGTCTGTTATCAAAACAACTAGGTAGAGACTTACTGTGGTCGTCTGTTATCAAAACCACTAGCTAGAGACTGTTACTGTGGTCGTCTGTTATCACAACCACTAGCTAGAGACTGTTAATGTGGTCGTCTGTTATCAAAACCACTAGCTAGAGACTGTTACTGTGGTCGTCTGTTATCAAAACCACTGTCTGTCTAGAGACTGTTACTGTGGTCGTCTGTTATCAAAACCACTGTCTGTCTAGAGACTGTTACTGTGGTCGTCTGTTATCAAAACCACTAGCTAGAGACTGTTACTGTGGTCGTCTGTTATCAAAATCACTAGCTAGAGACTGTTACTGTCGTCGTCTGTTATCAAAACCACAAGCTAGAGACTGTTACTGTGGTCGTCTGTTAATAAAAACCACTAGCTCGAGACTGTTACTGTGGTCGTCTGTTATCAAAACCACTAGCTAGAGACTGTTACTGTGGTCGTCTGTTATCAAAACCACTAGCTAGAGACTGTTACTGTGGTCGTCTGTTATCAAAACCACTAGCTAGAGACTGTTACTGTGGTCGTCTGTTATCGAAACCACTAGCTAGAGACTGTTACTGTGGTCGTCTGTTATCAAAACCATTAGCTAGAGACTGTTACTGTGGTCGTCTGTTATCAAAACCACTAGCTAGAGACTGTTACTGTGTGTAGTCTGTTATCAAAACCACTAGCTAGAGACTGTTACTGTGGGTTGTCTGTTATCAAAACCACTAGCTAGAGACTGTTAATGTGGTCGTCTGTTATCAAAACCACTAGCTAGAGACTGTTTCTGTGGTCGTCTGTTATCAAAACCACTAGCTAGAGACTGTTACTGTGGTCGTCTGTTATCAAAACCACTAGCTAGAGACTCTTACTGTGGTCGTCTGTAATCAAAACCACTAGCTAGAGACTCTTACTGTGGTCGTCTGTTATCAAAACCACTAGCTAGAGACTGTTACTGTGGTCGTCTGTTATCAAAACCACTAGCTAGAGACTGTTACTGTGGGTCGTCTGTTATCAAAACCACTAGCTAGAGACTGTTACTGTGGGTCGTCTGTTATCAAAACCACTAGCTAGAGACTGTTAATGTGGTCGTCTGTTATCAAAACCACAAGCTAGAGACTGTTACTGTGGGTCGTCTGTTATCAAAACCACTAGCTAGAGACTGTTACTGTGGGTAGTCTGTTATCAAAACCACTGTCTGTCTAGAGACTGTTACTGTGGTCGTCTGTTATCAAAACCACTGTCTGTCGAGAGACTGTTACTGTGGTCGTCTGTTATCAAAACCACTGTCTGTCTAGAGACTGTTACTGTGGTCGTCTGTTATCAAAACCACTGTCTGTCTAGAGACTGTTACTGTGGTCGTCTGTTATCAAAACCACTGTCTGTCTAGAGACTGTTACTGTGGTCGTCTGTTATCAAAACCAATGTCTGTCTAGAGACTGTTACTGTGGTCGTCTGTTATCAAAATCACTAGCTAGAGACTGTTACTGTGGTCGTCTGTTTTCAAAACCACTAGCTAGAGACTGTTACTGTGGTCGTCTGTTATCAAAACCACTAGCTAGAGACTGTTACTGTGGTCGTCTGTTATCAAAACCACTAGGTAGAGACTGTTACTGTGGGTAGTCTGTTATCCACTGTTTAACAATCTGTATTAACATGTTTTAATGTGGCTCAGATTGTTACCTCGTAGAGACGGTTTGTCATGTTTGGTGAACATTACGGAGAGAGGATGTGACCTGCACATTTTTGAGTTGTTCACTTTGAGTGTCTGTTTCTGTTACTGTGGTCGTCTGTTATCAAAACCACTAGCTAGAGACTGTTACTGTGGTCGTCTGTTATCAAAACCACTAGCTAGAGACTGTTACTGTGGTCGTCTGTTATCAAAACAACTAGGTAGAGACTTACTGTGGTCGTCTGTTATCAAAACCACTAGCTAGAGACTGTTACTGTGGTCGTCTGTTATCACAACCACTAGCTAGAGACTGTTAATGTGGTCGTCTGTTATCAAAACCACTAGCTAGAGACTGTTACTGTGGTCGTCTGTTATCAAAACCACTGTCTGTCTAGAGACTGTTACTGTGGTCGTCTGTTATCAAAACCACTGTCTGTCTAGAGACTGTTACTGTGGTCGTCTGTTATCAAAACCACTAGCTAGAGACTGTTACTGTGGTCGTCTGTTATCAAAATCACTAGCTAGAGACTGTTACTGTCGTCGTCTGTTATCAAAACCACAAGCTAGAGACTGTTACTGTCGTCGTCTGTTATCAAAACAACTAGGTAGAGACTTACTGTCGTCGTCTGTTATCAAAACCACTAGCTAGAGACTGTTACTGTCGTCGTCTGTTATCAAAACCACTAGCAAGAGACTGTTACTGTTGTCGTCTGTTATCAAAACCACTAGCTAGAGACTGTTACTGTGGTCGTCTGTTATCAAAACAACTAGTTAGAGACTGTTACTGTGGTCGTCTGTTATCAAAACCACTAGCTAGAGACTGTTACTGTGGTCGTCTGTTATCGAAACCACTAGCTAGAGACTGTTACTGTCGTCGTCTGTTATCAAAACAACTAGGTAGAGACTTACTGTCGTCGTCTGTTATCAAAACCACTAGCTAGAGACTGTTACTGTCGTCGTCTGTTATCAAAACCACTAGCAAGAGACTGTTACTGTTGTCGTCTGTTATCAAAACCACTAGCTAGAGACTGTTACTGTGGTCGTCTGTTATCAAAACAACTAGTTAGAGACTGTTACTGTGGTCGTCTGTTATCAAAACCACTAGCTCGAGACTGTTACTGTGGTCGTCTGTTATCAAAACCACTAGCTAGAGACTGTTACTGTGGTCGTCTGTTATCAAAACCACTAGCTCGAGACTGTTACTGTGGTCGTCTGTTATCAAAACAACTAGCTAGAGACTGTTACTGTGGTCGTCTGTTATCAAAACCACTAGCTCGAGACTGTTACTGTGGTCGTCTGTTTTCAAAACCACTAGCTAGAGACTGTTACTGTGGTCGTCTGTTATCAAAACCACTAGCTAGAGACTGTTACTGTGGTCGTCTGTTATCAAAACCACTAGGTAGAGACTGTTACTGTGGGTAGTCTGTTATCCACTGTTTAACAATCTGCATTAACATGTTTTAATGTGGCTCAGATTGTTACCTCGTAGAGACGGTTTGTCATGTTTGGTGAACATTACGGAGAGAGGATGTGACCTGCACATTTTTGAGTTGTTCACTTTGAGTGTCTGTTTCTGTTACTGTGGTCGTCTGTTATCAAAACCACAAGCCTGAGACTGTTACTGTGGTCGTCTGTTATCAAAACCACTAGCTAGAGACTGTTACTGTGGTCGTCTGTTATCAAAACAACTAGGTAGAGACTTACTGTGGTCGTCTGTTATCAAAACCACTAGCTAGAGACTGTTACTGTGGTCGTCTGTTATCACAACCACTAGCTAGAGACTGTTACTGTGGTCGTCTGTTATCAAAACCACTAGCTAGAGACTGTTACTGTGGTCGTCTGTTATCAAAACCACTGTCTGTCTAGAGACTGTTACTGTGGTCGTCTGTTATCAAAACCACTGTCTGTCTAGAGACTGTTACTGTGGTCGTCTGTTATCAAAACCACTGTCTGTCTAGAGACTGTTACTGTGGTCGTCTGTTATCAAAACCACTGTCTGTCTAGAGACTGTTACTGTGGTCGTCTGTTATCAAAATCACTAGCTAGAGACTGTTACTGTGGGTCGTCTGTTATCAAAATCACTAGCTAGAGACTGTTACTCTGGGTCGTCTGTTATCAAAACCACTAGCTAGAGACTGTTACTGTGGGTCGTCTGTTATCAAAACCACTAGCTAGAGACTGTTACTGTGGGTAGTCTGTTATCAAAACCACTAGCTAGAGACTGTTACTGTGGGTAGTCTGTTATCAAAACCACTAGCTAGAGACTGTTACTCTGGTCGTCTGTTATCAAAACAACTAGTTAGAGACTGTTACTGTGGTCGTCTGTTATCAAAACCACTAGCTCGAGACTGTTACTGTTGTCGTTTGTTATCAAAACCACTAGCTAGAGACTGTTACTGTGGTCGTCTGTTATCAAAACCACTAGCTAGAGACTGTTACTGTGGTCGTCTGTTATCAAAACCACTAGCTACGAGACTGTTACTGTGGTCGTCTGTTATCAAAACCACTAGCTCGAGACTGTTACTGTGGTCGTCTGTTTTCAAAACCACTAGCTAGAGACTGTTACTGTGGTCGTCTGTTATCAAAACCACTAGCTAGAGACTGTTACTGTGGTCGTCTGTTATCAAAACCACTAGGTAGAGACTGTTACTGTGGGTAGTCTGTTATCCACTGTTTAACAATCTGCATTAACATGTTTTAATGTGGCTCAGATTGTTACCTTTTAGAGACGGTTTGTCATGTTTGGTGAACATTACGGAGAGAGGATGTGACCTGCACATTTTTGAGTTGTTCACTTTGAGTGTCTGTTTCTGTTACTGTGGTCGTCTGTTATCAAAACCACTAGCTAGAGACTGTTACTGTGGTCGTCTGTTATCACAACCACTAGCTAGAGACTGTTACTGTGGTCGTCTGTTATCAAAACCACTAGCTAGAGACTGTTACTGTGGTCGTCTGTTATCAAAACCACTGTCTGTCTAGAGACTGTTACTGTGGTCGTCTGTTATCAAAACCACTGTCTGTCTAGAGACTGTTACTGTGGTCGTCTGTTATCAAAACCACTGTCTGTCTAGAGACTGTTACTGTGGTCGTCTGTTATCAAAACCACTGTCTGTCTAGAGACTGTTACTGTGGTAGTCTGTTATCAAAATCACTAGCTAGAGACTGTTACTGTGGGTCGTCTGTTATCAAAATCACTAGCTAGAGACTGTTACTCTGGGTCGTCTGTTATCAAAACCACTAGCTAGAGACTGTTACTGTGGGTCGTCTGTTATCAAAACCACTAGCTAGAGACTGTTACTGTGGGTAGTCTGTTATCAAAACCACTAGCTAGAGACTGTTACTTTGGTCGTCTGTTATCAAAACCATTAGCTAGAGACTGTTACTGTGGTCGTCTGTTATCAAAATCACTAGCTAGAGACTGTTACTGTGGGTAGTCTGTTATCAAAACCACTAGCTAGAGACTGTTACTGTGGGTTGTCTGTTATCAAAACCACTAGCTAGAGACTGTTAATGTTGTCGTCTGTTATCAAAACCACTAGCTAGAGACTGTTTCTGTGGTCGTCTGTTATCAAAACCACTATCTAGAGACTGTTACTGTGGTCGTCTGTTATCAAAACAATTAGCTAGAGACTGTTACTGTGGTCGTCTGTAATCAAAACCACTAGCTAGAGACTCTTACTGTGGTCGTCTGTTATCAAAACCACTAGCTAGAGACTGTTACTGTGGTCGTCTGTTATCAAAACCACTAGCTAGAGACTGTTACTGTGGGTCGTCTGTTATCAAAACCACTAGCTAGAGACTGTTAATGTGGTCGTCTGTTATCAAAACCACTAGCTAGAGACTGTTACTGTGGGTCGTCTGTTATCAAAACCACTAGTTAGAGACTTACTGTGGTCGTCTGTTATCAAAACCACTAGCTAGAGACTGTTACTGTGGTCGTCTGTTATCACAACCACTAGCTAGAGACTGTTACTGTGGTCGTCTGTTATCAAAACCACTAGCTAGAGACTGTTACTGTGGTCGTCGGTTATCAAAACCACTGTCTGTCTAGAGACTGTTACTGTGGTCGTCTGTTATCAAAACCACTGTCTGTCTAGAGACTGTTACTGTGGTCGTCTGTTATCAAAACCACTGTCTGTCTAGAGACTGTTACTGTGGTCGTCTGTTATCAAAACCACTGTCTGTCTAGAGACTGTTACTGTGGTCGTCTGTTATCAAAATCACTAGCTAGAGACTGTTACTGTGGGTCGTCTGTTATCAAAATCACTAGCTAGAGACTGTTACTCTGGGTCGTCTGTTATCAAAACCACTAGCTAGAGACTGTTACTGTGGGTCGTCTGTTATCAAAACCACTAGCTAGAGACTGTTACTGTGGGTAGTCTGTTATCAAAACCACTAGCTAAAGACTGTTACTGTGGTCGTCTGTTATCAAAACCATTAGCTAGAGACTGTTACTGTCGTCGTCTGTTATCAAAACCACTAGCTAGAGACTGTTACTGTGGGTAGTCTGTTATCAAAACCACTAGCTAGAGACTGTTACTGTGGGTTGTCTGTTATCAAAACCACTAGATAGAGACTGTTAATGTGGTCGTCTGTTATCAAAACCACTAGCTAGAGACTGTTTCTGTGGTCGTCTGTTATCAAAACCACTAGCTAGAGACTGTTACTGTGGTCGTCTGTTATCAAAACAATTAGCTAGAGACTGTTACTGTGGTCGTCTGTAATCAAAACCACTAGCTAGAGACTCTTACTGTGGTCGTCTGTTATCAAAACCACTAGCTAGAGACTGTTACTGTGGTCGTCTGTTATCAAAACCACTAGCTAGAGACTGTTACTGTGGGTCGTCTGTTATCAAAACCACTAGCTAGAGACTGTTACTGTGGGTCGTCTGTTATCAAAACCACTAGCTAGAGACTGTTAATGTGGTCGTCTGTTATCAAAACCACTAGCTAGAGACTGTTACTGTGGGTCGTCTGTTATCAAAACCACTAGCTAGAGACTGTTACTGTGGGTAGTCTGTTATCAAAACCACTGTCTGTCTAGAGACTGTTACTGTGGTCGTCTGTTATCAAAACCACTGTCTGTCGAGAGACTGTTACTGTGGTCGTCTGTTATCAAAACCACTGTCTGTCTAGAGACTGTTACTGTGGTCGTCTGTTATCAAAACCACTGTCTGTCTAGAGACTGTTACTGTGGTCGTCTGTTATCAAAACCATTAGCTAGAGACTGTTACTGTGGTCGTCTGTTATCAAAACCACTAGCTAGAGACTGTTACTGTGTGTAGTCTGTTATCAAAACCACTAGCTAGAGACTGTTACTGTGGGTTGTCTGTTATCAAAACCACTAGCTAGAGACTGTTACTGTGGGTCGTCTGTTATCAAAACCACTAGCTAGAGACTGTTACTGTGGGTAGTCTGTTATCAAAACCACTAGCTAAAGACTGTTACTGTGGTCGTCTGTTATCAAAACCATTAGCTAGAGACTGTTACTGTGGTCGTCTGTTATCAAAACCACTAGCTAGAGACTGTTACTGTGGGTAGTCTGTTATCAAAACCACTAGCTAGAGACTGTTACTGTGGGTTGTCTGTTATCAAAACCACTAGCTAGAGACTGTTAATGTGGTCGTCTGTTATCAAAACCACTAGCTAGAGACTGTTTCTGTGGTCGTCTGTTATCAAAACCACTAGCTAGAGACTGTTACTGTGGTCGTCTGTTATCAAAACAATTAGCTAGAGACTGTTACTGTGGGTCGTCTGTTATCAAAACCACTAGCTAGAGACTGTTACTGTGGGTAGTCTGTTATCAAAACCACTAGCTAAAGACTGTTACTGTGGTCGTCTGTTATCAAAACCATTAGCTAGAGACTGTTACTGTGGTCGTCTGTTATCAAAACCACTAGCTAGAGACTGTTACTGTGGGTAGTCTGTTATCAAAACCACTAGCTAGAGACTGTTACTGTGGTCGTCTGTTATCAAAACCACTAGCTAGAGACTGTTACTGTGGGTCGTCTGTTATCAAAACCACTAGCTAGAGACTGTTACTGTGGGTCGTCTGTTATCAAAACCACTAGCTAGAGACTGTTAATGTGGTCGTCTGTTATCAAAACCACTAGCTAGAGACTGTTACTGTGGGTCGTCTGTTATCAAAACCACTAGCTAGAGACTGTTACTGTGGGTAGTCTGTTATCAAAACCACTGTCTGTCTAGAGACTGTTACTGTGGTCGTCTGTTATCAAAACCACTGTCTGTCGAGAGACTGTTACTGTGGTCGTCTGTTATCAAAACCACTGTCTGTCTAGAGACTGTTACTGTGGTCGTCTGTTATCAAAACCACTGTCTGTCTAGAGACTGTTACTGTGGTCGTCTGTTATCAAAACCATTAGCTAGAGACTGTTACTGTGGTCGTCTGTTATCAAAACCACTAGCTAGAGACTGTTACTGTGTGTAGTCTGTTATCAAAACCACTAGCTAGAGACTGTTACTGTGGGTTGTCTGTTATCAAAACCACTAGCTAGAGACTGTTACTGTGGGTCGTCTGTTATCAAAACCACTAGCTAGAGACTGTTACTGTGGGTAGTCTGTTATCAAAACCACTAGCTAAAGACTGTTACTGTGGTCGTCTGTTATCAAAACCATTAGCTAGAGACTGTTACTGTGGTCGTCTGTTATCAAAACCACTAGCTAGAGACTGTTACTGTGGGTAGTCTGTTATCAAAACCATTAGCTAGAGACTGTTACTGTGGGTTGTCTGTTATCAAAACCACTAGCTAGAGACTGTTAATGTGGTCGTCTGTTATCAAAACCACTAGCTAGAGACTGTTTCTGTGGTCGTCTGTTATCAAAACCACTAGCTAGAGACTGTTACTGTGGTCGTCTGTTATCAAAACAATTAGCTAGAGACTGTTACTGTGGGTCGTCTGTTATCAAAACCACTAGCTAGAGACTGTTACTGTGGGTAGTCTGTTATCAAAACCACTAGCTAAAGACTGTTACTGTGGTCGTCTGTTATCAAAACCATTAGCTAGAGACTGTTACTGTGGTCGTCTGTTATCAAAACCACTAGCTAGAGACTGTTACTGTGGGTAGTCTGTTATCAAAACCACTAGCTAGAGACTGTTACTGTGGGTTGTCTGTTATCAAAACCACTAGCTAGAGACTGTTAATGTGGTCGTCTGTTATCAAAACCACTAGCTAGAGACTGTTTCTGTGGTCGTCTGTTATCAAAACCACTAGCTAGAGACTGTTACTGTGGTCGTCTGTTATCAAAACAATTAGCTAGAGACTGTTACTGTGGTCGTCTGTAATCAAAACCACTAGCTAGAGACTCTTACTGTGGTCGTCTGTTATCAAAACCACTAGCTAGAGACTGTTACTGTGGTCGTCTGTTATCAAAACCACTAGCTAGAGACTGTTACTGTGGGTCGTCTGTTATCAAAACCACTAGCTAGAGACTGTTACTGTGGGTCGTCTGTTATCAAAACCACTAGCTAGAGACTGTTAATGTGGTCGTCTGTTATCAAAACCACTAGCTAGAGACTGTTACTGTGGGTCGTCTGTTATCAAAACCACTAGCTAGAGACTGTTACTGTGGGTAGTCTGTTATCAAAACCACTGTCTGTCTAGAGACTGTTACTGTGGTCGTCTGTTATCAAAACCACTGTCTGTCGAGAGACTGTTACTGTGGTCGTCTGTTATCAAAACCACTGTCTGTCTAGAGACTGTTACTGTGGTCGTCTGTTATCAAAACCACTGTCTGTCTAGAGACTGTTACTGTGGTCGTCTGTTATCAAAACCATTAGCTAGAGACTGTTACTGTGGTCGTCTGTTATCAAAACCACTAGCTTGAGACTGTTACTGTGTGTAGTCTGTTATCAAAACCACTAGCTAGAGACTGTTACTGTGGGTTGTCTGTTATCAAAACCACTAGCTAGAGACTGTTAATGTGGTCGTCTGTTATCAAAACCACTAGCTAGAGACTGTTTCTGTGGTCGTCTGTTATCAAAACCACTAGCTAGAGACTGTTACTGTGGTCGTCTGTTATCAAAACCACTAGCTAGAGACTCTTACTGTGGTCGTCTGTAATCAAAACCACTAGCTAGAGACTCTTACTGTGGTCGTCTGTTATCAAAACCACTAGCTAGAGACTGTTACTGTGGTCGTCTGTTATCAAAACCACTAGCTAGAGACTGTTACTCTGGGTCGTCTGTTATCAAAACCACTAGCTAGAGACTGTTACTGTGGGTCGTCTGTTATCAAAACCACTAGCTAGAGACTGTTAATGTGGTCGTCTGTTATCAAAACCACTAGCTAGAGACTGTTACTGTGGGTCGTCTGTTATCAAAACCACTAGCTAGAGACTGTTACTGTGGGTAGTCTGTTATCAAAACCACTGACTGTCTAGAGACTGTTACTGTGGTCGTCTGTTATCAAAACCACTGTCTGTCGAGAGACTGTTACTGTGGTCGTCTGTTATCAAAACCACTGTCTGTCTAGAGACTGTTACTGTGGTCGTCTGTTATCAAAACCACTGTCTGTCTAGAGACTGTTACTGTGGTCGTCTGTTATCAAAACCACTGTCTGTCTAGAGACTGTTACTGTGGTCGTCTGTTATCAAAACCACTGTCTGTCTAGAGACTGTTACTGTGGTCGTCTGTTATCAAAATCACTAGCTAGAGACTGTTACTGTGGTCGTCTGTTTTCAAAACCACTAGCTAGAGACTGTTACTGTGGTCGTCTGTTATCAAAACTACTAGCTAGAGACTGTTACTGTGGTCGTCTGTTTTCAAAACCACTAGCTAGAGACTGTTACTGTGGGTCGTCTGTTATCAAAACCACTGTCTGTCTAGAGACTGTTACTGTGGTCATCTGTTATCAAAACCACTGTCTGTCTAGAGACTGTTACTGTGGGTAGTCTGTTATCCACTGTTTAACAATCTGCATTAACATGTTTTAATGTGGCTCAGATCGTTACCTCGTAGAGACGGTTTGTCATGTTTGGTGAACATTACGGAGAGAGGATGTGACCTGCACCTTTTTGAGTTGTTCACTTTGAGTGTCTGTTTCTGTTACTGTGGTCATCTGTTATCAAAACCACTAGCTAGAGACTGTTACTGTGGTCGTCTGTTATCAAAACCACTAGCTAGAGACTCTTACTGTGGTCGTCTGGTATCAAAACCACTAGCAAGAGACTGTTACAGTGGGTAGTCTGTTATCAAAACCACTAGCTAGAGACTGTTACTGTGGTCCGTCTGTTATCAAAACCACTAGCTAGAGACTGTTACTGTGGTCGTCTGTTATCAAAACCACTAGCTAGAGACTCTTACTGTGGTCGTCTGGTATAAAAACCACTAGCAAGAGACTGTTACTGTGGGTCGTCTGTTATCAAAACCACTAGCTAGAGACTGTTACTGTGGTCGTCTGGTATCAAAACCACTAGCAAGAGACTGTTACTGTGGTCGTCTGTTATCAAAACCACTAGCTAGAGACTGTTACTGTGGTCGTCTGTTATCAAAACCACTAGCTCAAGACTGTTACTGTGGTCGTCTGTTATCAAAATCACTAGCTAGAGACAATTACTGTGGTCGTCTGTTATCAAAACCACTAGCTAGAGACTGTTACTGTGGTCATCTGTTATCAAAACCACTAGCTAGAGACTGTTACTGTGGTCGTCTGTTATCAAAACCACTAGCTAGAGATTGTTACTGTGGTCGTCTGTTATCAAAACCACTGTCTGTCTAGAGACTGTTACTGTGGGTCGTCTGTTATCAAAACCACTAACTAGAGACTGTTACTGTGGTCGTCTGTTATCAAAACCACTAGCTAGAGACTGTTACTGTGGTCATCTGTTATCAAAACCACTGTCTGTCTAGAGACTGTTACTGTGGGTAGTCTGTTATCCACTGTTTAACAATCTGCATTAACATGTTTTAATGTGGCTAAAATAGTTACCTTGTAGAGACGGTTTGTCATGTTTGGTGAACATTACGGAGAGAGGATGTGACCTGCACCTTTTTGAGTTGTTCACTTTGAGTGTCTGTTTCTGTTACTGTGGTCGTCTGTTATCAAAATCACTAGCTAGAGACAATTACTGTGGTCGTCTGTTATGAAAACCACTAGCTAGAGAATGTTACTGTGGTCATCTGTTATCAAAACCACTAGCTAGAGACTGTTACTGTGGTCGTCTGTTATCAAAACCACTAGCTAGAGATTGTTACTGTGGTCGTCTGTTATCAAAACCACTGTCTGTCTAGAGACTGGTACTGTGGGTCGTCTGTTATCAAAACCACTAACTAGAGACTGTTACTGTGGTCGTCTGTTATCAAAACCACTAGCTAGAGACTGTTACTGTGGTCGTCTGTTATCAAAACCACTAGCTAGAGACTGTTACTGTGGTCCGTCTGTTATCAAAACCACTAGCTAGAGACTGTTACTGTGGTCGTCTGTTATCAAAACCACTAGCTAGAGACTCTTACTGTGGTCGTCTGGTATCAAAACCACTAGCAAGAGACTGTTACTGTGGGTAGTCTGTTATCAAAACCACTAGCTAGAGACTGTTACTGTGGTCGTCTGTTATCAAAACCACTAGCTCGAGACTGTTACTGTGGTCATCTGTTATCAAAACCACTAGCTAGAGACTGTTACTGTGGTCGTCAGTTATCAAAACCACTAGCTAGAGACTGTTACTGAGGTCGTCTGTTTTCAAAACCACCAGCTAGAGACTGTTACTGTGGTCGTCCGTTATCAAAACCACTAGCTAGAGACTGTTACTGTGGATAGTCTGTTATCCACTGTTTAACTATCTGCATTGACATGTTTTAATGTGGCTCAGATCGTTCCCTCGTAGAGACGGTTTGTCATGTTTGGTGAACATTACGGAGAGAGGATGTGACCTGCACCTTTTTGAGTTGTTCACTTTGAGTGTCTGTTTCTGTTACTGTGGTTGTCTGTTATCAAAATCACTAGCTAGAGACAATTACTGTGGTCGTCTGTTATCAAAACCACTAGCTAGAGACTGTTACTGTGGTCGTCTGTTATCAAAACCACTAGCTAGAGACTGTTACTGTGGTCATCTGTTATCAAAACCACTAGCTAGAGACTGTTACTGTGGTCGTCTGTTATCAAAACCAATAGGTAGAGACTGTTACTGTGGGTAGTCTGTTATCAAAACCACTAGCTAGAGACTGTTACTGTGGTCGTCTGTTATCAAAACCACTAGGTAGAGACTTACTGTGGTCGTCTCTTATCAAAACCACTAGCTAGAGACTGTTACTGTGGTCGTCTGTTATCAAAACCACTAGCTAGAGACTGTTACTGTGGTCGTCTGTTATCAAAACCACTAGCTAGAGACTCTTACTGTGGTCGTCTGTTATCAAAACCACTAGCTAGAGATTGTTACTGTGGTCGTCTGTTATCAAAACCACTGTCTGTCTAGAGACTGGTACTGTGGGTCGTCTGTTATCAAAACCACTAACTAGAGACTGTTACTGTGGTCGTCTGTTATCAAAACCACTAGCTAGAGACTGTTACTGTGGTCGTCTGTTATCAAAACCACTAGCTAGAGACTGTTACTGTGGTCCGTCTGTTATCAAAACCACTAGCTAGAGACTGTTACTGTGGTCGTCTGTTATCAAAACCACTAGCTAGAGACTCTTACTGTGGTCGTCTGTTATCAAAACCACTAGCTAGAGACTCTTACTGTGGTCGTCTGGTATCAAAACCACTAGCAAGAGACTGTTACTGTGGGTAGTCTGTTATCAAAACCACTAGCTAGAGACTGTTACTGTGGTCGTCTGTTATCAAAACCACTAGCTCGAGACTGTTACTGTGGTCATCTGTTATCAAAACCACTAGCTAGAGACTGTTACTGTGGTCGTCAGTTATCAAAACCACTAGCTAGAGACTGTTACTGAGGTCGTCTGTTTTCAAAACCACCAGCTAGAGACTGTTACTGTGGTCGTCCGTTATCAAAACCACTAGCTAGAGATTGTTACTGTGGTCGTCTGTTATCAAAACCACTGTCTGTCTAGAGACTGGTACTGTGGGTCGTCTGTTATCAAAACCACTAACTAGAGACTGTTACTGTGGTCGTCTGTTATCAAAACCACTAGCTAGAGACTGTTACTGTGGTCGTCTGTTATCAAAACCACTAGCTAGAGACTGTTACTGTGGTCCGTCTGTTATCAAAACCACTAGCTAGAGACTGTTACTGTGGTCGTCTGTTATCAAAACCACTAGCTAGAGACTCTTACTGTGGTCGTCTGGTATCAAAACCACTAGCAAGAGACTGTTACTGTGGGTAGTCTGTTATCAAAACCACTAGCTAGAGACTGTTACTGTGGTCGTCTGTTATCAAAACCACTAGCTCGAGACTGTTACTGTGGTCATCTGTTATCAAAACCACTAGCTAGAGACTGTTACTGTGGTCGTCAGTTATCAAAACCACTAGCTAGAGACTGTTACTGAGGTCGTCTGTTTTCAAAACCACCAGCTAGAGACTGTTACTGTGGTCGTCCGTTATCAAAACCACTAGCTAGAGACTGTTACTGTGGATAGTCTGTTATCCACTGTTTAACTATCTGCATTGACATGTTTTAATGTGGCTCAGATCGTTCCCTCGTAGAGACGGTTTGTCATGTTTGGTGAACATTACGGAGAGAGGATGTGACCTGCACCTTTTTGAGTTGTTCACTTTGAGTGTCTGTTTCTGTTACTGTGGTTGTCTGTTATCAAAATCACTAGCTAGAGACAATTACTGTGGTCGTCTGTTATCAAAACCACTAGCTAGAGACTGTTACTGTGGTCGTCTGTTATCAAAACCACTAGCTAGAGACTGTTACTGTGGTCATCTGTTATCAAAACCACTAGCTAGAGACTGTTACTGTGGTCGTCTGTTATCAAAACCAATAGGTAGAGACTGTTACTGTGGGTAGTCTGTTATCAAAACCACTAGCTAGAGACTGTTACTGTGGTCGTCTGTTATCAAAACCACTAGGTAGAGACTTACTGTGGTCGTCTCTTATCAAAACCACTAGCTAGAGACTGTTACTGTGGTCGTCTGTTATCAAAACCACTAGCTAGAGACTGTTACTGTGGTCGTCTGTTATCAAAACCACTAGCTAGAGACTCTTACTGTGGTCGTCTGTTATCAAAACCACTAGCTAGAGATTGTTACTGTGGTCGTCTGTTATCAAAACCACTGTCTGTCTAGAGACTGGTACTGTGGGTCGTCTGTTATCAAAACCACTAACTAGAGACTGTTACTGTGGTCGTCTGTTATCAAAACCACTAGCTAGAGACTGTTACTGTGGTCGTCTGTTATCAAAACCACTAGCTAGAGACTGTTACTGTGGTCCGTCTGTTATCAAAACCACTAGCTAGAGACTGTTACTGTGGTCGTCTGTTATCAAAACCACTAGCTAGAGACTCTTACTGTGGTCGTCTGTTATCAAAACCACTAGCTAGAGACTCTTACTGTGGTCGTCTGGTATCAAAACCACTAGCAAGAGACTGTTACTGTGGGTAGTCTGTTATCAAAACCACTAGCTAGAGACTGTTACTGTGGATAGTCTGTTATCCACTGTTTAACTATCTGCATTGACATGTTTTAATGTGGCTCAGATCGTTACCTCGTAGAGACGGTTTGTCATGTTTGGTGAACATTACGGAGAGAGGATGTGACCTGCACCTTTTTGAGTTGTTCACTTTGAGTGTCTGTTTCTGTTACTGTGGTTGTCTGTTATCAAAATCACTAGCTAGAGACAATTACTGTGGTCGTATGTTATCAAAACCACTAGCTAGAGACTGTTACTGTGGTCATCTGTTATCAAAACCACTAGCTAGAGACTGTTACTGTGGTCGTCTGTTATCAAAACCACTAGGTAGAGACTGTTACTGTGGGTAGTCTGTTATCAAAACCACTAGCTAGAGACTGTTACTGTGGTCGTCTGTTATCAAAACCACTAGGTAGAGACTTACTGTGGTCGTCTCTTATCAAAACCACTAGCTAGAGACTGTTACTGTGGTCGTCTGTTATCAAAACCACTAGCTAGAGACTGTTACTGTGGTCGTCTGTTATCAAAACCACTAGCTAGAGACTGTTACTGTGGGTCGTCTGTTATCAAAACCACTAGCTAGAGACTGTTACTGTGGGTCGTCTGTTATCAAAACCACTAGCTAGAGACTGTTACTGTGGGTCGTCTGTTATCAAAACCAATAGCTAGAGACTCTTACTGTGGTCGTCTGTTATCAAAACCACTAGCTCGAGACTGTTACTGTGGTCATCTGTTATCAAAACCACTAGCTAGAGACTGTTACTGTGGTCGTCCGTTATCAAAACCACTAGCTAGAGACTGTTACTGTGGATAGTCTGTTATCCACTGTTTAACTATCTGTATTGACATGTTTTAATGTGGCTCAGATCGTTACCTCGTAGAGACGGTTTGTCATGTTTGGTGAACATTACGGAGAGAGGATGTGACCTGCACCTTTTTGAGTTGTTCACTTTGAGTGTCTGTTTCTGTTACTGTGGTTGTCTGTTATCAAAATCACTAGCTAGAGACAATTACTGTGGTCGTCTGTTATCAAAACCACTAGCTAGAGACTGTTACTGTGGTCATCTGTTATCAAAACCACTAGCTAGAGACTGTTACTGTGGTCGTCTGTTATCAAAACCACTAGCTAGAGATTGTTACTGTGGTCGTCTGTTATCAAAACCAATGTCTGTCTAGAGACTGTTACTGTGGGTCGTCTGTTATCAAAACCACTAACTAGAGACAGTTACTGTGGTCGTCTGTTAACAAAACCACTAGCTAGAGACTGTTACTGTGGTCATCTGTTATCAAAACCACTGTCTGTCTAGAGACTGTTACTGTGGGTAGTCTGTTATCAAAACCACTAGCTAGAGACTGTTACTGTGGTCGTCTGTTATCCAAACCACTAGGTAGAGACTTACTGTGGTCGTCTCTTATCAAAACCACTAGCTAGAGACTGTTACTGTGGTCGTCTTATCAAAACCACTAGCTAGAGACTGTTACTGTGGTCGTCGGTTATCGAAACCACTAGCTAGAGACTGTTACTGTCGTCGTCTGTTATCAAAACAACTAGGTAGAGACTTACTGTCGTCGTCTGTTATCAAAACCACTAGCTAGAGACTGTTACTGTCGTCGTCTGTTATCAAAACCACTAGCTAGAGACTGTTACTGTGGTCGTCTGTTATCAAAACCACTAGCTCGAGACTGTTACTGTGGTCGTCTGTTATCAAAAAAACTAGCTAGAGACTGTTACTGTGGTCGTCTGTTATCAAAACCACTAGCTCGAGACTGTTACTGTGGTCGTCTGTTTTCAAAACCACTAGCTAGAGACTGTTACTGTGGTCGTCTGTTATCAAAACCACTAGCTAGAGACTGTTACTGTGGGTAGTCTGTTATCAAAACCACTAGGTAGAGACTGTTACTGTGGGTAGTCTGTTATACACTGTTTAACAATCTGCATTAACATGTTTTAATGTGGCTCAGATTGTTACCTCGTAGAGACGGTTTGTCATGTTTGGTGAACATTACGGAGAGAGGATGTGACCTGCACATTTTTGAGTTGTTCACTTTGAGTGTCTGTTTCTGTTACTGTGGTCGTCTGTTATCAAAACCACTAGCTAGAGACTGTTACTGTGGTCGTCTGTTATCAAAACCACTAGCTAGAGACTGTTACTGTGGTCGTCTGTTATCAAAACAACTAGGTAGAGACTTACTGTGGTCGTCTGTTATCAAAACCACTAGCTAGAGACTGTTACTGTGGTCGTCTGTTATCACAACCACTAGCTAGAGACTGTTACTGTGGTCGTCTGTTATCAAAACCACTAGCTAGAGACTGTTACTGTGGTCGTCTGTTATCAAAACCACTGTCTGTCTAGAGACTGTTACTGTGGTCGTCTGTTATCAAAACCACTGTCTGTCTAGAGACTGTTACTGTGGTCGTCTGTTATCAAAACCACTGTCTGTCTAGAGACTGTTACTGTGGTCGTCTGTTATCAAAACCACTGTCTGTCTAGAGACTGTTACTGTGGTCGTCTGTTATCAAAATCACTAGCTAGAGACTGTTACTGTGGGTCGTCTGTTATCAAAATCACTAGCTAGAGACTGTTACTCTGGGTCGTCTGTTATCAAAACCACTAGCTAGAGACTGTTACTGTGGTCGTCTGTTATCAAAACCATTAGCTAGAGACTGTTACTGTGGTCGTCTGTTATCAAAACCACTAGCTAGAGACTGTTACTGTGGGTAGTCTGTTATCAAAACCACTAGCTAGAGACTGTTACTGTGGGTTGTCTGTTATCAAAACCACTAGCTAGAGACTGTTAATGTGGTCGTCTGTTATCAAAACCACTAGCTAGAGACTGTTTCTGTGGTCGTCTGTTATCAAAACCACTAGCTAGAGACTGTTACTGTGGTCGTCTGTTATCAAAACAATTAGCTAGAGACTGTTACTGTGGTCGTCTGTAATCAAAACCACTAGCTAGAGACTCTTACTGTGGTCGTCTGTTATCAAAACCACTAGCTAGAGACTGTTACTGTGGTCGTCTGTTATCAAAACCACTAGCTAGAGACTGTTACTGTGGGTCGTCTGTTATCAAAACCACTAGCTAGAGACTGTTACTGTGGGTCGTCTGTTATCAAAACCACTAGCTAGAGACTGTTAATGTGGTCGTCTGTTATCAAAACCACTAGCTAGAGAATGTTACTGTGGGTCGTCTGTTATCAAAACCACTAGCTAGAGACTGTTACTGTGGGTAGTCTGTTATCAAAACCACTGTCTGTCTAGAGACTGTTACTGTGGTCGTCTGTTATCAAAACCACTGTCTGTTGAGAGACTGTTACTGTGGTCGTCTGTTATCAAAACCACTGTCTGTCTAGAGACTGTTACTGTGGTCGTCTGTTATCAAAACCATTAGCTAGAGACTGTTACTGTGGTCGTCTGTTATCAAAACCACTAGCTAGAGACTGTTACTGTGTGTAGTCTGTTATCAAAACCACTAGCTAGAGACTGTTAATGTGGGTTGTCTGTTATCAAAACCACTAGCTAGAGACTGTTAATGTGGTCGTCTGTTATCAAAACCACTAGCTAGAGACTGTTTCTGTGGTCGTCTGTTATCAAAACCACTAGCTAGAGACTGTTACTGTGGTCGTCTGTTATCAAAACCACTAGCTAGAGACTCTTACTGTGGTCGTCTGTAATCAAAACCACTAGCTAGAGACTCTTACTGTGGTCGTCTGTTATCAAAACCACTAGCTAGAGACTGTTACTGTGGTCGTCTGTTATCAAAACCACTAGCTAGAGACTGTTACTGTGGGTCGTCTGTTATCAAAACCACTAGCTAGAGACTGTTACTGTGGGTCGTCTGTTATCAAAACCACTAGCTAGAGACTGTTAATGTGGTCGTCTGTTATCAAAACCACTAGCTAGAGACTGTTACTGTGGGTCGTCTGTTATCAAAACCACTAGCTAGAGACTGTTACTGTGGGTAGTCTGTTATCAAAACCACTGTCTGTCTAGAGACTGTTACTGTGGTCGTCTGTTATCAAAACCACTGTCTGTCGAGAGACTGTTACTGTGGTCGTCTGTTATCAAAACCACTGTCTGTCTAGAGACTGTTACTGTGGTCGTCTGTTATCAAAACCACTGTCTGTCTAGAGACTGTTACTGTGGTCGTCTGTTATCAAAACCAATGTCTGTCTAGAGACTGTTACTGTGGTCGTCTGTTATCAAAATCACTAGCTAGAGACTGTTACTGTGGTCGTCTGTTTTCAAAACCACTAGCTAGAGACTGTTACTGTGGTCGTCTGTTATCAAAACCACTAGCTAGAGACTGTTACTGTGGTCGTCTGTTATCAAAACCACTAGGTAGAGACTGTTACTGTGGGTAGTCTGTTATCCACTGTTTAACAATCTGCATTAACATGTTTTAATGTGGCTCAGATTGTTACCTCGTAGAGACGGTTTGTCATGTTTGGTGAACATTACGGAGAGAGGATGTGACCTGCACATTTTTGAGTTGTTCACTTTGAGTGTCTGTTTCTGTTACTGTGGTCGTCTGTTATCAAAACCACTAGCTAGAGACTGTTACTGTGGTCGTCTGTTATCAAAACCACTAGCTAGAGACTGTTACTGTGGTCGTCTGTTATCAAAACAACTAGGTAGAGACTTACTGTGGTCGTCTGTTATCAAAACCACTAGCTAGAGACTGTTACTGTGGTCGTCTGTTATCACAACCACTAGCTAGAGACTGTTAATGTGGTCGTCTGTTATCAAAACCACTAGCTAGAGACTGTTACTGTGGTCGTCTGTTATCAAAACCACTGTCTGTCTAGAGACTTTTACTGTGGTCGTCTGTTATCAAAACCACTAGCTAGAGACTGTTACTGTGGTCGTCTGTTATCAAAATCACTAGCTAGAGACTGTTACTGTCGTCGTCTGTTATCAAAACCACAAGCTAGAGACTGTTACTGTGGTCGTCTGTTAATAAAAACCACTAGCTCGAGACTGTTACTGTGGTCGTCTGTTATCAAAACCACTAGCTAGAGACTGTTACTGTGGTCGTCTGTTATCAAAACCACTAGCTAGAGACTGTTACTGTGGTCATCTGTTATCGAAACCACTAGCTAGAGACTGTTACTGTCGTCGTCTGTTATCAAAACAACTAGGTAGAGACTTACTGTCGTCGTCTGTTATCAAAACCACTAGCTAGAGACTGTTACTGTCGTCGTCTGTTATCAAAACCACTAGCAAGAGACTGTTACTGTTGTCGTCTGTTATCAAAACCACTAGCTAGAGACTGTTACTGTGGTCGTCTGTTATCAAAACAACTAGTTACAGACTGTTACTGTGGTCGTCTGTTATCAAAACCACTAGCTAGAGACTGTTACTGTGGTCGTCTGTTATCGAAACCACTAGCTAGAGACTGTTACTGTCGTCGTCTGTTATCAAAACAACTAGGTAGAGACTTACTGTCGTCGTCTGTTATCAAAACCACTAGCTAGAGACTGTTACTGTCGTCGTCTGTTATCAAAACCACTAGCTAGAGACTGTTACTGTGGTCGTCTGTTATCAAAACAACTAGTTAGAGACTGTTACTGTGGTCGTCTGTTAATAAAAACCACTAGCTCGAGACTGTTACTGTGGTCGTCTGTTATCAAAACCACTAGCTAGAGACTGTTACTGTGGTCGTCTGTTATCAAAACCACTAGCTAGAGACTGTTACTGTGGTCGTCTGTTATCGAAACCACTAGCTAGAGACTGTTACTGTGGTCGTCTGTTATCAAAACCATTAGCTAGAGACTGTTACTGTGGTCGTCTGTTATCAAAACCACTAGCTAGAGACTGTTACTGTGTGTAGTCTGTTATCAAAACCACTAGCTAGAGACTGTTACTGTGGGTTGTCTGTTATCAAAACCACTAGCTAGAGACTGTTAATGTGGTCGTCTGTTATCAAAACCACTAGCTAGAGACTGTTTCTGTGGTCGTCTGTTATCAAAACCACTAGCTAGAGACTGTTACTGTGGTCGTCTGTTATCAAAACCACTAGCTAGAGACTCTTACTGTGGTCGTCTGTAATCAAAACCACTAGCTAGAGACTCTTACTGTGGTCGTCTGTTATCAAAACCACTAGCTAGAGACTGTTACTGTGGTCGTCTGTTATCAAAACCACTAGCTAGAGACTGTTACTGTGGGTCGTCTGTTATCAAAACCACTAGCTAGAGACTGTTACTGTGGGTCGTCTGTTATCAAAACCACTAGCTAGAGACTGTTAATGTGGTCGTCTGTTATCAAAACCACTAGCTAGAGACTGTTACTGTGGGTCGTCTGTTATCAAAACCACTAGCTAGAGACTGTTACTGTGGGTAGTCTGTTATCAAAACCACTGTCTGTCTAGAGACTGTTACTGTGGTCGTCTGTTATCAAAACCACTGTCTGTCGAGAGACTGTTACTGTGGTCGTCTGTTATCAAAACCACTGTCTGTCTAGAGACTGTTACTGTGGTCGTCTGTTATCAAAACCACTGTCTGTCTAGAGACTGTTACTGTGGTCGTCTGTTATCAAAACCACTGTCTGTCTAGAGACTGTTACTGTGGTCGTCTGTTATCAAAACCAATGTCTGTCTAGAGACTGTTACTGTGGTCGTCTGTTATCAAAATCACTAGCTAGAGACTGTTACTGTGGTCGTCTGTTTTCAAAACCACTAGCTAGAGACTGTTACTGTGGTCGTCTGTTATCAAAACCACTAGCTAGAGACTGTTACTGTGGTCGTCTGTTATCAAAACCACTAGGTAGAGACTGTTACTGTGGGTAGTCTGTTATCCACTGTTTAACAATCTGCATTAACATGTTTTAATGTGGCTCAGATTGTTACCTCGTAGAGACGGTTTGTCATGTTTGGTGAACATTACGGAGAGAGGATGTGACCTGCACATTTTTGAGTTGTTCACTTTGAGTGTCTGTTTCTGTTACTGTGGTCGTCTGTTATCAAAACCACTAGCTAGAGACTGTTACTGTGGTCGTCTGTTATCAAAACCACTAGCTAGAGACTGTTACTGTGGTCGTCTGTTATCAAAACAACTAGGTAGAGACTTACTGTGGTCGTCTGTTATCAAAACCACTAGCTAGAGACTGTTACTGTGGTCGTCTGTTATCACAACCACTAGCTAGAGACTGTTAATGTGGTCGTCTGTTATCAAAACCACTAGCTAGAGACTGTTACTGTGGTCGTCTGTTATCAAAACCACTAGCTAGAGACTGTTACTGTGGTCGTCTGTTATCAAAATCACTAGCTAGAGACTGTTACTGTCGTCGTCTGTTATCAAAACCACAAGCTAGAGACTGTTACTGTGGTCGTCTGTTAATAAAAACCACTAGCTCGAGACTGTTACTGTGGTCGTCTGTTATCAAAACCACTAGCTAGAGACTGTTACTGTGGTCGTCTGTTATCAAAACCACTAGCTAGAGACTGTTACTGTGGTCGTCTGTTATCGAAACCACTAGCTAGAGACTGTTACTGTTGTCGTCTGTTATCAAAACAACTAGGTAGAGACTTACTGTCGTCGTCTGTTATCAAAACCACTAGCAAGAGACTGTTACTGTTGTCGTCTGTTATCAAAACCACTAGCTAGAGACTGTTACTGTGGTCGTCTGTTATCAAAACAACTAGTTAGAGACTGTTACTGTGGTCGTCTGTTATCAAAACCACTAGCTAGAGACTGTTACTGTGGTCGTCTGTTATCGAAACCACTAGCTAGAGACTGTTACTGTCGTCGTCTGTTATCAAAACAACTAGGTAGAGACTTACTGTCGTCGTCTGTTATCAAAACCACTAGCTAGAGACTGTTACTGTCGTCGTCTGTTATCAAAACCACTAGCAAGAGACTGTTACTGTTGTCGTCTGTTATCAAAACCACTAGCTAGAGACTGTTACTGTGGTCGTCTGTTATCAAAACAACTAGTTAGAGACTGTTACTGTGGTCGTCTGTTAATAAAAACCACTAGCTCGAGACTGTTACTGTGGTCGTCTGTTATCAAAACCACTAGCTAGAGACTGTTACTGTGGTCGTCTGTTATCAAAACCACTAGCTAGAGACTGTTACTGTGGTCGTCTGTTATCGAAACCACTAGCTAGAGACTGTTACTGTGGTCGTCTGTTATCAAAACCATTAGCTAGAGACTGTTACTGTGGTCGTCTGTTATCAAAACCACTAGCTAGAGACTGTTACTGTGTGTAGTCTGTTATCAAAACCACTAGCTAGAGACTGTTACTGTGGGTTGTCTGTTATCAAAACCACTAGCTAGAGACTGTTACTGTGGGTCGTCTGTTATCAAAACCACTAGCTAGAGACTGTTTCTGTGGTCGTCTGTTATCAAAACCACTAGCTAGAGACTGTTACTGTGGTCGTCTGTTATCAAAACCACTAGCTAGAGACTCTTACTGTGGTCGTCTGTAATCAAAACCACTAGCTAGAGACTCTTACTGTGGTCGTCTGTTATCAAAACCACTAGCTAGAGACTGTTACTGTGGTCGTCTGTTATCAAAACCACTAGCTAGAGACTGTTACTGTGGGTCGTCTGTTATCAAAACCACTAGCTAGAGACTGTTACTGTGGGTCGTCTGTTATCAAAACCACTAGCTAGAGACTGTTAATGTGGTCGTCTGTTATCAAAACCACTAGCTAGAGACTGTTACTGTGGGTCGTCTGTTATCAAAACCACTAGCTAGAGACTGTTACTGTGGGTAGTCTGTTATCAAAACCACTGTCTGTCTAGAGACTGTTACTGTGGTCGTCTGTTATCAAAACCACTGTCTGTCGAGAGACTGTTACTGTGGTCGTCTGTTATCAAAACCACTGTCTGTCTAGAGACTGTTACTGTGGTCGTCTGTTATCAAAACCACTGTCTGTCTAGAGACTGTTACTGTGGTCGTCTGTTATCAAAACCACTGTCTGTCTAGAGACTGTTACTGTGGTCGTCTGTTATCAAAACCAATGTCTGTCTAGAGACTGTTACTGTGGTCGTCTGTTATCAAAATCACTAGCTAGAGACTGTTACTGTGGTCGTCTGTTTTCAAAACCACTAGCTAGAGACTGTTACTGTGGTCGTCTGTTATCAAAACCACTAGCTAGAGACTGTTACTGTGGTCGTCTGTTATCAAAACCACTAGGTAGAGACTGTTACTGTGGGTAGTCTGTTATCCACTGTTTAACAATCTGCATTAACATGTTTTAATGTGGCTCAGATTGTTACCTCGTAGAGACGGTTTGTCATGTTTGGTGAACATTACGGAGAGAGGATGTGACCTGCACATTTTTGAGTTGTTCACTTTGAGTGTCTGTTTCTGTTACTGTGGTCGTCTGTTATCAAAACCACTAGCTAGAGACTGTTACTGTGGTCGTCTGTTATCAAAACCACTAGCTAGAGACTGTTACTGTGGTCGTCTGTTATCAAAACAACTAGGTAGAGACTTACTGTGGTCGTCTGTTATCAAAACCACTAGCTAGAGACTGTTACTGTGGTCGTCTGTTATCACAACCACTAGCTAGAGACTGTTACTGTGGTCGTCTGTTATCAAAACCACTAGCTAGAGACTGTTACTGTGGTCGTCTGTTATCAAAACCACTGTCTGTCTAGAGACTGTTACTGTGGTCGTCTGTTATCAAAACCACTGTCTGTCTAGAGACTGTTACTGTGGTCGTCTGTTATCAAAACCACTAGCTAGAGACTGTTACTGTGGTCGTCTGTTATCAAAATCACTAGCTAGAGACTGTTACTGTCGTCGTCTGTTATCAAAACCACAAGCTAGAGACTGTTACTGTGGTCGTCTGTTAATAAAAACCACTAGCTCGACACTGTTACTGTGGTCGTCTGTTATCAAAACCACTAGCTAGAGACTGTTACTGTGGTCGTCTGTTATCAAAACCACTAGCTAGAGACTGTTACTGTGGTCGTCTGTTATCGAAACCACTAGCTAGAGACTGTTACTGTCGTCGTCTGTTATCAAAACAACTAGGTAGAGACTTACTGTCGTCGTCTGTTATCAAAACCACTAGCTAGAGACTGTTACTGTCGTCGTCTGTTATCAAAACCACTAGCAAGAGACTGTTACTGTTGTCGTCTGTTATCAAAACCACTAGCTAGAGACTGTTACTGTGGTCGTCTGTTATCAAAACAACTAGTTAGAGACTGTTACTGTGGTCGTCTGTTATCAAAACCACTAGCTAGAGACTGTTACTGTGGTCGTCTGTTATCGAAACCACTAGCTAGAGACTGTTACTGTCGTCGTCTGTTATCAAAACAACTAGGTAGAGACTTACTGTCGTCGTCTGTTATCAAAACCACTAGCTAGAGACTGTTACTGTCGTCGTCTGTTATCAAAACCACTAGCAAGAGACTGTTACTGTTGTCGTCTGTTATCAAAACCACTAGCTAGAGACTGTTACTGTGGTCGTCTGTTATCAAAACAACTAGTTAGAGACTGTTACTGTGGTCGTCTGTTAATAAAAACCACTAGCTCGAGACTGTTACTGTGGTCGTCTGTTATCAAAACCACTAGCTAGAGACTGTTACTGTGGTCGTCTGTTATCAAAACCACTAGCTAGAGACTGTTACTGTGGTCGTCTGTTATCGAAACCACTAGCTAGAGACTGTTACTGTCGTCGTCTGTTATCAAAACAACTAGGTAGAGACTTACTGTCGTCGTCTGTTATCAAAACCACTAGCTAGAGACTGTTACTGTCGTCGTCTGTTATCAAAACCACTAGCAAGAGACTGTTACTGTTGTCGTCTGTTATCAAAACCACTAGCTATAGACTGTTACTGTGGTCGTCTGTTATCAAAACAACTAGTTAGAGACTGTTACTGTGGTCGTCTGTTATCAAAACCACTAGCTAGAGACTGTTACTGTGGTCGTCTGTTATCGAAACCACTAGCTAGAGACTGTTACTGTCGTCGTCTGTTATCAAAGCAACTAGGTAGAGACTTACTGTCGTCGTCTGTTATCAAAACCACTAGCTAGAGACTGTTACTGTCGTCGTCTGTTATCAAAACCACTAGCAAGAGACTGTTACTGTTGTCGTCTGTTATCAAAACCACTAGCTAGAGACTGTTACTGTGGTCGTCTGTTATCAAAACAACTAGTTAGAGACTGTTACTGTGGTCGTCTGTTATCAAAACCACTAGCTCGAGACTGTTACTGTGGTCGGCTGTTATCAAAACCACTAGCTAGAGACTGTTACTGTGGTCGTCTGTTATCAAAACCACTAGCTCGAGACTGTTACTGTGGTCGTCTGTTATCAAAACAACTAGCTAGAGACTGTTACTGTGGTCGTCTGTTATCAAAACCACTAGCTCGAGACTGTTACTGTGGTCGTCTGTTTTCAAAACCACTAGCTAGAGACTGTTACTGTGGTCGTCTGTTATCAAAACCACTAGCTAGAGACTGTTACTGTGGTCGTCTGTTATCAAAACCACTAGGTAGAGACTGTTACTGTGGGTAGTCTGTTATCCACTGTTTAACAATCTGCATTAACATGTTTTAATGTGGCTCAGATTGTTACCTCGTAGAGACGGTTTGTCATGTTTGGTGAACATTACGGAGAGAGGATGTGACCTGCACATTTTTGAGTTGTTCACTTTGAGTGTCTGTTTCTGTTACTGTGGTCGTCTGTTATCAAAACCACTAGCTAGAGACTGTTACTGTGGTCGTCTGTTATCAAAACAACTAGGTAGAGACTTACTGTGGTCGTCTGTTATCAAAACCACTAGCTAGAGACTGTTACTGTGGTCGTCTGTTATCACAACCACTAGCTAGAGACTGTTACTGTGGTCGTCTGTTATCAAAACCACTAGCTAGAGACTGTTACTGTGGTCGTCTGTTATCAAAACCACTGTCTGTCTAGAGACTGTTACTGTGGTCGTCTGTTATCAAAACCACTGTCTGTCTAGAGACTGTTACTGTGGTCGTCTGTTATCAAAACCACTGTCTGTCTAGAGACTGTTACTGTGGTCGTCTGTTATCAAAACCACTGTCTGTCTAGAGACTGTTACTGTGGTCGTCTGTTATCAAAATCACTAGCTAGAGACTGTTACTGTAGGTCGTCTGTTATCAAAATCACTAGCTAGAGACTGTTACTCTGGGTCGTCTGTTATCAAAACCACTAGCTAGAGACTGTTACTGTGGGTCGTCTGTTATCAAAACCACTAGCTAGAGACTGTTACTGTGGGTAGTCTGTTATCAAAACCACTAGCTAGAGACTGTTACTGTGGGTAGTCTGTTATCAAAACCACTAGCTAGAGACTGTTACTCTGGTCGTCTGTTATCAAAACAACTAGTTAGAGACTGTTACTGTGGTCGTCTGTTATCAAAACCACTAGCTCGAGACTGTTACTGTGGTCGTTTGTTATCAAAACCACTAGCTAGAGACTGTTACTGTGGTCGTCTGTTATCAAAACCACTAGCTAGAGACTGTTACTGTGGTCGTCTGTTATCAAAACCACTAGCTCGAGACTGTTACTGTGGTCGTCTGTTATCAAAACAACTAGCTAGAGACTGTTACTGTGGTCGTCTGTTATCAAAACCACTAGCTCGAGACTGTTACTGTGGTCGTCTGTTTTCAAAACCACTAGCTAGAGACTGTTACTGTGGTCGTCTGTTATCAAAACCACTAGCTAGAGACTTTTACTGTGGTCGTCTGTTATCAAAACCACTAGGTAGAGACTGTTACTGTGGGTAGTCTGTTATCCACTGTTTAACAATCTGCATTAACATGTTTTAATGTGGCTCAGATTGTTACCTCGTAGAGACGGTTTGTCATGTTTGGTGAACATTACGGAGAGAGGATGTGACCTGCACATTTTTGAGTTGTTCACTTTGAGTGTCTGTTTCTGTTACTGTGGTCGTCTGTTATCAAAACAACTAGGTAGAGACTTACTGTGGTCGTCTGTTATCAAAACCACTAGCTAGAGACTGTTACTGTGGTCGTCTGTTATCACAACCACTAGCTAGAGACTGTTAATGTGGTCGTCTGTTATCAAAACCACTAGCTAGAGACTGTTACTGTGGTCGTCTGTTATCAAAACCACTGTCTGTCTAGAGACTTTTACTGTGGTCGTCTGTTATCAAAACCACTAGCTAGAGACTGTTACTGTGGTCGTCTGTTATCAAAATCACTAGCTAGAGACTGTTACTGTCGTCGTCTGTTATCAAAACCACAAGCTAGAGACTGTTACTGTGGTCGTCTGTTAATAAAAACCACTAGCTCGAGACTGTTACTGTGGTCGTCTGTTATCAAAACCACTAGCTAGAGACTGTTACTGTGGTCGTCTGTTATCAAAACCACTAGCTAGAGACTGTTACTGTGGTCATCTGTTATCGAAACCACTAGCTAGAGACTGTTACTGTCGTCGTCTGTTATCAAAACAACTAGGTAGAGACTTACTGTCGTCGTCTGTTATCAAAACCACTAGCTAGAGACTGTTACTGTCGTCGTCTGTTATCAAAACCACTAGCAAGAGACTGTTACTGTTGTCGTCTGTTATCAAAACCACTAGCTAGAGACTGTTACTGTGGTCGTCTGTTATCAAAACAACTAGTTACAGACTGTTACTGTGGTCGTCTGTTATCAAAACCACTAGCTAGAGACTGTTACTGTGGTCGTCTGTTATCGAAACCACTAGCTAGAGACTGTTACTGTCGTCGTCTGTTATCAAAACAACTAGGTAGAGACTTACTGTCGTCGTCTGTTATCAAAACCACTAGCTAGAGACTGTTACTGTCGTCGTCTGTTATCAAAACCACTAGCTAGAGACTGTTACTGTGGTCGTCTGTTATCAAAACAACTAGTTAGAGACTGTTACTGTGGTCGTCTGTTAATAAAAACCACTAGCTCGAGACTGTTACTGTGGTCGTCTGTTATCAAAACCACTAGCTAGAGACTGTTACTGTGGTCGTCTGTTATCAAAACCACTAGCTAGAGACTGTTACTGTGGTCGTCTGTTATCGAAACCACTAGCTAGAGACTGTTACTGTGGTCGTCTGTTATCAAAACCATTAGCTAGAGACTGTTACTGTGGTCGTCTGTTATCAAAACCACTAGCTAGAGACTGTTACTGTGTGTAGTCTGTTATCAAAACCACTAGCTAGAGACTGTTACTGTGGGTTGTCTGTTATCAAAACCACTAGCTAGAGACTGTTAATGTGGTCGTCTGTTATCAAAACCACTAGCTAGAGACTGTTTCTGTGGTCGTCTGTTATCAAAACCACTAGCTAGAGACTGTTACTGTGGTCGTCTGTTATCAAAACCACTAGCTAGAGACTCTTACTGTGGTCGTCTGTAATCAAAACCACTAGCTAGAGACTCTTACTGTGGTCGTCTGTTATCAAAACCACTAGCTAGAGACTGTTACTGTGGTCGTCTGTTATCAAAACCACTAGCTAGAGACTGTTACTGTGGGTCGTCTGTTATCAAAACCACTAGCTAGAGACTGTTACTGTGGGTCGTCTGTTATCAAAACCACTAGCTAGAGACTGTTAATGTGGTCGTCTGTTATCAAAACCACTAGCTAGAGACTGTTACTGTGGGTCGTCTGTTATCAAAACCACTAGCTAGAGACTGTTACTGTGGGTAGTCTGTTATCAAAACCACTGTCTGTCTAGAGACTGTTACTGTGGTCGTCTGTTATCAAAACCACTGTCTGTCGAGAGACTGTTACTGTGGTCGTCTGTTATCAAAACCACTGTCTGTCTAGAGACTGTTACTGTGGTCGTCTGTTATCAAAACCACTGTCTGTCTAGAGACTGTTACTGTGGTCGTCTGTTATCAAAACCACTGTCTGTCTAGAGACTGTTACTGTGGTCGTCTGTTATCAAAACCAATGTCTGTCTAGAGACTGTTACTGTGGTCGTCTGTTATCAAAATCACTAGCTAGAGACTGTTACTGTGGTCGTCTGTTTTCAAAACCACTAGCTAGAGACTGTTACTGTGGTCGTCTGTTATCAAAACCACTAGCTAGAGACTGTTACTGTGGTCGTCTGTTATCAAAACCACTAGGTAGAGACTGTTACTGTGGGTAGTCTGTTATCCACTGTTTAACAATCTGCATTAACATGTTTTAATGTGGCTCAGATTGTTACCTCGTAGAGACGGTTTGTCATGTTTGGTGAACATTACGGAGAGAGGATGTGACCTGCACATTTTTGAGTTGTTCACTTTGAGTGTCTGTTTCTGTTACTGTGGTCGTCTGTTATCAAAACCACTAGCTAGAGACTGTTACTGTGGTCGTCTGTTATCAAAACCACTAGCTAGAGACTGTTACTGTGGTCGTCTGTTATCAAAACAACTAGGTAGAGACTTACTGTGGTCGTCTGTTATCAAAACCACTAGCTAGAGACTGTTACTGTGGTCGTCTGTTATCACAACCACTAGCTAGAGACTGTTAATGTGGTCGTCTGTTATCAAAACCACTAGCTAGAGACTGTTACTGTGGTCGTCTGTTATCAAAACCACTAGCTAGAGACTGTTACTGTGGTCGTCTGTTATCAAAATCACTAGCTAGAGACTGTTACTGTCGTCGTCTGTTATCAAAACCACAAGCTAGAGACTGTTACTGTGGTCGTCTGTTAATAAAAACCACTAGCTCGAGACTGTTACTGTGGTCGTCTGTTATCAAAACCACTAGCTAGAGACTGTTACTGTGGTCGTCTGTTATCAAAACCACTAGCTAGAGACTGTTACTGTGGTCGTCTGTTATCGAAACCACTAGCTAGAGACTGTTACTGTTGTCGTCTGTTATCAAAACAACTAGGTAGAGACTTACTGTCGTCGTCTGTTATCAAAACCACTAGCAAGAGACTGTTACTGTTGTCGTCTGTTATCAAAACCACTAGCTAGAGACTGTTACTGTGGTCGTCTGTTATCAAAACAACTAGTTAGAGACTGTTACTGTGGTCGTCTGTTATCAAAACCACTAGCTAGAGACTGTTACTGTGGTCGTCTGTTATCGAAACCACTAGCTAGAGACTGTTACTGTCGTCGTCTGTTATCAAAACAACTAGGTAGAGACTTACTGTCGTCGTCTGTTATCAAAACCACTAGCTAGAGACTGTTACTGTCGTCGTCTGTTATCAAAACCACTAGCAAGAGACTGTTACTGTTGTCGTCTGTTATCAAAACCACTAGCTAGAGACTGTTACTGTGGTCGTCTGTTATCAAAACAACTAGTTAGAGACTGTTACTGTGGTCGTCTGTTAATAAAAACCACTAGCTCGAGACTGTTACTGTGGTCGTCTGTTATCAAAACCACTAGCTAGAGACTGTTACTGTGGTCGTCTGTTATCAAAACCACTAGCTAGAGACTGTTACTGTGGTCGTCTGTTATCGAAACCACTAGCTAGAGACTGTTACTGTGGTCGTCTGTTATCAAAACCATTAGCTAGAGACTGTTACTGTGGTCGTCTGTTATCAAAACCACTAGCTAGAGACTGTTACTGTGTGTAGTCTGTTATCAAAACCACTAGCTAGAGACTGTTACTGTGGGTTGTCTGTTATCAAAACCACTAGCTAGAGACTGTTACTGTGGGTCGTCTGTTATCAAAACCACTAGCTAGAGACTGTTTCTGTGGTCGTCTGTTATCAAAACCACTAGCTAGAGACTGTTACTGTGGTCGTCTGTTATCAAAACCACTAGCTAGAGACTCTTACTGTGGTCGTCTGTAATCAAAACCACTAGCTAGAGACTCTTACTGTGGTCGTCTGTTATCAAAACCACTAGCTAGAGACTGTTACTGTGGTCGTCTGTTATCAAAACCACTAGCTAGAGACTGTTACTGTGGGTCGTCTGTTATCAAAACCACTAGCTAGAGACTGTTACTGTGGGTCGTCTGTTATCAAAACCACTAGCTAGAGACTGTTAATGTGGTCGTCTGTTATCAAAACCACTAGCTAGAGACTGTTACTGTGGGTCGTCTGTTATCAAAACCACTAGCTAGAGACTGTTACTGTGGGTAGTCTGTTATCAAAACCACTGTCTGTCTAGAGACTGTTACTGTGGTCGTCTGTTATCAAAACCACTGTCTGTCGAGAGACTGTTACTGTGGTCGTCTGTTATCAAAACCACTGTCTGTCTAGAGACTGTTACTGTGGTCGTCTGTTATCAAAACCACTGTCTGTCTAGAGACTGTTACTGTGGTCGTCTGTTATCAAAACCACTGTCTGTCTAGAGACTGTTACTGTGGTCGTCTGTTATCAAAACCAATGTCTGTCTAGAGACTGTTACTGTGGTCGTCTGTTATCAAAATCACTAGCTAGAGACTGTTACTGTGGTCGTCTGTTTTCAAAACCACTAGCTAGAGACTGTTACTGTGGTCGTCTGTTATCAAAACCACTAGCTAGAGACTGTTACTGTGGTCGTCTGTTATCAAAACCACTAGGTAGAGACTGTTACTGTGGGTAGTCTGTTATCCACTGTTTAACAATCTGCATTAACATGTTTTAATGTGGCTCAGATTGTTACCTCGTAGAGACGGTTTGTCATGTTTGGTGAACATTACGGAGAGAGGATGTGACCTGCACATTTTTGAGTTGTTCACTTTGAGTGTCTGTTTCTGTTACTGTGGTCGTCTGTTATCAAAACCACTAGCTAGAGACTGTTACTGTGGTCGTCTGTTATCAAAACCACTAGCTAGAGACTGTTACTGTGGTCGTCTGTTATCAAAACAACTAGGTAGAGACTTACTGTGGTCGTCTGTTATCAAAACCACTAGCTAGAGACTGTTACTGTGGTCGTCTGTTATCACAACCACTAGCTAGAGACTGTTACTGTGGTCGTCTGTTATCAAAACCACTAGCTAGAGACTGTTACTGTGGTCGTCTGTTATCAAAACCACTGTCTGTCTAGAGACTGTTACTGTGGTCGTCTGTTATCAAAACCACTGTCTGTCTAGAGACTGTTACTGTGGTCGTCTGTTATCAAAACCACTAGCTAGAGACTGTTACTGTGGTCGTCTGTTATCAAAATCACTAGCTAGAGACTGTTACTGTCGTCGTCTGTTATCAAAACCACAAGCTAGAGACTGTTACTGTGGTCGTCTGTTAATAAAAACCACTAGCTCGACACTGTTACTGTGGTCGTCTGTTATCAAAACCACTAGCTAGAGACTGTTACTGTGGTCGTCTGTTATCAAAACCACTAGCTAGAGACTGTTACTGTGGTCGTCTGTTATCGAAACCACTAGCTAGAGACTGTTACTGTCGTCGTCTGTTATCAAAACAACTAGGTAGAGACTTACTGTCGTCGTCTGTTATCAAAACCACTAGCTAGAGACTGTTACTGTCGTCGTCTGTTATCAAAACCACTAGCAAGAGACTGTTACTGTTGTCGTCTGTTATCAAAACCACTAGCTAGAGACTGTTACTGTGGTCGTCTGTTATCAAAACAACTAGTTAGAGACTGTTACTGTGGTCGTCTGTTATCAAAACCACTAGCTAGAGACTGTTACTGTGGTCGTCTGTTATCGAAACCACTAGCTAGAGACTGTTACTGTCGTCGTCTGTTATCAAAACAACTAGGTAGAGACTTACTGTCGTCGTCTGTTATCAAAACCACTAGCTAGAGACTGTTACTGTCGTCGTCTGTTATCAAAACCACTAGCAAGAGACTGTTACTGTTGTCGTCTGTTATCAAAACCACTAGCTAGAGACTGTTACTGTGGTCGTCTGTTATCAAAACAACTAGTTAGAGACTGTTACTGTGGTCGTCTGTTAATAAAAACCACTAGCTCGAGACTGTTACTGTGGTCGTCTGTTATCAAAACCACTAGCTAGAGACTGTTACTGTGGTCGTCTGTTATCAAAACCACTAGCTAGAGACTGTTACTGTGGTCGTCTGTTATCGAAACCACTAGCTAGAGACTGTTACTGTCGTCGTCTGTTATCAAAACAACTAGGTAGAGACTTACTGTCGTCGTCTGTTATCAAAACCACTAGCTAGAGACTGTTACTGTCGTCGTCTGTTATCAAAACCACTAGCAAGAGACTGTTACTGTTGTCGTCTGTTATCAAAACCACTAGCTATAGACTGTTACTGTGGTCGTCTGTTATCAAAACAACTAGTTAGAGACTGTTACTGTGGTCGTCTGTTATCAAAACCACTAGCTAGAGACTGTTACTGTGGTCGTCTGTTATCGAAACCACTAGCTAGAGACTGTTACTGTCGTCGTCTGTTATCAAAGCAACTAGGTAGAGACTTACTGTCGTCGTCTGTTATCAAAACCACTAGCTAGAGACTGTTACTGTCGTCGTCTGTTATCAAAACCACTAGCAAGAGACTGTTACTGTTGTCGTCTGTTATCAAAACCACTAGCTAGAGACTGTTACTGTGGTCGTCTGTTATCAAAACAACTAGTTAGAGACTGTTACTGTGGTCGTCTGTTATCAAAACCACTAGCTCGAGACTGTTACTGTGGTCGGCTGTTATCAAAACCACTAGCTAGAGACTGTTACTGTGGTCGTCTGTTATCAAAACCACTAGCTCGAGACTGTTACTGTGGTCGTCTGTTATCAAAACAACTAGCTAGAGACTGTTACTGTGGTCGTCTGTTATCAAAACCACTAGCTCGAGACTGTTACTGTGGTCGTCTGTTTTCAAAACCACTAGCTAGAGACTGTTACTGTGGTCGTCTGTTATCAAAACCACTAGCTAGAGACTGTTACTGTGGTCGTCTGTTATCAAAACCACTAGGTAGAGACTGTTACTGTGGGTAGTCTGTTATCCACTGTTTAACAATCTGCATTAACATGTTTTAATGTGGCTCAGATTGTTACCTCGTAGAGACGGTTTGTCATGTTTGGTGAACATTACGGAGAGAGGATGTGACCTGCACATTTTTGAGTTGTTCACTTTGAGTGTCTGTTTCTGTTACTGTGGTCGTCTGTTATCAAAACCACTAGCTAGAGACTGTTACTGTGGTCGTCTGTTATCAAAACAACTAGGTAGAGACTTACTGTGGTCGTCTGTTATCAAAACCACTAGCTAGAGACTGTTACTGTGGTCGTCTGTTATCACAACCACTAGCTAGAGACTGTTACTGTGGTCGTCTGTTATCAAAACCACTAGCTAGAGACTGTTACTGTGGTCGTCTGTTATCAAAACCACTGTCTGTCTAGAGACTGTTACTGTGGTCGTCTGTTATCAAAACCACTGTCTGTCTAGAGACTGTTACTGTGGTCGTCTGTTATCAAAACCACTGTCTGTCTAGAGACTGTTACTGTGGTCGTCTGTTATCAAAACCACTGTCTGTCTAGAGACTGTTACTGTGGTCGTCTGTTATCAAAATCACTAGCTAGAGACTGTTACTGTAGGTCGTCTGTTATCAAAATCACTAGCTAGAGACTGTTACTCTGGGTCGTCTGTTATCAAAACCACTAGCTAGAGACTGTTACTGTGGGTCGTCTGTTATCAAAACCACTAGCTAGAGACTGTTACTGTGGGTAGTCTGTTATCAAAACCACTAGCTAGAGACTGTTACTGTGGGTAGTCTGTTATCAAAACCACTAGCTAGAGACTGTTACTCTGGTCGTCTGTTATCAAAACAACTAGTTAGAGACTGTTACTGTGGTCGTCTGTTATCAAAACCACTAGCTCGAGACTGTTACTGTGGTCGTTTGTTATCAAAACCACTAGCTAGAGACTGTTACTGTGGTCGTCTGTTATCAAAACCACTAGCTAGAGACTGTTACTGTGGTCGTCTGTTATCAAAACCACTAGCTCGAGACTGTTACTGTGGTCGTCTGTTATCAAAACAACTAGCTAGAGACTGTTACTGTGGTCGTCTGTTATCAAAACCACTAGCTCGAGACTGTTACTGTGGTCGTCTGTTTTCAAAACCACTAGCTAGAGACTGTTACTGTGGTCGTCTGTTATCAAAACCACTAGCTAGAGACTTTTACTGTGGTCGTCTGTTATCAAAACCACTAGGTAGAGACTGTTACTGTGGGTAGTCTGTTATCCACTGTTTAACAATCTGCATTAACATGTTTTAATGTGGCTCAGATTGTTACCTCGTAGAGACGGTTTGTCATGTTTGGTGAACATTACGGAGAGAGGATGTGACCTGCACATTTTTGAGTTGTTCACTTTGAGTGTCTGTTTCTGTTACTGTGGTCGTCTGTTATCAAAACCACTAGCTAGAGACTGTTACTGTGGTCGTCTGTTATCACAACCACTAGCTAGAGACTGTTACTGTGGTCGTCTGTTATCAAAACCACTAGCTAGAGACTGTTACTGTGGTCGTCTGTTATCAAAACCACTGTCTGTCTAGAGACTGTTACTGTGGTCGTCTGTTATCAAAACCACTGTCTGTCTAGAGACTGTTACTGTGGTCGTCTGTTATCAAAACCACTGTCTGTCTAGAGACTGTTACTGTGGTCGTCTGTTATCAAAACCACTGTCTGTCTAGAGACTGTTACTGTGGTCGTCTGTTATCAAAATCACTAGCTAGAGACTGTTACTGTGGGTCGTCTGTTATCAAAATCACTAGCTAGAGACTGTTACTCTGGGTCGTCTGTTATCAAAACCACTAGCTAGAGACTGTTACTGTGGGTCGTCTGTTATCAAAACCACTAGCTAGAGACTGTTACTGTGGGTAGTCTGTTATCAAAACCACTAGCTAGAGACTGTTACTTTGGTCGTCTGTTATCAAAACCATTAGCTAGAGACTGTTACTGTGGTCGTCTGTTATCAAAACCACTAGCTAGAGACTGTTACTGTGGGTAGTCTGTTATCAAAACCACTAGCTAGAGACTGTTACTGTGGGTTGTCTGTTATCAAAACCACTAGCTAGAGACTGTTAATGTTGTCGTCTGTTATCAAAACCACTAGCTAGAGACTGTTTCTGTGGTCGTCTGTTATCAAAACAATTAGCTAGAGACTGTTACTGTGGTCGTCTGTAATCAAAACCACTAGCTAGAGACTCTTACTGTGGTCGTCTGGTATAAAAACCACTAGCAAGAGACTGTTACTGTGGGTCGTCTGTTATCAAAACCACTAGCTAGAGACTGTTACTGTGGTCGTCTGGTATCAAAACCACTAGCAAGAGACTGTTACTGTGGTCGTCTGTTATCAAAACCACTAGCTAGAGACTGTTACTGTGGTCGTCTGTTATCAAAACCACTAGCTCAAGACTGTTACTGTGGTCGTCTGTTATCAAAATCACTAGCTAGAGAAAATTACTGTGGTCGTCTGTTATCAAAACCACTAGCTAGAGACTGTTACTGTGGTCATCTGTTATCAAAACCACTAGCTAGAGACTGTTACTGTGGTCGTCTGTTATCAAAACCACTAGCTAGAGATTGTTACTGTGGTCGTCTGTTATCAAAACCACTGTCTGTCTAGAGACTGTTACTGTGGGTCGTCTGTTATCAAAACCACTAACTAGAGACTGTTACTGTGGTCGTCTGTTATCAAAACCACTAGCTAGAGACTGTTACTGTGGTCATCTGTTATCAAAACCACTGTCTGTCTAGAGACTGTTACTGTGGGTAGTCTGTTATCCACTGTTTAACAATCTGCATTAACATGTTTTAATGTGGCTAAAATAGTTACCTTGTAGAGACGGTTTGTCATGTTTGGTGAACATTACGGAGAGAGGATGTGACCTGCACCTTTTTGAGTTGTTCACTTTGAGTGTCTGTTTCTGTTACTGTGGTCGTCTGTTATCAAAATCACTAGCTAGAGACAATTACTGTGGTCGTCTGTTATGAAAACCACTAGCTAGAGAATGTTACTGTGGTCATCTGTTATCAAAACCACTAGCTAGAGACTGTTACTGTGGTCGTCTGTTATCAAAACCACTAGCTAGAGATTGTTACTGTGGTCGTCTGTTATCAAAACCACTGTCTGTCTAGAGACTGGTACTGTGGGTCGTCTGTTATCAAAACCACTAACTAGAGACTGTTACTGTGGTCGTCTGTTATCAAAACCACTAGCTAGAGACTGTTACTGTGGTCGTCTGTTATCAAAACCACTAGCTAGAGACTGTTACTGTGGTCCGTCTGTTATCAAAACCACTAGCTAGAGACTGTTACTGTGGTCGTCTGTTATCAAAACCACTAGCTAGAGACTCTTACTGTGGTCGTCTGTTATCAAAACCACTAGCTAGAGACTCTTACTGTGGTCGTCTGGTATCAAAACCACTAGCAAGGGACTGTTACTGTGGGTAGTCTGTTATCAAAACCACTAGCTAGAGACTGTTACTGTGGTCGTCTGTTATCAAAACCACTAGCTCGAGACTGTTACTGTGGTCATCTGTTATCAAAACCACTAGCTAGAGACTGTTACTGTGGTCGTCAGTTATCAAAACCACTAGCTAGAGACTGTTACTGAGGTCGTCTGTTTTCAAAACCACCAGCTAGAGACTGTTACTGTGGTCGTCCGTTATCAAAACCACTAGCTAGAGACTGTTACTGTGGATAGTCTGTTATCCACTGTTTAACTATCTGCATTGAAATGTTTTAATGTGGCTCAGATCGTTCCCTCGTAGAGACGGTTTGTCATGTTTGGTGAACATTACGGAGAGAGGATGTGACCTGCACCTTTTTGAGTTGTTCACTTTGAGTGTCTGTTTCTGTTACTGTGGTTGTCTGTTATCAAAATCACTAGCTAGAGACAATTACTGTGGTCGTCTGTTATCAAAACCACTAGCTAGAGACTGTTACTGTGGTCGTCTGTTATCAAAACCACTAGCTAGAGACTGTTACTGTGGTCATCTGTTATCAAAACCACTAGCTAGAGACTGTTACTGTGGTCGTCTGTTATCAAAACCAATAGGTAGAGACTGTTACTGTGGGTAGTCTGTTATCAAAACCACTAGCTAGAGACTGTTACTGTGGTCGTCTGTTATCAAAACCACTAGGTAGAGACTTACTGTGGTCGTCTCTTATCAAAACCACTAGCTAGAGACTGTTACTGTGGTCGTCTGTTATCAAAACCACTAGCTAGAGACTGTTACTGTGGTCGTCTGTTATCAAAACCACTAGCTAGAGACTCTTACTGTGGTCGTCTGTTATCATTACCACTAGCTAGAGACTCTTACTGTGGTCGTCTGGTATCAAAACCACTAGCAAGAGACTGTTACTGTGGGTAGTCTGTTATCAAAACCACTAGCTAGAGACTGTTACTGTGGTCGTCTGTTATCAAAACCACTAGCTCGAGACTGTTACTGTGGTCATCTGTTATCAAAACCACTAGCTAGAGACTGTTACTGTGGTCGTCAGTTATCAAAACCACTAGCTAGAGACTGTTACTGAGGTCGTCTGTTTTCAAAACCACCAGCTAGAGACTGTTACTGTGGTCGTCCGTTATCAAAACCACTAGCTAGAGACTGTTACTGTGGATAGTCTGTTATCCACTGTTTAACTATCTGCATTGACATGTTTTAATGTGGCTCAGATCGTTACCTCGTAGAGACGGTTTGTCATGTTTGGTGAACATTACGGAGAGAGGATGTGACCTGCACCTTTTTGAGTTGTTCACTTTGAGTGTCTGTTTCTGTTACTGTGGTTGTCTGTTATCAAAATCACTAGCTAGAGACAATTACTGTGGTCGTCTGTTATCAAAACCACTAGCTAGAGACTGTTACTGTGGTCGTCTGTTATCAAAACCACTAGCTAGAGACTGTTACTGTGGTCATCTGTTATCAAAACCACTAGCTAGAGACTGTTACTGTGGTCGTCTGTTATCAAAACCACTAGGTAGAGACTGTTACTGTGGTCGTCTGTTATCAAAACCACTAGCTAGAGACTGTTACTGTGGTCGTCTGTTATCAAAACCACTAGCTAGAGACTGTTACTGTGGGTCGTCTGTTATCAAAACCACTAGCTAGAGACTGTTACTGTGGGTCGTCTGTTATCAAAACCACTAGCTAGAGACTGTTACTGTGGGTCGTCTGTTATCAAAACCAATAGCTAGAGACTCTTACTGTGGTCGTCTGTTATCAAAACCACTAGCTCGAGACTGTTACTGTGGTCATCTGTTATCAAAACCACTAGCTAGAGACTGTTACTGTGGTCGCCCGTTATCAAAACCACTAGCTAGAGACTGTTACTGTGGCTAGTCTGTTATCCACTGTTTAACTATCTGTATTGACATGTTTTAATGTGGCTCAGATCGTTACCTCGTAGAGACGGTTTGTCATGTTTGGTGAACATTACGGAGAGAGGATGTGACCTGCACCTTTTTGAGTTGTTCACTTTGAGTGTCTGTTTCTGTTACTGTGGTTGTCTGTTATCAAAATCACTAGCTAGAGACAATTACTGTGGTCGTCTGTTATCAAAACCACTAGCTAGAGACTGTTACTGTGGTCATCTGTTATCAAAACCACTAGCTAGAGACTGTTACTGTGGTCGTCTGTTATCAAAACCACTAGCTAGAGATTGTTACTGTGGTCGTCTGTTATCAAAACCACTGTCTGTCTAGAGACTGTTACTGTGGGTCGTCTGTTATCAAAACCACTAACTAGAGACAGTTACTGTGGTCGTCTGTTAACAAAACCACTAGCTAGAGACTGTTACTGTGGTCATCTGTTATCAAAACCACTGTCTGTCTAGAGACTGTTACTGTGGGTCGTCTGTTATCAAAACCACTAGCTAGAGACTGTTACTGTGGTCGTCTGTTATCAAAACCACTAGCTAGAGACTGTTACTGTGGTCCGTCTGTTATCAAAACCACTAGCTAGAGACTGTTACTGTGGTCGTCTGTTATCAAAACCACTAGCTAGAGACTCTTACTGTGGTCGTCTGGTATCAAAACCACTAGCAAGAGACTGTTACTGTGGGTAGTCTGTTATCAAAACCACTAGCTAGAGACTGTTACTGTGGTCGTCTGTTATCAAAACCACTAGCTAGAGACTGTTACTGTGGTCGTCTGTTATCAAAACCACTAGGTAGAGACTTACTGTGGTCGTCTCTTATCAAAACCACTAGCTAGAGACTGTTACTGTGGTCGTCTTATCAAAACCACTAGCTAGAGACTGTTACTGTGGTCGTCGGTTATCAAAACCACTAGCTAGAGACTGTTACTGTGGGTCATCTGTTATCAAAACCACTAGCTAGAGACTGTTACTGTGGGTCGTCTGTTATCAAAACCACTAGCTAGAGACTGTTACTGTGGGTCGTCTGTTATCAAAACCACTAGCTAGAGACTCTTACTGTGGTCGTCTGTTATCAAAACCACTAGCTCGAGACTGTTACTGTGGTCATCTGTTATCAAAACCACTAGCTAGAGACTGTTACTGTGGTCGTCCGTTATCAAAACCACTAGCTAGAGACTGTTACTGTGGATAGTCTGTTATCCACTGTTTAACTATCTGTATTGACATGTTTTAATGTGGCTCAGATCGTTACCTCGTAGAGACGGTTTGTCATGTTTGGTGAACATTACGGAGAGAGGATGTGACCTGCACCTTTTTGAGTTGTTCACTTTGAGTGTCTGTTTCTGTTACTGTGGTTGTCTGTTATCAAAATCACTAGCTAGAGACAATTACTGTGGTCGTCTGTTATCAAAACCACTAGCTAGAGACTGTTACTGTGGGTCGTCTGTTATCAAAACCACTAGCTAGAGACTGTTACTGTGGGTCGTCTGTTATCAAAACCACTAGCTAGAGACTCTTACTGTGGTCGTCTGTTATCAAAACCACTAGGTCGAGACTGTTACTGTGGTCATCTGTTATCAAAACCACTAGCTAGAGACTGTTAAGGTGGTCGTCAGTTATCAAAACCACTAGCTAGAGACTGTTACTGAGGTCGTCTGTTTTCAAAACCACTAGCTAGAGACTGTTACTGTGGTCGTCTGTTTTCAAAACCACTAGCTAGAGACTGTTACTGTGGTCGTCTGTTAACAAAACCACTAGGTAGAGACTGTTACTGTGTGTAGTCTTATCAAAACCACTAGGTAGAGACTTACTGTGGTCGTCTCTTATCAAAACCACTAGCTAGAGACTGTTACTGTGGTCGTCTTATCAAAACCACTAGCTAGAGACTGTTACTGTGGTCATCTGTTATCAAAAGCACTAGCTAGAGACTGTTACTGTGGTCGTCTTATCAAAACCACTAGGTAGAGACTGTTACTGTGGGTAGTCTGTTATCAAAACCACTAGCTAGAGACTGTTACTGTGGTCGTCTGTTATCAAAACCACTAGGTAGAGACTTACTGTGGTCGTCTCTTATCAAAACCACTAGCTAGAGACTGTTACTGTGGTCGTCTGTTATCAAAACCACTAGCTAGAGACTGTTACTGTGGTCGTCTGTTATCAAAACCACTAGCTAGAGACTGTTACTGTGGGTCGTCTGTTATCAAAACCACTAGCTAGAGACTGTTACTGTGGGTCGTCTGTTATCAAAACCACTAGCTAGAGACTGTTACTGTGGGTCGTCTGTTATCAAAACCACTAGCTAGAGACTCTTACTGTGGTCGTCTGTTATCAAAACCACTAGCTCGAGACTGTTACTGTGGTCATCTGTTATCAAAACCACTAGCTAGAGACTGTTACTGTGGTCGTCCGTTATCAAAACCACTAGCTAGAGACTGTTACTGTGGTCGTCTGTTATCAAAACCACTAGGTAGAGACTGTTACTGTGGGTAGTCTGTTATCAAAACCACTAGCTAGAGACTGTTACTGTGGTCGTCTGTTATCAAAACCACTAGGTAGAGACTTACTGTGGTCGTCTCTTATCAAAACCACTAGCTAGAGACTGTTACTGTGGTCGTCTGTTATCAAAACCACTAGCTAGAGACTGTTACTGTGGTCGTCTGTTATCAAAACCACTAGCTAGAGACTGTTACTGTGGGTCGTCTGTTATCAAAACCACTAACTAGAGACAGTTACTGTGGTCGTCTGTTATCAAAACCACTAGCTAGAGACTGTTACTGTGGTCATCTGTTATCAAAACCACTGTCTGTCTAGAGACTGTTACTGTGGGTAGTCTGTTATCCACTGTTTAACAATCTGCATTAACATGTTTTAATGTGGCTCAGATCGTTACCTCGTAGAGACGGTTTGTCATGTTTGGTGAACATTACGGAGAGAGGATGTGACCTGCACCTTTTTGAGTTGTTCACTTTGAGTGTCTGTTTCTGTTACTGTGGTCGTCTGTTATCAAAATCACTAGCTAGAGACAATTACTGTGGTCGTCTGTTATCAAAACCACTAGGTAGAGACTTACTGTGGTCGTCTCTTATCAAAACCACTAGCTAGAGACTGTTACTGTGGTCGTCTTATCAAAACCACTAGCTAGAGACTGTTACTGTGGTCGTCGGTTATCAAAACCACTAGCTAGAGACTGTTACTGTGGGTCGTCTGTTATCAAAACCACTAGCTAGAGACTGTTACTGTGGGTCGTCTGTTATCAAAACCACTAGCTAGAGACTGTTACTGTGGGTCGTCTGTTATCAAAACCACTAGCTAGAGACTCTTACTGTGGTCGTCTGTTATCAAAACCACTAGCTCGAGACTGTTACTGTGGTCATCTGTTATCAAAACCACTAGCTAGAGACTGTTACTGTGGTCGTCCGTTATCAAAACCACTAGCTAGAGACTGTTACTGTGGATAGTCTGTTATCCACTGTTTAACTATCTGTATTGACATGTTTTAATGTGGCTCAGATCGTTACCTCGTAGAGACGGTTTGTCATGTTTGGTGAACATTACGGAGAGAGGATGTGACCTGCACCTTTTTGAGTTGTTCACTTTGAGTGTCTGTTTCTGTTACTGTGGTTGTCTGTTATCAAAATCACTAGCTAGAGACAATTACTGTGGTCGTCTGTTATCAAAACCACAAGCTAGAGACTGTTACTGTGGGTCGTCTGTTATCAAAACCACTAGCTAGAGACTGTTACTGTGGGTCGTCTGTTATCAAAACCACTAGCTAGAGACTGTTACTGTGGGTCGTCTGTTATCAAAACCACTAGCTAGAGACTGTTACTGTGGGTCGTCTGTTATCAAAACCACTAGCTAGAGACTCTTACTGTGGTCGTCTGTTATCAAAACCACTAGCTCGAGACTGTTACTGTGGTCATCTGTTATCAAAACCACTAGCTAGAGACTGTTACTGTGGTCGTCCGTTATCAAAACCACTAGCTAGAGACTGTTACTGTGGATAGTCTGTTATCCACTGTTTAACTATCTGTATTGACATGTTTTAATGTGGCTCAGATCGTTACCTCGTAGAGACGGTTTGTCATGTTTGGTGAACATTACGGAGAGAGGATGTGACCTGCACCTTTTTGAGTTGTTCAATTTGAGTGTCTGTTTCTGTTACTGTGGTTGTCTGTTATCAAAATCACTAGCTAGAGACAATTACTGTGGTCGTCTGTTATCAAAACCACAAGCTAGAGACTGTTACTGTGGGTCGTCTGTTATCAAAACCACTAGCTAGAGACTGTTACTGTGGGTCGTCTGTTATCAAAACCACTAGCTAGAGACTCTTACTGTGGGTCGTCTGTTATCAAAACCACTAGCTAGAGACTGTTACTGTGGTCGTCTGTTTTCAAAACCACTAGCTAGAGACTGTTACTGTGGTTGTCTGTTATCAAAATCACTAGCTAGAGACAATTACTGTGGTCGTCTGTTATCAAAACCACTAGCTAGAGACTGTTACTGTGGGTCGTCTGTTATCAAAACCACTAGCTAGAGACTGTTACTGTGGGTGGTCTGTTATCAAAACCACTAGCTAGAGACTCTTACTGTGGTCGTCTGTTATCAAAACCACTAGGTAGAGACTGTTACTGTGTGTAGTCTGTTATCCACTGTTTAACAATCTGCATTAACATTTTTTAATGTGGCTCAGATCGTTACCTCGTAGAGACGGTTTGTCATGTTTGGTGAACATTACGGAGAGAGGATGTGACCTGCACCTTTTTGAGTTGTTCACTTTGAGTGTCTGTTTCTGTTACTGTGGTTGTCTGTTATCAAAATCACTAGCTAGAGACAATTTCTGTGGTCATCTGTTATCAAAACCACTAGCTAGAGACTGTTACTGTGGTCGTCTGTTATCAAAACCACTAGCTAGAGACTGTTACTGTGGTCGTCTGTTATCAAAACCACTAGCTAGAGACTGTTACTGTGGTCGTCTGTTATCAAAACCACTAGCTAGAGACTGTTACTGTGGTCATCTGTTATCAAAACCACTAGCTAGAGACTGTTACTGTGGTCGTCTGTTATCAAAACCACTAGGTAGAGACTTTTACTGTGGGTAGTCTGTTATCAAAACCACTAGCTAGAGACTGTTACTGTGGTCGTCTGTTATCAAAACCACTAGGTAGAGACTTACTGTGGTCGTCTGTTATCAAAACCACTAGCTGGAGACTGTTACTGTGGGTCGTCTGTTATCAAAACCACTAGCTAGAGACTCTTACTGTGGTCGTCTGTTATAAAGACTCTTACTGTGGTCGTAGTTATCAAAACCACTAGCTAGAGACTGTTACTGTGGGTAGTCTGTTATCAAAACCACTAGCTAGAGACTGTTACTGTGGTCGTCTGTTATCAAAACCACTAGCTAGAGACTGTTACTGTGGTCGTCTTTTATCAAAACCACTAGCTAGAGACTCTTACTGTGGTCGTCTGTTATCAAAACCACTAGCTAGAGACTCTTACTGTGGTCGTCTGTTATCAAAACCACTAGCTAGAGACTATTTCTGTGGGTAGTCTGTTATCAAAACCACTAGCTAGAGATTGTTACTGTGGTCGTCTGTTATCAAAACCACTGTCTGTCTAGAGACTGTTACTGTGGGTCGTCTGTTATCAAAACCACTAGCTAGAGACTGTTACTGTGGTCGTCTGTTATCAAAACCACTAGCTAGAGACTGTTACTGTGGTCATCTGTTATCAAAACCACTAGCTAGAGACTGTTACTGTGGTCGTCTGTTATCAAAACCACTAGGTAGAGACTTTTACTGTGGGTAGTCTGTTATCAAAACCACTAGCTAGAGACTGTTACTGTGGTCGTCTGTTATCAAAACCACTAGGTAGAGACTTACTGTGGTCGTCTGTTATCAAAACCACTAGCTGGAGACTGTTACTGTGGGTCGTCTGTTATCAAAACCACTAGCTAGAGACTCTTACTGTGGTCGTCTGTTATAAAGACTCTTACTGTGGTCGTAGTTATCAAAACCACTAGCTAGAGACTGTTACTGTGGGTAGTCTGTTATCAAAACCACTAGCTAGAGACTGTTACTGTGGTCGTCTGTTATCAAAACCACTAGCTAGAGACTGTTACTGTGGTCGTCTTTTATCAAAACCACTAGCTAGAGACTCTTACTGTGGTCGTCTGTTATCAAAACCACTAGCTAGAGACTCTTACTGTGGTCGTCTGTTATCAAAACCACTAGCTAGAGACTATTTCTGTGGGTAGTCTGTTATCAAAACCACTAGCTAGAGATTGTTACTGTGGTCGTCTGTTATCAAAACCACTGTCTGTCTAGAGACTGTTACTGTGGGTCGTCTGTTATCAAAACCACTAGCTAGAGACTGTTACTGTGGTCGTCTGTTATCAAAACCACTAGCTAGAGACTGTTACTGTGGTCGTCTGTTATCAAAACCACTAGCTAGAGACTGTTACTGTGGTCCGTCTGTTATCAAAACCACTAGCTAGAGACTGTTACTGTGGTCGTCTGTTATCAAAACCACTAGCTAGAGACTCTTACTGTGGTCGTCTGTTATCAAAACCTCTAGCTAGAGACTCTTACTGTGGTCGTCTGTTATCAAAACCACTAGCTAGAGACTCTTACTGTGGTCGTCTGGTATCAAAACCACTAGCTAGAGACTGTTACTGTGGGTAGTCTGTTATCAAAACCACTAGCTAGAGACTGTTACTGTGGTCGTCTGTTATCAAAACCACTAGCTAGAGACTGTTACTGTGGTCATCTGTTATCAAAACCACTGTCTGTCTAGAGACTGTTACTGTGGGTAGTCTGTTATCCACTGTTTAACAATCTGCATTAACATGTTTTAATGTGGCTCAGATCGTTACCTCGTAGAGACGGTTTGTCATGTTTGGTGAACATTACGGAGAGAAGATGTGACCTGCACCTTTTTGAGTTGTTCACTTTGAGTGTCTGTTTCTGTTACTGTGGTTGTCTGTTATCAAAATCACTAGCTAGAGACAATTACTGTGGTCGTCTGTTATCAAAATCACTAGCTAGAGACTGTTACTGTGGATAGTCTGTTATCCACTGTTTAACTATCTGCATTGACATGTTTTAATGTGGCTCAGATCGTTACCTCGTAGAGACGGTTTGTCATGTTTGGTGAACATTACGGAGAGAGGATGTGACCTGCACCTTTTTGAGTTGTTCACTTTGAGTGTCTGTTTCTGTTACTGTGGTTGTCTGTTATCAAAATCACTAGCTAGAGACAATTACTGTGGTCGTCTGTTATCAAAACCACTAGCTAGAGACTGTTACTGTGGTCGTCTGTTATCAAAACCACTAGCTAGAGACTGTTACTGTGGTCATCTGTTATCAAAACCACTAGCTAGAGACTGTTACTGTGGTCGTCTGTTATCAAAACCACTAGCTAGAGACTGTTACTGTGGGTCGTCTGTTATCAAAACCACTAGCTAGAGACTGTTACTGTGGGTCGTCTGTTATCAAAACCACTAGCTAGAGACTCTTACTGTGGTCGTCTGTTATCAAAACCACTAGCTCGAGACTGTTACTGTGGTCATCTGTTATCAAAACCACTAGCTAGAGACTGTTACTGTGGTCGTCCGTTATCAAAACCACTAGCTAGAGACTGTTACTGTGGATAGTCTGTTATCCACTGTTTAACTATCTGTATTGACATGTTTTAATGTGGCTCAGATCGTTACCTCGTAGAGACGGTTTGTCATGTTTGGTGAACATTACGGAGAGAGGATGTGACCTGCACCTTTTTGAGTTGTTCACTTTGAGTGTCTGTTTCTGTTACTGTGGTTGTCTGTTATCAAAATCACTAGCTAGAGACAATTACTGTGGTCGTCTGTTATCAAAACCACTAGCTAGAGACTGTTACTGTGGGTCGTCTGTTATCGAAACCACTAGCTAGAGACTGTTACTGTGGGTCGTCTGTTATCAAAACCACTAGCTAGAGACTGTTACTGTGGGTCGTCTGTTATCAAAACCACTAGCTAGAGACTCTTACTGTGGTCGTCTGTTATCAAAACCACTAGCTCGAGACTGTTACTGTGGTCATCTGTTATCAAAACCACTAGCTAGAGACTGTTACTGTGGTCGTCTGTTATCAAAACCACTAGGTAGAGACTTACTGTGGTCGTCTCTTATCAAAACCACTAGCTAGAGACTGTTACTGTGGTCGTCTGTTATCAAAACCACTAGCTAGAGACTGTTACTGTGGGTCGTCTGTTATCAAAACCACTAGCTAGAGACTATTTCTGTGGGTAGTCTGTTATCAAAACCACTAGCTAGAGATTGTTACTGTGGTCGTCTGTTATCAAAACCACTGTCTGTCTAGAGACTGTTACTGTGGGTCGTCTGTTATCAAAACCACTAGCTAGAGACTGTTACTGTGGTCGTCTGTTATCAAAACCACTAGCTAGAGACTGTTACTGTGGTCGTCTGTTATCAAAACCACTAGCTAGAGACTGTTACTGTGGTCCGTCTGTTATCAAAACCACTAGCTAGAGACTGTTACTGTGGTCGTCTGTTATCAAAACCACTAGCTAGAGACTCTTACTGTGGTCGTCTGTTATCAAAACCTTTAGCTAGAGACTCTTACTGTGGTCGTCTGTTATCAAAACCACTAGCTAGAGACTCTTACTGTGGTCGTCTGGTATCAAAACCACTAGCTAGAGACTGTTACTGTGGGTAGTCTGTTATCAAAACCACTAGCTAGAGACTGTTACTGTGGTCGTCTGTTATCAAAACCACTAGCTAGAGACTGTTACTGTGGTCATCTGTTATCAAAACCACTGTCTGTCTAGAGACTGTTACTGTGGGTAGTCTGTTATCCACTGTTTAACAATCTGCATTAACATGTTTTAATGTGGCTCAGATCGTTACCTCGTAGAGACGGTTTGTCATGTTTGGTGAACATTACGGAGAGAAGATGTGACCTGCACCTTTTTGAGTTGTTCACTTTGAGTGTCTGTTTCTGTTACTGTGGTTGTCTGTTATCAAAATCACTAGCTAGAGACAATTACTGTGGTCGTCTGTTATCAAAATCACTAGCTAGAGACTGTTACTGTGGATAGTCTGTTATCCACTGTTTAACTATCTGCATTGACATGTTTTAATGTGGCTCAGATCGTTACCTCGTAGAGACGGTTTGTCATGTTTGGTGAACATTACGGAGAGAGGATGTGACCTGCACCTTTTTGAGTTGTTCACTTTGAGTGTCTGTTTCTGTTACTGTGGTTGTCTGTTATCAAAATCACTAGCTAGAGACAATTACTGTGGTCGTCTGTTATCAAAACCACTAGCTAGAGACTGTTACTGTGGTCGTCTGTTATCAAAACCACTAGCTAGAGACTGTTACTGTGGTCATCTGTTATCAAAACCACTAGCTAGAGACTGTTACTGTGGTCGTCTGTTATCAAAACCACTAGCTAGAGACTGTTACTGTGGGTAGTCTGTTATCAAAACCACTAGCTAGAGACTGTTACTGTGGTCGTCTGTTATCAAAACCACTAGGTAGAGACTTACTGTGGTCGTCTCTTATCAAAACCACTAGCTAGAGACTGTTACTGTGGTCGTCTTATCAAAACCACTAGCTAGAGACTGTTACTGTGGTCGTCGGTTATCAAAACCACTAGCTAGAGACTGTTACTGTGGGTCGTCTGTTATCAAAACCACTAGCTAGAGACTGTTACTGTGGGTCGTCTGTTATCAAAACCACTAGCTAGAGACTGTTACTGTGGGTCGTCTGTTATCAAAACCACTAGCTAGAGACTCTTACTGTGGTCGTCTGTTATCAAAACCACTAGCTCGAGACTGTTACTGTGGTCATCTGTTATCAAAACCACTAGCTAGAGACTGTTACTGTGGTCGTCCGTTATCAAAACCACTAGCTAGAGACTGTTACTGTGGATAGTCTGTTATCCACTGTTTAACTATCTGTATTGACATGTTTTAATGTGGCTCAGATCGTTACCTCGTAGAGACGGTTTGTCATGTTTGGTGAACATTACGGAGAGAGGATGTGACCTGCACCTTTTTGAGTTGTTCACTTTGAGTGTCTGTTTCTGTTACTGTGGTTGTCTGTTATCAAAATCACTAGCTAGAGACAATTACTGTGGTCGTCTGTTATCAAAACCACTAGCTAGAGACTGTTACTGTGGGTCGTCTGTTATCAAAACCACTAGCTAGAGACTGTTACTGTGGGTCGTCTGTTATCAAAACCACTAGCTAGAGACTGTTACTGTGGGTCGTCTGTTATCAAAACCACTAGCTAGAGACTCTTACTGCGGTCGTCTGTTATCAAAACCACTAGCTCGAGACTGTTACTGTGGTCATCTGTTATCAAAACCACTAGCTAGAGACTGTTACTGTGGTCGTCTGTTATCAAAACCACTAGGTAGAGACTTACTGTGGTCGTCTCTTATCAAAACCACTAGCTAGAGACTGTTACTGTGGTCGTCTGTTATCAAAACCACTAGCTAGAGACTGTTACTGTGGGTCGTCTGTTATCAAAACCACTAGCTAGAGACTCTTACTGTGGGTCGTCTGTTATCAAAACCACTAGCTAGAGACTGTTACTGTGGGTCGTCTGTTATCAAAACCACTAGCTAGAGACTCTTACTGTGGTCGTCTGTTATCAAAACCACTAGCTCGAGACTGTTACTGTGGTCATCTGTTATCAAAACCACTAGCTAGAGACTGTTACTGTGGTCGTCCGTTATCAAAACCACTAGCTAGAGACTGTTACTGTGGTCGTCTGTTATCAAAACCACTAGGTAGAGACTGTTACTGTGGGTAGTCTGTTATCAAAACCACTAGCTAGAGACTGTTACTGTGGTCGTCTGTTATCAAAACCACTAGCTAGAGACTGTTACTGAGGTCGTCTGTTATCAAAACCACTAGCTAGAGACTGTTACTGTGGGTCGTCTGTTATCAAAACCACTAACTAGAGACAGTTACTGTGGTCGTCTGTTATCAAAACCACTAGCTAGAGACTGTTACTGTGGTCATCTGGTATCAAAACCACTGTCTGTCTAGAGACTGTTACTGTGGGTAGTCTGTTATCCACTGTTTAACAATCTGCATTAACATGTTTTAATGTGGCTCAGATCGTTACCTCGTAGAGACGGTTTGTCATGTTTGGTGAACATTACGGAGAGAGGATGTGACCTGCACCTTTTTGAGTTGTTCACTTTGAGTGTCTGTTTCTGTTACTGTGGTCGTCTGTTATCAAAATCACTAGCTAGAGACAATTACTGTGGTCGTCTGTTATCAAAACCACTAGGTAGAGACTTACTGTGGTCGTCTCTTATCAAAACCACTAGCTAGAGACTGTTACTGTGGTCGTCTTATCAAAACCACTAGCTAGAGACTGTTACTGTGGTCGTCGGTTATCAAAACCACTAGCTAGAGACTGTTACTGTGGGTCGTCTGTTATCAAAACCACTAGCTAGAGACTGTTACTGTGGGTCGTCTGTTATCAAAACCACTAGCTAGAGACTGTTACTGTGGGTCGTCTGTTATCAAAACCACTAGCTAGAGACTGTTACTGTGGGTCGTCTGTTATCAAAACCACTAGCTAGAGACTCTTACTGTGGTCGTCTGTTATCAAAACCACTAGCTCGAGACTGTTACTGTGGTCATCTGTTATCAAAACCACTAGCTCGAGACTGTTACTGTGGTCATCTGTTATCAAAACCACTAGCTAGAGACTGTTACTGTGGTCGACCGTTATCAAAACCACTAGCTAGAGACTGTTACTGTGGATAGTCTGTTATCCACTGTTTAACTATCTGTATTGACATGTTTTAATGTGGCTCAGATCGTTACCTCGTAGAGACGGTTTGTCATGTTTGGTGAACATTACGGAGAGAGGATGTGACCTGCACCTTTTTGAGTTGTTCACTTTGAGTGTCTGTTTCTGTTACTGTGGTTGTCTGTTATCAAAATCACTAGCTAGAGACAATTACTGTGGTCGTCTGTTATCAAAACCACTAGCTAGAGACTGTTACTGTGGGTCGTCTGTTATCAAAACCACTAGCTAGAGGCTGTTACTGTGGGTCGTCTGTTATCAAAACCACTAGCTAGAGACTGTTACTGTGGGTCGTCTGTTATCAAAACCACTAGCTAGAGACTCTTACTGTGGTCGTCTGTTATCAAAACCACTAGCTCGAGACTGTTACTGTGGTCATCTGTTATCAAAACCACTAGCTAGAGACTGTTAAGGTGGTCGTCAGTTATCAAAACCACTAGCTAGAGACTGTTACTGAGGTCGTCTGTTTTCAAAACCACTAGCTAGAGACTGTTACTGTGGTCGTCTGTTTTCAAAACCACTAGCTAGAGACTGTTACTGTGGTCGTCTGTTAACAAAACCACTAGGTAGAGACTGTTACTGTGTGTAGTCTGTTATCCACTGTTTAACAATCTGCATTAACATTTTTTAATGTGGCTCAGATCGTTACCTCGTAGAGACGGTTTGTCATGTTTGGTGAACATTACGGAGAGAGGATGTGACCTGCACCTTTTTGAGTTGTTCACTTTGAGTGTCTGTTTCTGTTACTGTGGTTGTCTGTTATCAAAATCACTAGCTAGAGACAATTACTGTGGTCGTCTGTTATCAAAACCACTAGCTAGAGACTGTTACTGTGGTCGTCTGTTATCAAAACCACTAGCTAGAGACTGTTACTGTGGTCGTCTGTTATCAAAACCACTAGCTAGAGACTGTTACTGTGGTCGTCTGTTATCAAAACAACTAGGTAGAGACTGTTACTGTGGTCGTCTGTTATCAAAACAACTAGGTAGAGACTTACTGTGGTCGTCTGTTATCAAAACCACTAGCTAGAGACTGTTACTGTGGTCGTCTGTTATCAAAACCACTAGCTAGAGACTGTTACTGTGGTCATCTGTTATCAAAACCACTAGCTAGAGACTGTTACTGTGGTCGTCTGTTATCAAAACCACTAGGTAGAGACTTTTACTGTGGGTAGTCTGTTATCAAAACCACTAGCTAGAGACTGTTACTGTGGTCGTCTGTTATCAAAACCACTAGGAAGAGACTTACTGTGGTCGTCTGTTATCAAAACCACTAGCTAGAGACTGTTACTGTGGGTCGTCTGTTATCAAAACCACTAGCTAGAGACTCTTACTGTGGTCGTCTGTTATAAAGACTCTTACTGTGGTCGTCTGTTATCAAAAAAACTAGCTAGAGACTGTTACTGTGGGTAGTCTATCAAAACCACTAGCTAGAGACTGTTACTGTGGTCGTCTGTTATCAAAACCACTAGCTAGAGACTGTTACTGTGGTCATCTTTTATCAAAACCACTAGCTAGAGACTCTTACTGTGGTCGTCTGTTATCAAAACCACTAGCTAGAGACTCTTACTGTGGTCGTCTGTTATCAAAACCACTAGCTAGAGACTATTTCTGTGGGTAGTCTGTTATCAAAACCACTAGCTAGAGATTGTTACTGTGGTCGTCTCTTATCAAAACCACTGTCTGTCTAGAGACTGTTACTGTGGGTCGTCTGTTATCAAAACCACTAGCTAGAGACTGTTACTGTGGTCGTCTGTTATCAAAACCACTAGCTAGAGACTGTTACTGTGGTCGTCTGTTATCAAAACCACTAGCTAGAGACTGTTACTGTGGTCCGTCTGTTATCAAAACCACTAGCTAGAGACTGTTACTGTGGTCGTCTGTTATCAAAACCACTAGCTAGAGACTCTTACTGTGGTCGTCTGTTATCAAAACCACTAGCTAGAGACTCTTACTGTGGTCGTCTGTTATCAAAACCACTAGCTAGAGACTCTTACTGTGGTCGTCTGGTATCAAAACCACTAGCTAGAGACTGTTACTGTGGGTAGTCTGTTATCAAAACCACTAGCTAGAGACTGTTACTGTGGTCGTCTGTTATCAAAACCACTAGCTAGAGACTGTTACTGTGGTCATCTGTTATCAAAACCACTGTCTGTCTAGAGACTGTTACTGTGGGTAGTCTGTTATCCACTGTTTAACAATCTGCATTAACATGTTTTAATGTGGCTCAGATCGTTACCTCGTAGAGACGGTTTGTCATGTTTGGTGAACATTACGGAGAGAAGATGTGACCTGCACCTTTTTGAGTTGTTCACTTTGAGTGTCTGTTTCTGTTACTGTGGTTGTCTGTTATCAAAATCACTAGCTAGAGACAATTACTGTGGTCGTCTGTTATCAAAACCACTAGCTAGAGACTGTTAAGGTGGTCGTCAGTTATCAAAACCACTAGCTAGAGACTGTTACTGAGGTCGTCTGTTTTCAAAACCACTAGCTAGAGACTGTTACTGTGGTCGTCTGTTTTCAAAACCACTAGCTAGAGACTGTTACTGTGGTCGTCTGTTAACAAAACCACTAGGTAGAGACTGTTACTGTGTGTAGTCTGTTATCCACTGTTTAACAATCTGCATTAACATTTTTTAATGTGGCTCAGATCGTTACCTCGTAGAGACGGTTTGTCATGTTTGGTGAACATTACGGAGAGAGGATGTGACCTGCACCTTTTTGAGTTGTTCACTTTGAGTGTCTGTTTCTGTTAATGTGGTTGTCTGTTATCAAAATCACTAGCTAGAGACAATTACTGTGGTCGTCTGTTATCAAAACCACTAGCTAGAGACTGTTACTGTGGTCGTCTGTTATCAAAACCACTAGCTAGAGACTTTTACTGTGGGTAGTCTGTTATCAAAACCACTAGCTAGAGACTGTTACTGTGGTCGTCTGTTATCAAAACCACTAGGTAGAGACTTACTGTGGTCGTCTGTTATCAAAACCACTAGCTAGAGACTGTTACTGTGGGTCGTCTGTTATCAAAACCACTAGCTAGAGACTCTTACTGTGGTCGTCTGTTATAAAGACTCTTACTGTGGTCGTCTCTTATCAAAACCACTGTCTGTCTAGAGACTGTTACTGTGGGTCGTCTGTTATCAAAACCACTAGCTAGAGACTGTTACTGTGGTCGTCTGTTATCAAAACCACTAGCTAGAGACTGTTACTGTGGTCGTCTGTTATCAAAACCACTAGCTAGAGACTGTTACTGTGGTCCGTCTGTTATCAAAACCACTAGCTAGAGACTGTTACTGTGGTCGTCTGTTATCAAAACCACTAGCTAGAGACTCTTACTGTGGTCGTCTGTTATCAAAACCACTAGCTAGAGACTCTTACTGTGGTCGTCTGTTATCAAAACCACTAGCTAGAGACTCTTACTGTGGTCGTCTGGTATCAAAACCACTAGCTAGAGACTGTTACTGTGGGTAGTCTGTTATCAAAACCACTAGCTAGAGACTGTTACTGTGGTCGTCTGTTATCAAAACCACTAGCTAGAGACTGTTACTGTGGTCATCTGTTATCAAAACCACTGTCTGTCTAGAGACTGTTACTGTGGGTAGTCTGTTATCCACTGTTTAACAATCTGCATTAACATGTTTTAATGTGGCTCAGATCGTTACCTCGTAGAGACGGTTTGTCATGTTTGGTGAACATTACGGAGAGAAGATGTGACCTGCACCTTTTTGAGTTGTTCACTTTGAGTGTCTGTTTCTGTTACTGTGGTTGTCTGTTATCAAAATCACTAGCTAGAGACAATTACTGTGGTCGTCTGTTATCAAAATCACTAGCTAGAGACTGTTACTGTGGTCGTCTGTTATCAAAACCACTAGGTAGAGACTGTTACTGAGGTCGTCTGTTTTCAAAACCACCAGCTAGAGACTGGTACTGTGGTCATCCGTTATCAAAACCACTAGCTAGAGACTGTTACTGTGGATAGTCTGTTATCCACTGTTTAACTATCTGCATTGACATGTTTTAATGTGGCTCAGATCGTTACCTCGTAGAGACGGTTTGTCATGTTTGGTGAACATTACGGAGAGAGGATGTGACCTGCACCTTTTTGAGTTGTTCACTTTGAGTGTCTGTTTCTGTTACTGTGGTTGTCTGTTATCAAAATCACTAGCTAGAGACAATTACTGGGGTCGTCTGTTATCAAAACCACTAGCTAGAGACTGTTACTGTGGTCGTCTGTTATCAAAACCACTAGCTAGAGACTGTTACTGTGGTCATCTGTTATCAAAACCACTAGCTAGAGACTGTTACTGTGGTCGTCTGTTATCAAAACCACTAGCTAGAGACTGTTACTGTGGGTAGTCTGTTATCAAAACCACTAGCTAGAGACTGTTACTGTGGTCGTCTGTTATCAAAACCACTAGGTAGAGACTTACTGTGGTCGTCTCTTATCAAAACCACTAGCTAGAGACTGTTACTGTGGTCGTCTTATCAAAACCACTAGCTAGAGACTGTTACTGTGGTCGTCGGTTATCAAAACCACTAGCTAGAGACTGTTACTGTGGGTCGTCTGTTATCAAAACCACTAGCTAGAGACTGTTACTGTGGGTCGTCTGTTATCAAAACCACTAGCTAGAGACTGTTACTGTGGGTCGTCTGTTATCAAAACCACTAGCTAGAGACTCTTGCTGTAGTCGTCTGTTATCAAAACCACTAGCTCGAGACTGTTACTGTGGTCATCTGTTATCAAAACCACTAGCTAGAGACTGTTACTGTGGTCGTCCGTTATCAAAACCACTAGCTAGAGACTGTTACTGTGGATAGTCTGTTATCCACTGTTTAACTATCTGTATTGACATGTTTTAATGTGGCTCAGATCGTTACCTCGTAGAGACGGTTTGTCATGTTTGGTGAACATTACGGAGAGAGGATGTGACCTGCACCTTTTTGAGTTGTTCACTTTGAGTGTCTGTTTCTGTTACTGTGGTTGTCTGTTATCAAAATCACTAGCTAGAGACAATTACTGTGGTCGTCTGTTATCAAAACCACTAGCTAGAGACTGTTACTGTGGTCGTCTGTTATCAAAACCACTAGCTAGAGACTGTTACTGTGGTCATCTGTTATCAAAACCACTAGCTAGAGACTGTTACTGTGGTCGTCTGTTATCAAAACCACTAGCTAGAGACTGTTACTGTGGGTAGTCTGTTATCAAAACCACTAGCTAGAGACTGTTACTGTGGTCGTCTGTTATCAAAACCACTAGGTAGAGACTTACTGTGGTCGTCCTCTTATCAAAACCACTAGCTAGAGACTGTTACTGTGGTCGTCTTATCAAAACCACTAGCTAGAGACTGTTACTGTGGGTCGTCTGTTATCAAAACCACTAGCTAGAGACTGTTACTGTGGGTCGTCTGTTATCAAAACCACTAGCTAGAGACTGTTACTGTGGGTCGTCTGTTATCAAAACCACTAGCTAGAGACTCTTACTGTGGTCGTCTGTTATCAAAACCACTAGCTCGAGACTGTTACTGTGGTCATCTGTTATCAAAACCACTAGCTAGAGACTGTTACTGTGGTCGTCCGTTATCAAAACCACTAGCTAGAGACTGTTACTGTGGATAGTCTGTTATCCACTGTTTAACTATCTGTATTGACATGTTTTAATGTGGCTCAGATCGTTACCTCGTAGAGACGGTTTGTCATGTTTGGTGAACATTACGGAGAGAGGATGTGACCTGCACCTTTTTGAGTTGTTCACTTTGAGTGTCTGTTTCTGTTACTGTGGTTGTCTGTTATCAAAATCACTAGCTAGAGACAATTACTGTGGTCGTCTGTTATCAAAACCACTAGCTAGAGACTGTTACTGTGGGTCGTCTGTTATCAAAACCACTAGCTAGAGACTGTTACTGTGGGTCGTCTGTTATCAAAACCACTAGCTAGAGACTCTTACTGTGGTCGTCTGTTATCAAAACCACTAGCTCGAGACTGTTACTGTGGTCATCTGTTATCAAAACCACTAGCTAGAGACTGTTAAGGTGGTCGTCAGTTATCAAAACCACTAGCTAGAGACTGTTACTGAGGTCGTCTGTTATCAAAACCACTAGCTAGAGACTGTTACTGTGGGTAGTCTGTTATCAAAACCACTAGCTAGAGACTGTTACTGTGGTCGTCTGTTATCAAAACCACTAGGTAGAGACTTACTGTGGTCGTCTCTTATCAAAACCACTAGCTAGAGACTGTTACTGTGGTCGTCTGTTATCAAAACCACTAGCTAGAGACTCTTACTGTGGTCGTCTGGTATCAAAACCACTAGCTAGAGACTGTTACTGTGGGTAGTCTGTTATCAAAACCACTAGCTAGAGACTGTTACTGTGGTCGTCTGTTATCAAAACCACTAGCTAGAGACTGTTACTGTGGTCATCTGTTATCAAAACCACTGTCTGTCTAGAGACTGTTACTGTGGGTAGTCTGTTATCCACTGTTTAACAATCTGCATTAACATGTTTTAATGTGGCTCAGATCGTTACCTCGTAGAGACGGTTTGTCATGTTTGGTGAACATTACGGAGAGAAGATGTGACCTGCACCTTTTTGAGTTGTTCACTTTGAGTGTCTGTTTCTGTTACTGTGGTTGTCTGTTATCAAAATCACTAGCTAGAGACAATTACTGTGGTCGTCTGTTATCAAAACCACTAGCTAGAGACTGTTAAGGTGGTCGTCAGTTATCAAAACCACTAGCTAGAGACTGTTACTGAGGTCGTCTGTTTTCAAAACCACTAGCTAGAGACTGTTACTGTGGTCGTCTGTTTTCAAAACCACTAGCTAGAGACTGTTACTGTGGTCGTCTGTTAACAAAACCACTAGGTAGAGACTGTTACTGTGTGTAGTCTGTTATCCACTGTTTAACAATCTGCATTAACATTTTTTAATGTGGCTCAGATCGTTACCTCGTAGAGACGGTTTGTCATGTTTGGTGAACATTACGGAGAGAGGATGTGACCTGCACCTTTTTGAGTTGTTCACTTTGAGTGTCTGTTTCTGTTAATGTGGTTGTCTGTTATCAAAATCACTAGCTAGAGACAATTACTGTGGTCGTCTGTTATCTAAACCACTAGCTAGAGACTGTTACTGTGGTCGTCTGTTATCAAAACCACTAGCTAGAGACTTTTACTGTGGGTAGTCTGTTATCAAAACCACTAGCTAGAGACTGTTACTGTGGTCGTCTGTTATCAAAACCACTAGGTAGAGACTTACTGTGGTCGTCTGTTATCAAAACCACTAGCTAGAGACTGTTACTGTGGGTCGTCTGTTATCAAAACCACTAGCTAGAGACTCTTACTGTGGTCGTCTGTTATAAAGACTCTTACTGTGGTCGTCTCTTATCAAAACCACTAGCTAGAGACTGTTACTGTGGGTAGTCTATCAAAACCACTAGCTAGAGACTGTTACTGTGGTCGTCTGTTATCAAAACCACTAGCTAGAGACTGTTACTGTGGTCGTCTTTTATCAAAACCACTAGCTAGAGACTCTTACTGTGGTCGTCTGTTATCAAAACCACTAGCTAGAGACTCTTACTGTGGTCGTCTGTTATCAAAACCACTAGCTAGAGACTATTTCTGTGGGTAGTCTGTTATCAAAACCACTAGCTAGAGATTGTTACTGTGGACGTCTCTTATCAAAACCACTGTCTGTCTAGAGACTGTTACTGTGGGTCTTCTGTTATCAAAACCACTAGCTAGAGACTGTTACTGTGGTCGTCTGTTATCAAAACCACTAGCTAGAGACTGTTACTGTGGTCGTCTGTTATCAAAACCACTAGCTAGAGACTGTTACTGTGGTCCGTCTGTTATCAAAACCACTAGCTAGAGACTGTTACTGTGGTCGTCTGTTATCAAAACCACTAGCTAGAGACTCTTACTGTGGTCGTCTGTTATCAAAACCACTAGCTAGAGACTCTTACTGTGGTCGTCTGTTATCAAAACCACTAGCTAGAGACTCTTACTGTGGTCGTCTGGTATCAAAACCACTAGCTAGAGACTGTTACTGTGGGTAGTCTGTTATCAAAACCACTAGCTAGAGACTGTTACTGTGGTCGTCTGTTATCAAAACCACTAGCTAGAGACTGTTACTGTGGTCATCTGTTATCAAAACCACTGTCTGTCTAGAGACTGTTACTGTGGGTAGTCTGTTATCCACTGTTTAACAATCTGCATTAACATGTTTTAATGTGGCTCAGATCGTTACCTCGTAGAGACGGTTTGTCATGTTTGGTGAACATTACGGAGAGAAGATGTGACCTGCACCTTTTTGAGTTGTTCACTTTGAGTGTCTGTTTCTGTTACTGTGGTTGTCTGTTATCAAAATCACTAGCTAGAGACAATTACTGTGGTCGTCTGTTATCAAAATCACTAGCTAGAGACTGTTACTGTGGTCGTCTGTTATCAAAACCACTAGGTAGAGACTGTTACTGAGGTCGTCTGTTTTCAAAACCACCAGCTAGAGACTGGTACTGTGGTCATCCGTTATCAAAACCACTAGCTAGAGACTGTTACTGTGGATAGTCTGTTATCCACTGTTTAACTATCTGCATTGACATGTTTTAATGTGGCTCAGATCGTTACCTCGTAGAGACGGTTTGTCATGTTTGGTGAACATTACGGAGAGAGGATGTGACCTGCACCTTTTTGAGTTGTTCACTTTGAGTGTCTGTTTCTGTTACTGTGGTTGTCTGTTATCAAAATCACTAGCTAGAGACAATTACTGGGGTCGTCTGTTATCAAAACCACTAGCTAGAGACTGTTACTGTGGTCGTCTGTTATCAAAACCACTAGCTAGAGACTGTTACTGTGGTCATCTGTTATCAAAACCACTAGCTAGAGACTGTTACTGTGGTCGTCTGTTATCAAAACCACTAGCTAGAGACTGTTACTGTGGGTAGTCTGTTATCAAAACCACTAGCTAGAGACTGTTACTGTGGTCGTCTGTTATCAAAACCACTAGGTAGAGACTTACTGTGGTCGTCTCTTATCAAAACCACTAGCTAGAGACTGTTACTGTGGTCGTCTTATCAAAACCACTAGCTAGAGACTGTTACTGTGGTCGTCGGTTATCAAAACCACTAGCTAGAGACTGTTACTGTGGGTCGTCTGTTATCAAAACCACTAGCTAGAGACTGTTACTGTGGGTCGTCTGTTATCAAAACCACTAGCTAGAGACTGTTACTGTGGGTCGTCTGTTATCAAAACCACTAGCTAGAGACTCTTGCTGTAGTCGTCTGTTATCAAAACCACTAGCTCGAGACTGTTACTGTGGTCATCTGTTATCAAAACCACTAGCTAGAGACTGTTACTGTGGTCGTCCGTTATCAAAACCACTAGCTAGAGACTGTTACTGTGGATAGTCTGTTATCCACTGTTTAACTATCTGTATTGACATGTTTTAATGTGGCTCAGATCGTTACCTCGTAGAGACGGTTTGTCATGTTTGGTGAACATTACGGAGAGAGGATGTGACCTGCACCTTTTTGAGTTGTTCACTTTGAGTGTCTGTTTCTGTTACTGTGGTTGTCTGTTATCAAAATCACTAGCTAGAGACAATTACTGTGGTCGTCTGTTATCAAAACCACTAGCTAGAGACTGTTACTGTGGTCGTCTGTTATCAAAACCACTAGCTAGAGACTGTTACTGTGGTCATCTGTTATCAAAACCACTAGCTAGAGACTGTTACTGTGGTCGTCTGTTATCAAAACCACTAGCTAGAGACTGTTACTGTGGGTAGTCTGTTATCAAAACCACTAGCTAGAGACTGTTACTGTGGTCGTCTGTTATCAAAACCACTAGGTAGAGACTTACTGTGGTCGTCTCTTATCAAAACCACTAGCTAGAGACTGTTACTGTGGTCGTCTTATCAAAACCACTAGCTAGAGACTGTTACTGTGGTCGTCGGTTATCAAAACCACTAGCTAGAGACTGTTACTGTGGGTCGTCTGTTATCAAAACCACTAGCTAGAGACTGTTACTGTGGGTCGTCTGTTATCAAAACCACTAGCTAGAGACTGTTACTGTGGGTCGTCTGTTATCAAAACCACTAGCTAGAGACTCTTGCTGTAGTCGTCTGTTATCAAAACCACTAGCTCGAGACTGTTACTGTGGTCATCTGTTATCAAAACCACTAGCTAGAGACTGTTACTGTGGTCGTCCGTTATCAAAACCACTAGCTAGAGACTGTTACTGTGGATAGTCTGTTATCCACTGTTTAACTATCTGTATTGACATGTTTTAATGTGGCTCAGATCGTTACCTCGTAGAGACGGTTTGTCATGTTTGGTGAACATTACGGAGAGAGGATGTGACCTGCACCTTTTTGAGTTGTTCACTTTGAGTGTCTGTTTCTGTTACTGTGGTTGTCTGTTATCAAAATCACTAGCTAGAGACAATTACTGTGGTCGTCTGTTATCAAAACCACTAGCTAGAGACTGTTACTGTGGTCGTCTGTTATCAAAACCACTAGCTAGAGACTGTTACTGTGGTCATCTGTTATCAAAACCACTAGCTAGAGACTGTTACTGTGGTCGTCTGTTATCAAAACCACTAGCTAGAGACTGTTACTGTGGGTAGTCTGTTATCAAAACCACTAGCTAGAGACTGTTACTGTGGTCGTCTGTTATCAAAACCACTAGGTAGAGACTTACTGTGGTCGTCTCTTATCAAAACCACTAGCTAGAGACTGTTACTGTGGTCGTCTTATCAAAACCACTAGCTAGAGACTGTTACTGTGGTCGTCGGTTATCAAAACCACTAGCTAGAGACTGTTACTGTGGGTCGTCTGTTATCAAAACCACTAGCTAGAGACTGTTACTGTGGGTCGTCTGTTATCAAAACCACTAGCTAGAGACTGTTACTGTGGGTCGTCTGTTATCAAAACCACTAGCTAGAGACTCTTACTGTGGTCGTCTGTTATCAAAACCACTAGCTCGAGACTGTTACTGTGGTCATCTGTTATCAAAACCACTAGCTAGAGACTGTTACTGTGGTCGTCCGTTATCAAAACCACTAGCTAGAGACTGTTACTGTGGATAGTCTGTTATCCACTGTTTAACTATCTGTATTGACATGTTTTAATGTGGCTCAGATCGTTACCTCGTAGAGACGGTTTGTCATGTTTGGTGAACATTACGGAGAGAGGATGTGACCTGCACCTTTTTGAGTTGTTCACTTTGAGTGTCTGTTTCTGTTACTGTGGTTGTCTGTTATCAAAATCACTAGCTAGAGACAATTACTGTGGTCGTCTGTTATCAAAACCACTAGCTAGAGACTGTTACTGTGGGTCGTCTGTTATCAAAACCACTAGCTAGAGACTGTTACTGTGGGTCGTCTGTTATCAAAACCACTAGCTAGAGACTCTTACTGTGGTCGTCTGTTATCAAAACCACTAGCTCGAGACTGTTACTGTGGTCATCTGTTATCAAAACCACTAGCTAGAGACTGTTAAGGTGGTCGTCAGTTATCAAAACCACTAGCTAGAGACTGTTACTGAGGTCGTCTGTTATCAAAACCACTAGCTAGAGACTGTTACTGTGGGTAGTCTGTTATCAAAACCACTAGCTAGAGACTGTTACTGTGGTCGTCTGTTATCAAAACCACTAGGTAGAGACTTACTGTGGTCGTCTCTTATCAAAACCACTAGCTAGAGACTGTTACTGTGGTCGTCTGTTATCAAAACCACTAGCTAGAGACTCTTACTGTGGTCGTCTGGTATCAAAACCACTAGCTAGAGACTGTTACTGTGGGTAGTCTGTTATCAAAACCACTAGCTAGAGACTGTTACTGTGGTCGTCTGTTATCAAAACCACTAGCTAGAGACTGTTACTGTGGTCATCTGTTATCAAAACCACTGTCTGTCTAGAGACTGTTACTGTGGGTAGTCTGTTATCCACTGTTTAACAATCTGCATTAACATGTTTTAATGTGGCTCAGATCGTTACCTCGTAGAGACGGTTTGTCATGTTTGGTGAACATTACGGAGAGAAGATGTGACCTGCACCTTTTTGAGTTGTTCACTTTGAGTGTCTGTTTCTGTTACTGTGGTTGTCTGTTATCAAAATCACTAGCTAGAGACAATTACTGTGGTCGTCTGTTATCAAAACCACTAGCTAGAGACTGTTAAGGTGGTCGTCAGTTATCAAAACCACTAGCTAGAGACTGTTACTGAGGTCGTCTGTTTTCAAAACCACTAGCTAGAGACTGTTACTGTGGTCGTCTGTTTTCAAAACCACTAGCTAGAGACTGTTACTGTGGTCGTCTGTTAACAAAACCACTAGGTAGAGACTGTTACTGTGTGTAGTCTGTTATCCACTGTTTAACAATCTGCATTAACATTTTTTAATGTGGCTCAGATCGTTACCTCGTAGAGACGGTTTGTCATGTTTGGTGAACATTACGGAGAGAGGATGTGACCTGCACCTTTTTGAGTTGTTCACTTTGAGTGTCTGTTTCTGTTAATGTGGTTGTCTGTTATCAAAATCACTAGCTAGAGACAATTACTGTGGTCGTCTGTTATCAAAACCACTAGCTAGAGACTGTTACTGTGGTCGTCTGTTATCAAAACCACTAGCTAGAGACTTTTACTGTGGGTAGTCTGTTATCAAAACCACTAGCTAGAGACTGTTACTGTGGTCGTCTGTTATCAAAACCACTAGGTAGAGACTTACTGTGGTCGTCTGTTATCAAAACCACTAGCTAGAGACTGTTACTGTGGGTCGTCTGTTATCAAAACCACTAGCTAGAGACTCTTACTGTGGTCGTCTGTTATAAAGACTCTTACTGTGGTCGTCTCTTATCAAAACCACTAGCTAGAGACTGTTACTGTGGGTAGTCTATCAAAACCACTAGCTAGAGACTGTTACTGTGGTCGTCTGTTATCAAAACCACTAGCTAGAGACTGTTACTGTGGTCGTCTTTTATCAAAACCACTAGCTAGAGACTCTTACTGTGGTCGTCTGTTATCAAAACCACTAGCTAGAGACTCTTACTGTGGTCGTCTGTTATCAAAACCACTAGCTAGAGACTATTTCTGTGGGTAGTCTGTTATCAAAACCACTAGCTAGAGATTGTTACTGTGGTCGTCTCTTATCAAAACCACTGTCTGTCTAGAGACTGTTACTGTGGGTCGTCTGTTATCAAAACCACTAGCTAGAGACTGTTACTGTGGTCGTCTGTTATCAAAACCACTAGCTAGAGACTGTTACTGTGGTCGTCTGTTATCAAAACCACTAGCTAGAGACTGTTACTGTGGTCCGTCTGTTATCAAAACCACTAGCTAGAGACTGTTACTGTGGTCGTCTGTTATCAAAACCACTAGCTAGAGACTCTTACTGTAGTCGTCTGTTATCAAAACCACTAGCTAGAGACTCTTACTGTGGTCGTCTGTTATCAAAACCACTAGCTAGAGACTCTTACTGTGGTCGTCTGGTATCAAAACCACTAGCTAGAGACTGTTACTGTGGGTAGTCTGTTATCAAAACCACTAGCTAGAGACTGTTACTGTGGTCGTCTGTTATCAAAACCACTAGCTAGAGACTGTTACTGTGGTCATCTGTTATCAAAACCACTGTCTGTCTAGAGACTGTTACTGTGGGTAGTCTGTTATCCACTGTTTAACAATCTGCATTAACATGTTTTAATGTGGCTCAGATCGTTACCTCGTAGAGACGGTTTGTCATGTTTGGTGAACATTACGGAGAGAAGATGTGACCTGCACCTTTTTGAGTTGTTCACTTTGAGTGTCTGTTTCTGTTACTGTGGTTGTCTGTTATCAAAATCACTAGCTAGAGACAATTACTGTGGTCGTCTGTTATCAAAATCACTAGCTAGAGACTGTTACTGTGGTCGTCTGTTATCAAAACCACTAGGTAGAGACTGTTACTGAGGTCGTCTGTTTTCAAAACCACCAGCTAGAGACTGGTACTGTGGTCATCCGTTATCAAAACCACTAGCTAGAGACTGTTACTGTGGATAGTCTGTTATCCACTGTTTAACTATCTGCATTGACATGTTTTAATGTGGCTCAGATCGTTACCTCGTAGAGACGGTTTGTCATGTTTGGTGAACATTACGGAGAGAGGATGTGACCTGCACCTTTTTGAGTTGTTCACTTTGAGTGTCTGTTTCTGTTACTGTGGTTGTCTGTTATCAAAATCACTAGCTAGAGACAATTACTGGGGTCGTCTGTTATCAAAACCACTAGCTAGAGACTGTTACTGTGGTCGTCTGTTATCAAAACCACTAGCTAGAGACTGTTACTGTGGTCATCTGTTATCAAAACCACTAGCTAGAGACTGTTACTGTGGTCGTCTGTTATCAAAACCACTAGCTAGAGACTGTTACTGTGGGTAGTCTGTTATCAAAACCACTAGCTAGAGACTGTTACTGTGGTCGTCTGTTATCAAAACCACTAGGTAGAGACTTACTGTGGTCGTCTCTTATCAAAACCACTAGCTAGAGACTGTTACTGTGGTCGTCTTATCAAAACCACTAGCTAGAGACTGTTACTGTGGTCGTCGGTTATCAAAACCACTAGCTAGAGACTGTTACTGTGGGTCGTCTGTTATCAAAACCACTAGCTAGAGACTGTTACTGTGGGTCGTCTGTTATCAAAACCACTAGCTAGAGACTGTTACTGTGGGTCGTCTGTTATCAAAACCACTAGCTAGAGACTCTTGCTGTAGTCGTCTGTTATCAAAACCACTAGCTCGAGACTGTTACTGTGGTCATCTGTTATCAAAACCACTAGCTAGAGACTGTTACTGTGGTCGTCCGTTATCAAAACCACTAGCTAGAGACTGTTACTGTGGATAGTCTGTTATCCACTGTTTAACTATCTGTATTGACATGTTTTAATGTGGCTCAGATCGTTACCTCGTAGAGACGGTTTGTCATGTTTGGTGAACATTACGGAGAGAGGATGTGACCTGCACCTTTTTGAGTTGTTCACTTTGAGTGTCTGTTTCTGTTACTGTGGTTGTCTGTTATCAAAATCACTAGCTAGAGACAATTACTGTGGTCGTCTGTTATCAAAACCACTAGCTAGAGACTGTTACTGTGGTCGTCTGTTATCAAAACCACTAGCTAGAGACTGTTACTGTGGTCATCTGTTATCAAAACCACTAGCTAGAGACTGTTACTGTGGTCGTCTGTTATCAAAACCACTAGCTAGAGACTGTTACTGTGGGTAGTCTGTTATCAAAACCACTAGCTAGAGACTGTTACTGTGGTCGTCTGTTATCAAAACCACTAGGTAGAGACTTACTGTGGTCGTCTCTTATCAAAACCACTAGCTAGAGACTGTTACTGTGGTCGTCTTATCAAAACCACTAGCTAGAGACTGTTACTGTGGTCGTCGGTTATCAAAACCACTAGCTAGAGACTGTTACTGTGGGTCGTCTGTTATCAAAACCACTAGCTAGAGACTGTTACTGTGGGTCGTCTGTTATCAAAACCACTAGCTAGAGACTGTTACTGTGGGTCGTCTGTTATCAAAACCACTAGCTAGAGACTCTTACTGTGGTCGTCTGTTATCAAAACCACTAGCTCGAGACTGTTACTGTGGTCATCTGTTATCAAAACCACTAGCTAGAGACTGTTACTGTGGTCGTCCGTTATCAAAACCACTAGCTAGAGACTGTTACTGTGGATAGTCTGTTATCCACTGTTTAACTATCTGTATTGACATGTTTTAATGTGGCTCAGATCGTTACCTCGTAGAGACGGTTTGTCATGTTTGGTGAACATTACGGAGAGAGGATGTGACCTGCACCTTTTTGAGTTGTTCACTTTGAGTGTCTGTTTCTGTTACTGTGGTTGTCTGTTATCAAAATCACTAGCTAGAGACAATTACTGTGGTCGTCTGTTATCAAAACCACTAGCTAGAGACTGTTACTGTGGGTCGTCTGTTATCAAAACCACTAGCTAGAGACTGTTACTGTGGGTCGTCTGTTATCAAAACCACTAGCTAGAGACTCTTACTGTGGTCGTCTGTTATCAAAACCACTAGCTCGAGACTGTTACTGTGGTCATCTGTTATCAAAACCACTAGCTAGAGACTGTTAAGGTGGTCGTCAGTTATCAAAACCACTAGCTAGAGACTGTTACTGAGGTCGTCTGTTTTCAAAACCACTAGCTAGAGACTGTTACTGTGGTCGTCTGTTTTCAAAACCACTAGCTAGAGACTGTTACTGTGGTCGTCTGTTAACAAAACCACTAGGTAGAGACTGTTACTGTGTGTAGTCTGTTATCATAACCACTAGGTAGAGACTTACTGTGGTCGTCTCTTATCAAAACCACTAGCTAGAGACTGTTACTGTGGTCGTCTTATCAAAACCACTAGCTAGAGACTGTTACTGTGGTCATCTGTTATCAAAACCACTAGCTAGAGACTGTTACTGTGGTCGTCTGTTATCAAAACCACTAGGTAGAGACTGTTACTGTGGGTAGTCTGTTATCAAAACCACTAGCTAGAGACTGTTACTGTGGTCGTCTGTTATCAAAACCACAAGGTAGAGACTTAATGTGGTCGTCTCTTATCAAAACCACTAGCTAGAGACTGTTACTGTGGTCGTCTGTTATCAAAACCACTAGCTAGAGACTGTTACTGTGGGTCGTCTGTTATCAAAACCACTAGCTAGAGACTGTTACTGTGGGTCGTCTGTTATCAAAACCACTAGCTAGAGACTGTTACTGTGGGTCGTCTGTTATCAAAACCACTAGCTAGAGACTGTTACTGTGGTCGTCTGTTATCAAAACCACTAGCTCGAGACTGTTACTGTGGTCATCTGTTATCAAAACCACTAGCTAGAGACTGTTACTGTGGTCGTCCGTTATCAAAACCACTAGCTAGAGACTGTTACTGTGGTCGTCTGTTATCAAAACCACTAGGTAGAGACTGTTACTGTGGGTAGTCTGTTATCAAAACCACTAGCTAGAGACTGTTACTGTGGTCGTCTGTTATCAAAACCACTAGGTAGAGACTTACTGTGGTCGTCTCTTATCAAAACCACTAGCTAGAGACTGTTACTGTGGTCGTCTGTTATCAAAACCACTAGCTAGAGACTGTTACTGAGGTCGTCTGTTATCAAAACCACTAGCTAGAGACTGTTACTGTGGGTCGTCTGTTATCAAAACCACTAACTAGAGACAGTTACTGTGGTCGTCTGTTATCAAAACCACTAGCTAGAGACTGTTACTGTGGTCATCTGTTATCAAAACCACTGTCTGTCTAGAGACTGTTACTGTGGGTAGTCTGTTATCCACTGTTTAACAATCTGCATTAACATGTTTTAATGTTGCTCAGATCGTTACCTCGTAGAGACGGTTTGTCATGTTTGGTGAACATTACGGAGAGAGGATGTGACCTGCACCTTTTTGAGTTGTTCACTTTGAGTGTCTGTTTCTGTTACTGTGGTCGTCTGTTATCAAAATCACTAGCTAGAGACAATTACTGTGGTCGTCTGTTATCAAAACCACTAGGTAGAGACTTACTGTGGTCGTCTCTTATCAAAACCACTAGCTAGAGACTGTTACTGTGGTCGTCTTATCAAAACCACTAGCTAGAGACTGTTACTGTGGTCGTCGGTTATCAAAACCACTAGCTAGAGACTGTTACTGTGGGTCGTCTGTTATCAAAATCACTAGCTAGAGACTTACTGTGGGTCGTCTGTTATCAAAACCACTAGCTAGAGACTGTTACTGTGGGTCGTCTGTTATCAAAACCACTAGCTAGAGACTCTTACTGTGGTCGTCTGTTATCAAAACCACTAGCTCGAGACTGTTACTGTGGTCATCTGTTATCAAAACCACTAGCTAGAGACTGTTAAGGTGGTCGTCAGTTATCAAAACCACTAGCTAGAGACTGTTACTGAGGTCGTCTGTTTTCAAAACCACTAGCTAGAGACTGTTACTGTGGTCGTCTGTTTTCAAAACCACTAGCTAGAGACTGTTACTGTGGTCGTCTGTTAACAAAACCACTAGGTAGAGACTGTTACTGTGTGTAGTCTGTTATCCACTGTTTAACAATCTGCATTAACATTTTTTAATGTGGCTCAGATCGTTACCTCGTAGAGACGGTTTGTCATGTTTGGTGAACATTACGGAGAGAGGATGTGACCTGCACCTTTTTGAGTTGTTCACTTTGAGTGTCTGTTTCTGTTACTGTGGTCGTCTGTTATCAAAACCACTAGCTAGAGACTGTTACTGTGGTCGTCTGTTATCAAAACAACTAGGTAGAGACTGTTACTGTGGTCGTCTGTTATCAAAACAACTAGGTAGAGACTTACTGTGGTCGTCTGTTATCAAAACCACTAGCTAGAGACTGTTACTGTGGTCGTCTGTTATCAAAACCACTAGCTAGAGACTGTTACTGTGGTCATCTGTTATCAAAACCACTAGCTAGAGACTGTTACTGTGGTCGTCTGTTATCAAAACCACTAGGTAGAGACTTTTACTGTGGGTAGTCTGTTATCAAAACCACTAGCTAGAGACTGTTACTGTGGGCGTCTGTTATCAAAACCACTAGGTAGAGACTTACTGTGGTCGTCTGTTATCAAAACCACTAGCTAGAGACTGTTACTGTGGGTCGTCTGTTATCAAAACCACTAGCTAGAGACTCTTACTGTGGTCGTCTGTTATAAAGACTCTTACTGTGGTCGTCTGTTATCAAAACCACTAGCTTGAGACTGTTACTGTGGGTAGTCTATCAAAACCACTAGCTAGAGACTGTTACTGTGGTCGTCTGTTATCAAAACCACTAGCTAGAGACTGTTACTGTGGTCGTCTTTTATCAAAACCACTAGCTAGAGACTCTTACTGTGGTCGTCTGTTATCAAAACCACTAGCTAGAGACTCTTACTGTGGTCGTCTGTTATCAAAACCACTAGCTAGAGACTATTTCTGTGGGTAGTCTGTTATCAAAACCACTAGCTAGAGATTGTTACTGTGGTCGTCTGTTATCAAAACCACTGTCTGTCTAGAGACTGTTACTGTGGGTCGTCTGTTATCAAAACCACTAGCTAGAGACTGTTACTGTGGTCGTCTGTTATCAAAACCACTAGCTAGAGACTGTTACTGTGGTCGTCTGTTATCAAAACCACTAGCTAGAGACTGTTACTGTGGTCCGTCTGTTATCAAAACCACTAGCTAGAGACTCTTACTGTGGTCGTCTGTTATCAAAACCACTAGCTAGAGACTCTTACTGTGGTCGTCTGTTATCAAAACCACTAGCTAGAGACTCTTACTGTGGTCGTCTGGTATCAAAACCACTAGCTAGAGACTGTTACTGTGGGTAGTCTGTTATCAAAACCACTAGCTAGATACTGTTACTGTGGTCGTCTGTTATCAAAACCACTAGCTAGAGACTGTTACTGTGGTCATCTGTTATCAAAACCACTGTCTGTCTAGAGACTGTTACTGTGGGTAGTCTGTTATCCACTGTTTAACAATCTGCATTAACATGTTTTAATGTGGCTCAGATCGTTACCTCGTAGAGACGGTTTGTCATGTTTGGTGAACATTACGGAGAGAAGATGTGACCTGCACCTTTTTGAGTTGTTCACTTTGAGTGTCTGTTTCTGTTACTGTGGTTGTCTGTTATCAAAATCACTAGCTAGAGACAATTACTGTGGTCGTCTGTTATCAAAATCACTAGCTAGAGACTGTTACTGTGGTCGTCTGTTATCAAAACCACTAGGTAGAGACTGTTACTGTGGGTAGTCTGTTATCAAAACCACTAGCTAGAGACTGTTACTGTGGTCGTCTGTTATCAAAACCACTAGCTAGAGACTGTTACTGTGGTCCGTCTGTTATCAAAACCACTAGCTAGAGACTGTTACTGTGGTCGTCTGTTATCAAAACCACTAGCTAGAGACTCTTACTGTGGTCGTCTGTTATCAAAACCACTAGCTAGAGACTCTTACTGTGGTCGTCTGGTATCAAAACCACTAGCAAGAGACTGTTACTGTGGGTAGTCTGTTATCAAAACCACTAGCTAGAGACTGTTACTGAGGTCGTCTGTTTTCAAAACCACTAGCTAGAGACTGTTACTGTGGTCGTCTGTTATCAAAACCACTAGATAGAGACTGTTACTGTGGTCGTCTGTTATCAAAACCACTAGCTAGAGACTGTTGCTGTGGGTCGTCAGTTATCAAAACCACTAGCTAGAGACTGTTACTGAGGTCGTCTGTTTTCAAAACCACTAGCTAGAGACTGTTACTGTGGTCGTCTGTTATCAAAACCACTAGATAGAGACTGTTACTGTGGTCGTCTGTTATCAAAACCACTAGCTAGAGACTGTTGCTGTGGGTCGTCTGTTATCAAAACCACTAGCTAGAGACTGTTAATTTGGTCGTCTGTTATCAAAACCACTAGCTAGAGACTGTTACTGTGGGTCGTCTGTTATCAAAACCACTAGCTAGAGACTCTTACTGTGGTCGTCTGTTATCAAAACCACTAGCTCGAGACTGTTACTGTGGTCATCTGTTATCAAAACCACTAGCTAGAGACTGTTAAGGTGGTCGTCAGTTATCAAAACCACTAGCTAGAGACTGTTACTGAGGTCGTCTGTTTTCAAAACCACTAGCTAGAGACTGTTACTGTGGTCGTCTGTTTTCAAAACCACTAGCTAGAGACTGTTACTGTGGTCGTCTGTTAACAAAACCACTAGGTAGAGACTGTTACTGTGTGTAGTCTGTTATCCACTGTTTAACAATCTGCATTAACATTTTTTAATGTGGCTCAGATCGTTACCTCGTAGAGACGGTTTGTCATGTTTGGTGAACATTACGGAGAGAGGATGTGACCTGCACCTTTTTGAGTTGTTCACTTTGAGTGTCTGTTTCTGTTACTGTGGTTGTCTGTTATCAAAATCACTAGCTAGAGACAATTACTGTGGTCGTCTGTTATCAAAACCACTAGCTAGAGACTGTTACTGTGGTCGTCTGTTATCAAAACCACTAGCTAGAGACTGTTACTGTGGTCATCTGTTATCAAAACCACTAGCTAGAGACTGTTACTGTGGTCCGTCTGTTATCAAAACCACTAGCTAGAGACTGTTACTGTGGTCGTCTGTTATCAAAACCACTAGCTAGAGACTCTTACTGTGGTCGTCTGTTATCAAAACCACTAGCTAGAGACTCTTACTGTGGTCGTCTGGTATCAAAACCACTAGCAAGAGACTGTTACTGTGGGTAGTCTGTTATCAAAACCACTAGCTAGAGACTGTTACTGTGGTCGTCTGTTATCAAAACCACTAGCTCAAGACTGTTACTGTGGTCATCTGTTATCAAAACCACTAGCTAGAGACTGTTACTGTGGTCGTCAGTTATCAAAACCACTAGCTAGAGACTGTTACTGAGGTCGTCTGTTTTCAAAACCACTAGCTAGAGACTGTTACTGTGGTCGTCTGTTATCAAAACCACTAGATAGAGACTGTTACTGTGGTCGTCTGTTATCAAAACCACTAGCTAGAGACTGTTGCTGTGGGTCGTCTGTTATCAAAACCACTAGCTAGAGACTGTTAATTTGGTCGTCTGTTATCAAAACCACTAGCTAGAGACTGTTACTGTGGGTCGTCTGTTATCAAAACCACTAGCTAGAGACTCTTACTGTGGTCGTCTGTTATCAAAACCACTAGCTCGAGACTGTTACTGTGGTCATCTGTTATCAAAACCACTAGCTAGAGACTGTTAAGGTGGTCGTCAGTTATCAAAACCACTAGCTAGAGACTGTTACTGAGGTCGTCTGTTTTCAAAACCACTAGCTAGAGACTGTTACTGTGGTCGTCTGTTTTCAAAACCACTAGCTAGAGACTGTTACTGTGGTCGTCTGTTAACAAAACCACTAGGTAGAGACTGTTACTGTGTGTAGTCTGTTATCCACTGTTTAACAATCTGCATTAACATTTTTTAATGTGGCTCAGATCGTTACCTCGTAGAGACGGTTTGTCATGTTTGGTGAACATTACGGAGAGAGGATGTGACCTGCACCTTTTTGAGTTGTTCACTTTGAGTGTCTGTTTCTGTTACTGTGGTTGTCTGTTATCAAAATCACTAGCTAGAGACAATTACTGTGGTCGTCTGTTATCAAAACCACTAGCTAGAGACTGTTACTGTGGTCGTCTGTTATCAAAACCACTAGCTAGAGACTGTTACTGTGGTCATCTGTTATCAAAACCACTAGCTAGAGACTGTTACTGTGGTCCGTCTGTTATCAAAACCACTAGCTAGAGACTGTTACTGTGGTCGTCTGTTATCAAAACCACTAGCTAGAGACTCTTACTGTGGTCGTCTGTTATCAAAACCACTAGCTAGAGACTCTTACTGTGGTCGTCTGGTATCAAAACCACTAGCAAGAGACTGTTACTGTGGGTAGTCTGTTATCAAAACCACTAGCTAGAGACTGTTACTGTGGTCGTCTGTTATCAAAACCACTAGCTCAAGACTGTTACTGTGGTCATCTGTTATCAAAACCACTAGCTAGAGACTGTTACTGTGGTCGTCAGTTATCAAAACCACTAGCTAGAGACTGTTACTGAGGTCGTCTGTTTTCAAAACCACTAGCTAGAGACTGTTACTGTGGTCGTCTGTTATCAAAACCACTAGATAGAGACTGTTACTGTGGTCGTCTGTTATCAAAACCACTAGCTAGAGACTGTTGCTGTGGGTCGTCTGTTATCAAAACCACTAGCTAGAGACTGTTAATTTGGTCGTCTGTTATCAAAACCACTAGCTAGAGACTGTTACTGTGGGTCGTCTGTTATCAAAACCACTAGCTAGAGACTCTTACTGTGGTCGTCTGTTATCAAAACCACTAGCTCGAGACTGTTACTGTGGTCATCTGTTATCAAAACCACTAGCTAGAGACTGTTAAGGTGGTCGTCAGTTATCAAAACCACTAGCTAGAGACTGTTACTGAGGTCGTCTGTTTTCAAAACCACTAGCTAGAGACTGTTACTGTGGTCGTCTGTTTTCAAAACCACTAGCTAGAGACTGTTACTGTGGTCGTCTGTTAACAAAACCACTAGGTAGAGACTGTTACTGTGTGTAGTCTGTTATCCACTGTTTAACAATCTGCATTAACATTTTTTAATGTGGCTCAGATCGTTACCTCGTAGAGACGGTTTGTCATGTTTGGTGAACATTACGGAGAGAGGATGTGACCTGCACCTTTTTGAGTTGTTCACTTTGAGTGTCTGTTTCTGTTACTGTGGTTGTCTGTTATCAAAATCACTAGCTAGAGACAATTACTGTGGTCGTCTGTTATCAAAACCACTAGCTAGAGACTGTTACTGTGGTCGTCTGTTATCAAAACCACTAGCTAGAGACTGTTACTGTGGTCGTCTGTTATCAAAACCACTAGCTAGAGACTGTTACTGTGGTCGTCTGTTATCAAAACAACTAGGTAGAGACTGTTACTGTGGTCGTCTGTTATCAAAACAACTAGGTAGAGACTTACTGTGGTCGTCTGTTATCAAAACCACTAGCTAGAGACTGTTACTGTGGTCGTCTGTTATCAAAACCACTAGCTAGAGACTGTTACTGTGGTCATCTGTTATCAAAACCACTAGCTAGAGACTGTTACTGTGGTCGTCTGTTATCAAAACCACTAGGTAGAGACTTTTACTGTGGGTAGTCTGTTATCAAAACCACTAGCTAGAGACTGTTACTGTGGTCGTCTGTTATCAAAACCACTAGGTAGAGACTTACTGTGGTCGTCTGTTATCAAAACCACTAGCTAGAGACTGTTACTGTGGGTCGTCTGTTATCAAAACCACTAGCTAGAGACTCTTACTGTGGTCGTCTGTTATAAAGACTCTTACTGTGGTCGTCTGTTATCAAAACCACTAGCTAGAGACTGTTACTGTGGGTAGTCTATCAAAACCACTGTCTGTCTAGAGACTGTTACTGTGGGTCGTCTGTTATCAAAACCACTAGCTAGAGACTGTTACTGTGGTCGTCTGTTATCAAAACCACTAGCTAGAGACTGTTACTGTGGTCCGTCTGTTATCAAAACCACTAGCTAGAGACTGTTACTGTGGTCCGTCTGTTATCAAAACCACTAGCTAGAGACTGTTACTGTGGTCGTCTGTTATCAAAACCACTAGCTAGAGACTCTTACTGTGGTCGTCTGTTATCAAAACCACTAGCTAGAGACTCTTACTGTGGTCGTCTGTTATCAAAACCACTAGCTAGAGACTCTTACTGTGGTCGTCTGGTATCAAAACCACTAGCTAGAGACTGTTACTGTGGGTAGTCTGTTATCAAAACCACTAGCTAGAGATTGTTACTGTGGTCGTCTGTTATCAAAACCACTGTCTGTCTAGAGACTGTTACTGTGGGTCGTCTGTTATCAAAACCACTAGCTAGAGACTGTTACTGTGGTCGTCTGTTATCAAAACCACTAGCTAGAGACTGTTACTGTGGTCCGTCTGTTATCAAAACCACTAGCTAGAGACTGTTACTGTGGTCGTCTGTTATCAAAACCACTAGCTAGAGACTCTTACTGTGGTCGTCTGTTATCAAAACCACTAGCTAGAGACTCTTACTGTGGTCGTCTGTTATCAAAACCACTAGCTAGAGACTCTTACTGTGGTCGTCTGGTATCAAAACCACTAGCTAGAGACTGTTACTGTGGGTAGTCTGTTATCAAAACCACTAGCTAGAGACTGTTACTGTGGTCGTCTGTTATCAAAACCACTAGCTAGAGACTGTTACTGTGGTCATCTGTTATCAAAACCCCTGTCTGTCTAGAGACTGTTACTGTGGGTAGTCTGTTATCCACTGTTTAACAATCTGCATTAACATGTTTTAATGTGGCTCAGATCGTTACCTCGTAGAGACGGTTTGTCATGTTTGGTGAACATTACGGAGAGAAGATGTGACCTGCACCTTTTTGAGTTGTTCACTTTGAGTGTCTGTTTCTGTTACTGTGGTTGTCTGTTATCAAAATCACTAGCTAGAGACAATTACTGTGGTCGTCTGTTATCAAAATCACTAGCTAGAGACTGTTACTGTGGTCGTCTGTTATCAAAACCACTAGGTAGAGACTGTTACTGTGGGTAGTCTGTTATCAAAACCACTAGCTAGAGACTGTTACTGTGGTCGTCTGTTATCAAAACCACTAGCTAGAGACTGTTACTGTGGTCCGTCTGTTATCAAAACCACTAGCTAGAGACTGTTACTGTGGTCGTCTGTTATCAAAACCACTAGCTAGAGACTCTTACTGTGGTCGTCTGTTATCAAAACCACTAGCTAGAGACTCTTACTGTGGTCGTCTGGTATCAAAACCACTAGCAAGAGACTGTTACTGTGGGTAGTCTGTTATCAAAACCACTAGCTAGAGACTGTTACTGTGGTCGTATGTTATCAAAACCACTAGCTCAAGACTGTTACTGTGGTCATCTGTTATCAAAACCACTAGCTAGAGACTGTTACTGTGGTCGTCTGTTATCAAAACCACTAGATAGAGACTGTTACTGTGGTCGTCTGTTATCAAAACCACTAGCTAGAGACTGTTGCTGTGGGTCGTCTGTTATCAAAACCACTAGCTAGAGACTGTTAATTTGGTCGTCTGTTATCAAAACCACTAGGTAGAGACTGTTACTGTGGGTAGTCTGTTATCCACTGTTTAACAATCTGCATTAACATGTTTTAATGTGGCTCAGATCGTTACCTCGAAGAGACGGTTTGTCATGTTTGGTGAACATTACGGAGAGAGGATGTGACCTGCACCTTTTTGAGTTGTTCACTTTGAGTGTCTGTTTCTGTTACTGTGGTTGTCTGTTATCAAAACCACTAGCTAGAGACAATTACTGTGGTCGTCTGTTATCAAAACCACTAGCTAGAGACTGTTACTGTGGTCGTCTGTTATCAAAACCACTAGCTAGAGACTGTTACTGTGGTCGTCTGTTATCAAAACAACTAGGTAGAGACTGTTACTGTGGTCGTCTGTTATCAAAACAACTAGGTAGAGACTTACTGTGGTCGTCTGTTATCAAAACCACTAGCTAGAGACTGTTACTGTGGTCGTTTGTTATCAAAACCACTAGCTAGAGACTGTTACTGTGGTCGTCTGTTATCAAACCCACTAGCTAGAGACTGTTACTGTGGTCGTCTGTTATCAAAACCACTAGCTAGAGACTGTTACTGTGGTCGTCTGTTATCAAAACCACTAGCTAGAGACTGTTGCTGTGGGTCGTCTGTTATCAAAACCACTAGCTAGAGACTGTTAATTTGGTCGTCTGTTATCAAAACCACTAGGTAGAGACTGTTACTGTGGGTAGTCTGTTATCCACTGTTTAACAATCTGCATTAACATGTTTTAATGTGGCTCAGATCGTTACCTCGAAGAGACGGTTTGTCATGTTTGGTGAACATTACGGAGAGAGGATGTGACCTGCACCTTTTTGAGTTGTTCACTTTGAGTGTCTGTTTCTGTTACTGTGGTTGTCTGTTATCAAAACCACTAGCTAGAGACTGTTACTGTGGGTCGTATGTTATCAAAATCACTAGCTAGAGACTGTTACTGTGGTCGTCTGTTATCAAAACCACTAGCTAGAGACTGTTACTGTGCTAGTCTGTTATCAAAACCACTAGCTAGAGACTGTTACTGTGGGTCGTCTGTTATCAAAATCACTAGCTAGAGACTGTTACTGTGGGTCGTCTGTTATCAAAACCACTAGCTAGAGACTCTTACTGTGGGTCGTCTGTTATCAAAACCACTAGCTAGAGACTGTTACTGTGGTCGTCTGTTATCAAAACCACTAGCTAGAGACTGTTACTGTGGTCGTCTGTTATCAAAACCACTAGCTAGAGACTGTTACTGTGGGTCGTCTGTTTTCAAAACCACTAGCTAGAGACTGTTAATGAGGTCGTCTGTTATCAAAACCACTAGCTAGAGACTGTTACTGTGTGTAGTCTGTTATCAAAACCACTGTCTGTCTAGAGACTGTTACTGTGGGTCGTCTGTTATCAAAACCACTAGCTAGAGACTGTTATTGTGGTCGTCTGTTATCAAAACCACTAAGTAGAGACTGTTACTCTGGGTAGTCTGTTATCCACTGTTTAACAATCTGCATTAACATGTTTTAATGTGGCTCAGATCGTTACCTCGTAGAGACGGTTTGTCATGATTGGTGAACATTACGGAGAGAGGATGTGACCTGCACCTTTTTGAGTTGTTCACTTTGAGTGTCTGTTTCTGTTACTGTGGTTGTCTGTTATCAAAACCACTAGCTAGAGACTTACTGTGGTCGTCTGTTATCAAAACCACTAGCTAGAGACTGTTACTGTGGGTAGTCTGTTATCAAAACCACTAGCTAGAGACTGTTACTGTGGTCATCTGTTATCAAAACCACTAGCTAGAGACTGTTACTGTGGTCGTCTGTTATCAAAACCACTAGGTAGAGACTGTTACTGTGGGTTGTCTGTTATCAAAACCACTAGCTAGAGACTTACTGTGGTCGTTTGTTAACAAACCCACTAGCTAGAGACTCTTACTGTGGGTCGTCTGTTATCAAAACCACTAGCTAGAGACTGTTACTGTGGTCGACTGTTATCAAAACCACTAGCTAGAGACTGTTACTGTGGTCGTCTGTTATCAAAACCACTAGCTAGAGACTGTTACTGTGGTCGTCTGTTATCAAAACCACTAACTAGAGACTGTTACTGTGGTCATCTGTTATCAAAACCACTGTCTGTCTAGAGACTGTTACTGTGGGTCGTCTGTTATCAAAACCACTAACTAGAGACTGTTACTGTGGTCGTCTGTTATCAAAACCAGTAGGTAGAGACTGTTACTGTGGTCGTCTGTTATCAAAACCACTAGCTAGAGACTGTTACTGTGGGTCGTCTGTTATCAAAACCACTAGCTAGAGACTGTTACTGTGTGTCGTCTGTTATCAAAACCACTAGCTAGAGACTGTTACTGTGGTCGTCTGTTATCAAAACCACTAGCTAGACACTCTTACTGTGGTCGTCTGTTATCAAAACAACTAGGTAGAGACTTACTGTGGTCGTCTGTTATCAAAACCACTAGCTAGAGACTGTTACTGTGGTCGTTTGTTATCAAAACCACTAGCTAGAGACTGTTACTGTGGTCGTCTGTTATCAAACCCACTAGCTAGAGACTGTTACTGTGGTCGTCTGTTATCAAAACCACTAGCTAGAGACTATTACTGTGGTCGTCTGTTATCAAAACCACTAGCTAGAGACTGTTGCTGTGGGTCGTCTGTTATCAAAACCACTAGCTAGAGACTGTTAATTTGGTCGTCTGTTATCAAAACCACTAGGTAGAGACTGTTACTGTGGGTAGTCTGTTATCCACTGTTTAACAATCTGCATTAACATGTTTTAATGTGGCTCAGATCGTTACCTCGAAGAGACGGTTTGTCATGTTTGGTGAACATTACGGAGAGAGGATGTGACCTGCACCTTTTTGAGTTGTTCACTTTGAGTGTCTGTTTCTGTTACTGTGGTTGTCTGTTATCAAAACCACTAGCTAGAGACTGTTACTGTGGGTCGTATGTTATCAAAATCACTAGCTAGAGACTGTTACTGTGGTCGTCTGTTATCAAAACCACTAGCTAGAGACTGTTACTGTGCTAGTCTGTTATCAAAACCACTAGCTAGAGACTGTTACTGTGGGTCGTCTGTTATCAAAATCACTAGCTAGAGACTGTTACTGTGGGTCGTCTGTTATCAAAACCACTAGCTAGAGACTCATACTGTGGGTCGTCTGTTATCAAAACCACTAGCTAGAGACTGTTACTGTGGTCGTCTGTTATCAAAACCACTAGCTAGAGACTATTACTGTGGTCGTCTGTTATCAAAACCACTAGCTAGAGACTGTTACTGTGGGTCGTCTGTTTTCAAAACCACTAGCTAGAGACTGTTAATGAGGTCGTCTGTTATCAAAACCACTAGCTAGAGACTGTTACTGTGTGTAGTCTGTTATCAAAACCACTGTCTGTCTAGAGACTGTTACTGTGGTCGTCTGTTATCAAAACCACTGTCTGTCTAGAGACTGTTACTGTGGGTCGTCTGTTATCAAAACCACTAGCTAGAGACTGTTACTGTGGTCGTCTGTTATCAAAACCACTAGCTAGAGACTGTTACTGTGGGTCGTCTTTTATCAAAACAATTAGGTAGAGACTTACTGTGTTCGTCTGTTATCAAAACCACTAGCTAGAGACTGTTACTGTGGTCGTCTGTTATAAAAACCACTAGCTAGAGACTCTTACTGTGGTCGTCTGTTATCAAAACCACTAGCTAGAGACTCTTACTGTGGTCGTCTGTTTTCAAAACCACTAGCTAGAGACTGTTACTGTGGTCGTCTGTTATCAAAACCACTAGCTAGAGACTGTTATTGTGGTCGTCTGTTATCAAAACCACTAAGTAGAGACTGTTACTCTGGGTAGTCTGTTATCCACTGTTTAACAATCTGCATTAACATGTTTTAATGTGGCTCAGATCGTTACCTCGTAGAGACGGTTTGTCATGATTGGTGAACATTACGGAGAGAGGATGTGACCTGCACCTTTTTGAGTTGTTCACTTTGAGTGTCTGTTTCTGTTACTGTGGTTGTCTGTTATCAAAACCACTAGCTAGAGACTTACTGTGGTCGTCTGTTATCAAAACCACTAGCTAGAGACTGTTACTGTGGGTAGTCTGTTATCAAAACCACTAGCTAGAGACTGTTACTGTGGTCATCTGTTATCAAAACCACTAGCTAGAGACTGTTACTGTGGTCGTCTGTTATCAAAACCACTAGGTAGAGACTGTTACTGTGGGTAGTCTGTTATCAAAACCACTAGCTAGAGACTTACTGTGGTCGTCTGTTAACAAACCCACTAGCTAGAGACTCTTACTGTGGGTCGTCTGTTATCAAAACCACTAGCTAGAGACTGTTACTGTGGTCGACTGTTATCAAAACCACTAGCTAGAGACTGTTACTGTGGTCGTCTGTTATCAAAACCACTAGCTAGAGACTGTTACTGTGGTCGTCTGTTATCAAAACCACTAACTAGAGACTGTTACTGTGGTCATCTGTTATCAAAACCACTGTCTGTCTAGAGACTGTTACTGTGGGTCGTCTGTTATCAAAACCACTAACTAGAGACTGTTACTGTGGTCGTCTGTTATCAAAACCAGTAGGTAGAGACTGTTACTGTGGTCGTCTGTTATCAAAACCACTAGCTAGAGACTGTTACTGTGGGTCGTCTGTTATCAAAACCACTAGCTAGAGACTGTTACTGTGTGTCGTCTGTTATCAAAACCACTAGCTAGAGACTGTTACTGTGGTCGTCTGTTATCAAAACCACTAGCTAGACACTCTTACTGTGGTCGTCTGTTATCAAAACCACTAGCTAGAGACTGTTACTGTGGGTAGTCTGTTATCAAAACGACTAGCTAGAGACTGTTACTGTGGTCGTCTGTTATCAAAACCACTGTCTGTCTAGAGACTGTTACTGTGGTCGTCTGTTATCAAAACCACTGTCTGTCTAGAGACTGTTACTGTGGTCGTCTGTTATCAAAACCACTGTCTGTCTAGAGACTGTTACTGTGGGTCGTCTGTTATCAAAACAACTAACTAGAGACTGTTACTGTGGTCGTCTGTTATCAAAACCACTAGCTAGAGACTGTTACTGTGGTCGTCTGTTATCAAAAACACTAGGTAGAGACTGTTACTGTGGGTAGTCTGTTATCAAAACCACTAGGTAGAGACTGTTACTGTGGGTAGTCTGGTAACAAACCCACTAGCTAGAGACTGTTACTGTGGGTCGTCTGTTATCAAAACCACTAGCTAGAGACTGTTACTGTGGGTCGTCTGTTATCAAAACCACTAGCTAGAGACTGTTACTGTGGGTAGTCTGTTATCAAAACAACTAGGTAGAGAATTACTGTGGTCGTCTGTTATCGAAACCACTAGCTAGAGACTGTTACTTTGGTCGTCTGTTATCAAAACCACTAGCTAGAGACTGTTACTGTGGTCGTCTGTTATCAAAACCACTAGCTAGAGACTGTTACTGTGCTAGTCTGTTATCAAAACCACTAGCTAGAGACTGTTACTGTGCTAGTCTGTTATCAAAATCACTAGCTAGAGACTGTTACTGTGGTCGTCTGTTATCAAAACCACTAGCTAGAGACTGTTACTGTGGTCATCTGTTATCAAAAACACTAGCTAGAGACTGTTACTGTGGTCGTCTGTTATCAAAACCACTAGCTAGAGACTGTTACTGTGGTCGTCTGTTATCAAAACCACTAGCTAGACACTCTTACTGTGGTCGTCTGTTATCAAAACCACTAGCTAGAGACTGTTACTGTGGGTAGTCTGTTATCAAAACGACTAGCTAGAGACTGTTACTGTGGTCGTCTGTTATCAAAACCACTGTCTGTCTAGAGACTGTTACAGTGGTCGTCTGTTATCAAAACCACTGTCTGTCTAGAGAATGTTACTGTGGTCGTCTGTTATCAAAACCACTGTCTGTCTAGAGACTGTTACTGTGGGTCGTCTGTTATCAAAACCACTAACTAGAGACTGTTACTGTGGTCGTCTGTTATCAAAACCACTAGCTAGAGACTGTTACTGTGGTCGTCTGTTATCAAAACCACTAACTAGAGACTGTTACTGTGGTCGTCTGTTATCAAAACCAGTAGGTAGAGACTGTTACTGTGGTCGTCTGTTATCAAAACCACTAGCTAGAGACTGTTACTGTGGGTCGTCTGTTATCAAAACCACTAGCTAGAGACTGTTACTGTGTGTCGTCTGTTATCAAAACCACTAGCTAGAGACTGTTACTGTGGTCGTCTGTTATCAAAACCACTAGCTAGACACTCTTATTGTGGTCGTCTGTTATCAAAACCACTAGCTAGAGACTGTTACTGTGGGTAGTCTGTTATCAAAACGACTAGCTAGAGACTGTTACTGTGGTCGTCTGTTATCAAAACCACTAGCTAGAGACTGTTACTGTGGGTAGTCTGTTATCAAAACGACTAGCTAGAGACTGTTACTGTGGTCGTCTGTTATCAAAACCACTGTCTGTCTAGAGACTGTTACTGTGGTCGTCTGTTATCAAAACCACTGTCTGTCTAGAGAATGTTACTGTGGTCGTCTGTTATCAAAACCACTGTCTGTCTAGAGACTGTTACTGTGGGTCGTCTGTTATCAAAACCACTAACTAGATACTGTTACTGTGGTCGTCTGTTATCAAAACCACTAGCTAGAGACTGTTACTGTGGTCGTCTGTTATCAAAACCACTAGGTAGAGACTGTTACTGTGGGTAGTCTGTTATCAAAACCACTAGGTAGAGACTGTTACTGTGGGTAGTCTGGTAACAAACCCACTAGCTAGAGACTGTTACTGTGGGTCGTCTGTTATCAAAACCACTAGCTAGAGACTGTTACTGTGGGTCGTCTGTTGTCAAAACCACTAGCTAGAGACTGTTACTGTGGGTCGTCTGTTATCAAAACAACTAGGTAGAGAATTACTGTGGTCGTCTGTTATCGAAACCACTAGCTAGAGACTGTTACTTTGGTCGTCTGTTATCAAAACCACTAGCTAGAGACTGTTACTGTGGTCGTCTGTTATCAAAACCACTAGCTAGAGACTGTTACTGTGCTAGTCTGTTATCAAAACCACTAGCTAGAGACTGTTACTGTGGGTCGTCTGTTATCAAAATCACTAGCTAGAGACTGTTACTGTGGTCGTCTGTTATCAAAACCACTAGCTAGAGACTGTTACTGTGGTCATCTGTTATCAAAACCACTAGCTAGAGACTGTTACTGTGGTCGTCTGTTATCAAAACCACTAGCTAGAGACTGTTACTGTGGTCGTCTGTTATCAAAACCACTAGCTAGACACTCTTACTGTGGTCGTCTGTTATCAAAACCACTAGCTAGAGACTGTTACTGTGGGTAGTCTGTTATCAAAACGACTAACTAGAGACTGTTACTGTGGTCGTCTGTTATCAAAACCAGTAGGTAGAGACTGTTACTGTGGTCGTCTGTTATCAAAACCACTAGCTAGAGACTATTACTGTGGGTCGTCTGTTATCAAAACCACTAGCTAGAGACTGTTACTGTGTGTCGTCTGTTATCAAAACCACTAGCTAGAGACTGTTACTGTGGTCGTCTGTTATCAAAACCACTAGCTAGACACTCTTACTGTGGTCGTCTGTTATCAAAACCACTAGCTAGAGACTGTTACTGTGGGTAGTCTGTTATCAAAACGACTAGCTAGAGACTGTTACTGTGGTCGTCTGTTATCAAAACCACTGTCTGTCTAGAGACTGTTACTGTGGTCGTCTGTTATCAAAACCACTGTCTGTCTAGAGAATGTTACTGTGGTCGTCTGTTATCAAAACCACTGTCTGTCTAGAGACTGTTACTGTGGGTTGTCTGTTATCAAAACCACTAACTAGAGACTGTTACTGTGGTCGTCTGTTATCAAAACCACTAGCTAGAGACTGTTACTGTGGTCGTCTGTTATCAAAACCACTAGGTAGAGACTGTTACTGTGGGTAGTCTGTTATCAAAACCACTAGGTAGAGACTGTTACTGTGGGTAGTCTGGTAACAAACCCACTAGCTAGAGACTGTTACTGTGGGTCGTCTGTTATCAAAACCACTAGCTAGAGACTGTTACTGTGGGTCGTCTGTTATCAAAACCACTAGCTAGAGACTGTTACTGTGGGTCGTCTGTTATCAAAACAACTAGGTAGAGAATTACTGTGGTCGTCTGTTATCGAAACCACTAGCTAGAGACTGTTACTTTGGTCGTCTGTTATCAAAACCACTAGCTAGAGACTGTTACTGTGGTCGTCTGTTATCAAAACCACTAGCTAGAGACTGTTACTGTGCTAGTCTGTTATCAAAACCACTAGCTAGAGACTGTTACTGTGCTAGTCTGTTATCAAAATCACTAGCTAGAGACTGTTACTGTGGTCGTCTGTTATCAAAACCACTAGCTAGAGACTGTTACTGTGGTCATCTGTTATCAAAACCACTAGCTAGAGACTGTTACTGTGGTCGTCTGTTATCAAAACCACTAGCTAGAGACTGTTACTGTGGTCGTCTGTTATCAAAACCACTAGCTAGACACTCTTACTGTGGTCGTCTGTTATCAAAACCACTAGCTAGAGACTGTTACTGTGGGTAGTCTGTTATCAAAACGACTAGCTAGAGACTGTTACTGTGGTCGTCTGTTATCAAAACCACTGTCTGTCTAGAGACTGTTACAGCGGACGTCTGTTATCAAAACCACTGTCTGTCTAGAGAATGTTACTGATGTCGTCTGTTATCAAAACCACTGTCTGTCTAGAGACTGTTACTGTGGGTCGTCTGTTATCAAAACCACTAACTAGAGACTGTTACTGTGGTCGTCTGTTATCAAAACCACTAGCTAGAGACTGTTACTGTGGTCGTCTGTTATCAAAACCACTAACTAGAGACTGTTACTGTGGTCGTCTGTTATCAAAACCAGTAGGTAGAGACTGTTACTGTGGTCGTCTGTTATCAAAACCACTAGCTAGAGACTGTTACTGTGGGTCGTCTGTTATCAAAACCACTAGCTAGAGACTGTTACTGTGTGTCGTCTGTTATCAAAACCACTAGCTAGAGACTGTTACTTTGGTCGTCTGTTATCAAAACCACTAGCTAGACACTCTTATTGTGGTCGTCTGTTATCAAAACCACTAGCTAGAGACTGTTTCTGTGGGTAGTCTGTTATCAAAACGACTAGCTAGAGACTGTTACTGTGGTCGTCTGTTATCAAAACCACTGTCTGTCTAGAGAATGTTACTGTGGTCGTCTGTTATCAAAACCACTGTCTGTCTAGAGACTGTTACTGTGGGGCGTCTGTTATCAAAACCACTAACTAGAGACTGTTACTGTGGTCGTCTGTTATCAAAACCACTAGCTAGAGACTGTTACTGTGGTCGTCTGTTATCAAAACCACTAGGTAGAGACTGTTACTGTGGGTAGTCTGTTATCAAAACCACTAGGTAGAGACTGTTACTGTGGGTAGTCTGGTAACAAACCCACTAGCTAGAGACTGTTACTGTGGGTCGTCTGTTATCAAAACCACTAGCTAGAGACTGTTACTGTGGGTCGTCTGTTATCAAAACCACTAGATAGAGACTGTTACTGTGGGTCGTCTGTTATCAAAACAACTAGGTAGAGAATTACTGTGGTCGTCTGTTATCGAAACCACTAGCTAGAGACTGTTACTTTGGTCGTCTGTTATCAAAACCACTAGCTAGAGACTGTTACTGTGGTCGTCTGTTATCAAAACCACTAGCTAGAGACTGTTACTGTGCTAGTCTGTTATCAAAACCACTAGCTAGAGACTGTTACTGTGGGTCGTCTGTTATCAAAATCACTAGCTAGAGACTGTTACTGTGGTCGTCTGTTATCAAAACCACTAGCTAGAGACTGTTACTGTGGTCATCTGTTATCAAAACCACTAGCTAGAGACTGTTACTGTGGTCGTCTGTTATCAAAACCACTAGCTAGAGACTGTTACTGTGGTCGTCTGTTATCAAAACCACTAGCTAGACACTCTTACTGTGGTCGTCTGTTATCAAAACCACTAGCTAGAGACTGTTACTGTGGGTAGTCTGTTATCAAAACGACTAGCTAGAGACTGTTACTGTGGTCGTCTGTTATCAAAACCACTGTCTGTCTAGAGACTGTTACAGTGGTCGTCTGTTATCAAAACCACTGTCTGTCTAGAGAATGTTACTGTGGTCGTCTGTTATCAAAACCACTGTCTGTCTAGAGACTGTTACTGTGGGTCGTCTGTTATCAAAACCACTAACTAGAGACTGTTACTGTGGTCGTCTGTTATCAAAACCACTAGCTAGAGACTGTTACTGTGGTCGTCTGTTATCAAAACCACTAACTAGAGACTGTTACTGTGGTCGTCTGTTATCAAAACCAGTAGGTAGAGACTGTTACTGTGGTCATCTGTTATCAAAACCACTAGCTAGAGACTGTTACTGTGTGTCGTCTGTTATCAAAACCACTAGCTAGAGACTGTTACTGTGGTCGTCTGTTATCAAAACCACTAGCTAGACACTCTTATTGTGGTCGTCTGTTATCAAAACCACTAGCTAGAGACTGTTACTGTGGGTAGTCTGTTATCAAAACGACTAGCTAGAGACTGTTACTGTGGTCGTCTGTTATCAAAACCACTGTCTGTCTAGAGACTGTTACTGTGGTCGTCTGTTATCAAAACCACTGTCTGTCTAGAGAATGTTACTGTGGTCGTCTGTTATCAAAACCACTAGGTAGAGACTGTTACTGTGGGTAGTCTGTTATCAAAACAAATAGGTAGAGACTGTTACTGTGGGTAGTCTGGTAACAAACCCACTAGCTAGAGACTGTTACTGTGGGTCGTCTGTTATCAAAACCACTAGCTAGAGACTGTTACTGTGGGTCGTCTGTTATCAAAACCACTAGCTAGAGACTGTTACTGTGGGTCGTCTGTTATCAAAACAACTAGGTAGAGAATTACTGTGGTCGTCTGTTATCGAAACCACTAGCTAGAGACTGTTACTTTGGTCGTCTGTTATCAAAACCACTAGCTAGAGACTGTTACTGTGGTCGTCTGTTATCAAAACCACTAGCTAGAGACTGTTACTGTGCTAGTCTGTTATCAAAACCACTAGCTAGAGACTGTTACTGTGCTAGTCTGTTATCAAAATCACTAGCTAGAGACTGTTACTGTGGTCGTCTGTTATCAAAACCAGTAGGTAGAGACTGTTACTGTGGTCATCTGTTATCAAAACCACTAGCTAGAGACTGTTACTGTGTGTCGTCTGTTATCAAAACCACTAGCTAGAGACTGTTACTGTGGTCGTCTGTTATCAAAACCACTAGCTAGACACTCTTATTGTGGTCGTCTGTTATCAAAACCACTAGCTAGAGACTGTTACTGTGGGTAGTCTGTTATCAAAACGACTAGCTAGAGACTGTTACTGTGGTCGTCTGTTATCAAAACCACTGTCTGTCTAGAGACTGTTACTGTGGTCGTCTGTTATCAAAACCACTGTCTGTCTAGAGAATGTTACTGTGGTCGTCTGTTATCAAAACCACTAGGTAGAGACTGTTACTGTGGGTAGTCTGTTATCAAAACCACTAGGTAGAGACTGTTACTGTGGGTAGTCTGGTAACAAACCCACTAGCTAGAGACTGTTACTGTGGGTCGTCTGTTATCAAAACCACTAGCTAGAGACTGTTACTGTGGGTCGTCTGTTATCAAAACCACTAGCTAGAGACTGTTACTGTGGGTCGTCTGTTATCAAAACAACTAGGTAGAGAATTACTGTGGTCGTCTGTTATCGAAACCACTAGCTAGAGACTGTTACTTTGGTCGTCTGTTATCAAAACCACTAGCTAGAGACTGTTACTGTGGTCGTCTGTTATCAAAACCACTAGCTAGAGAATGTTACTGTGCTAGTCTGTTATCAAAACCACTAGCTAGAGACTGTTACTGTGCTAGTCTGTTATCAAAATCACTAGCTAGAGACTGTTACTGTGGTCGTCTGTTATCAAAACCACTAGCTAGAGACTGTTACTGTGGTCATCTGTTATCAAAACCACTAGCTAGAGACTGTTACTGTGGTCGTCTGTTATCAAAACCACTAGCTAGAGACTGTTACTGTGGTCGTCTGTTATCAAAACCACTAGCTAGACACTCTTACTGTGGTCGTCTGTTATCAAAACCACTAGCTAGAGACTGTTACTGTGGGTAGTCTGTTATCAAAACGACTAGCTAGAGACTGTTACTGTGGTCGTCTGTTATCAAAACCACTGTCTGTCTAGAGACTGTTACAGTGGACGTCTGTTATCAAAACCACTGTCTGTCTAGGGAATGTTACTGATGTCGTCTGTTATCAAAACCACTGTCTGTCTAGAGACTGTTACTGTGGGTCGTCTGTTATCAAAACCACTAACTAGAGACTGTTACTGTGGTCGTCTGTTATCAAAACCACTAGCTAGAGACTGTTACTGTGGTCGTCTGTTATCAAAACCACTAACTAGAGACTGTTACTGTGGTCGTCTGTTATCAAAACCAGTAGGTAGAGACTGTTACTGTGGTCGTCTGTTATCAAAACCACTAGCTAGAGACTGTTACTGTGGGTCGTCTGTTATCAAAACCACTAGCTAGAGACTGTTACTGTGTGTCGTCTGTTATCAAAACCACTAGCTAGAGACTGTTACTTTGGTCGTCTGTTATCAAAACCACTAGCTAGACACTCTTATTGTGGTCGTCTGTTATCAAAACCACTAGCTAGAGACTGTTACTGTGGGTAGTCTGTTATCAAAACGACTAGCTAGAGACTGTTACTGTGGTCGTCTGTTATCAAAACCACTGTCTGTCTAGAGACTGTTACTGTGGTCGTCTGTTATCAAAACCACTGTCTGTCTAGAGAATGTTACTGTGGTCGTCTGTTATCAAAACCACTGTCTGTCTAGAGACTGTTACTGTGGGGCGTCTGTTATCAAAACCACTAACTAGAGACTGTTACTGTGGTCGTCTGTTATCAAAACCACTAGCTAGAGACTGTTACTGTGGTCGTCTGTTATCAAAACCACTAGGTAGAGACTGTTACTGTGGGTAGTCTGTTATCAAAACCACTAGGTAGAGACTGTTACTGTGGGTAGTCTGGTAACAAACCCACTAGCTAGAGACTGTTACTGTGGGTCGTCTGTTATCAAAACAACTAGCTAGAGACTGTTACTGTGGGTCGTCTGTTATCAAAACCACTAGATAGAGACTGTTACTGTGGGTCGTCTGTTATCAAAACAACTAGGTAGAGAATTACTGTGGTCGTCTGTTATCGAAACCACTAGCTAGAGACTGTTACTTTGGTCGTCTGTTATCAAAACCACTAGCTAGAGACTGTTACTGTGGTCGTCTGTTATCAAAACCACTAGCTAGAGACTGTTACTGTGCTAGTCTGTTATCAAAACCACTAGCTAGAGACTGTTACTGTGGGTCGTCTGTTATCAAAATCACTAGCTAGAGACTGTTACTGTGGTCGTCTGTTATCAAAACCACTAGCTAGAGACTGTTACTGTGGTCATCTGTTATCAAAACCACTAGCTAGAGACTGTTACTGTGGTCGTCTGTTATCAAAACCACTAGCTAGAGACTGTTACTGTGGTCGTCTGTTATCAAAACCACTAGCTAGACACTCTTACTGTGGTCGTCTGTTATCAAAACCACTAGCTAGAGACTGTTACTGTGGGTAGTCTGTTATCAAAACGACTAGCTAGAGACTGTTACTGTGGTCGTCTGTTATCAAAACCACTGTCTGTCTAGAGACTGTTACAGTGGTCGTCTGTTATCAAAACCACTGTCTGTCTAGAGAATGTTACTGTGGTCGTCTGTTATCAAAACCACTGTCTGTCTAGAGACTGTTACTGTGGGTCGTCTGTTATCAAAACCACTAACTAGAGACTGTTACTGTGGTCGTCTGTTATCAAAACCACTAGCTAGAGACTGTTACTGTGGTCGTCTGTTATCAAAACCACTAACTAGAGACTGTTACTGTGGTCGTCTGTTATCAAAACCAGTAGGTAGAGACTGTTACTGTGGTCATCTGTTATCAAAACCACTAGCTAGAGACTGTTACTGTGTGTCGTCTGTTATCAAAACCACTAGCTAGAGACTGTTACTGTGGTCGTCTGTTATCAAAACCACTAGCTAGACACTCTTATTGTGGTCGTCTGTTATCAAAACCACTAGCTAGAGACTGTTACTGTGGGTAGTCTGTTATCAAAACGACTAGCTAGAGACTGTTACTGTGGTCGTCTGTTATCAAAACCACTGTCTGTCTAGAGACTGTTACTGTGGTCGTCTGTTATCAAAACCACTGTCTGTCTAGAGACTGTTACTGTGGGGCGTCTGTTATCAAAACCACTAACTAGAGACTGTTACTGTGGTCGTCTGTTATCAAAACCACTAGCTAGAGACTGTTACTGTGGTCGTCTGTTATCAAAACCACTAGGTAGAGACTGTTACTGTGGGTAGTCTGTTATCAAAACCACTAGGTAGAGACTGTTACTGTGGGTAGTCTGGTAACAAACCCACTAGCTAGAGACTGTTACTGTGGGTCGTCTGTTATCAAAACCACTAGCTAGAGACTGTTACTGTGGGTCGTCTGTTATCAAAACAACTAGGTAGAGAATTACTGTGGTCGTCTGTTATCGAAACCACTAGCTAGAGACTGTTACTTTGGTCGTCTGTTATCAAAACCACTAGCTAGAGACTGTTACTGTGGTCGTCTGTTATCAAAACCACTAGCTAGAGACTGTTACTGTGCTAGTCTGTTATCAAAACCACTAGCTAGAGACTGTTACTGTGGGTCGTCTGTTATCAAAATCACTAGCTAGAGACTGTTACTGTGGTCGTCTGTTATCAAAACCACTAGCTAGAGACTGTTACTGTGGTCATCTGTTATCAAAACCACTAGCTAGAGACTGTTACTGTGGTCGTCTGTTATCAAAACCACTAGCTAGAGACTGTTACTGTGGTCGTCTGTTATCAAAACCACTAGCTAGACACTCTTACTGTGGTCGTCTGTTATCAAAACCACTAGCTAGAGACTGTTACTGTGGGTAGTCTGTTATCAAAACGACTAGCTAGAGACTGTTACTGTGGTCGTCTGTTATCAAAACCACTGTCTGTCTAGAGAATGTTACTGTGGTCGTCTGTTATCAAAACCACTGTCTGTCTAGAGACTGTTACTGTGGGTCGTCTGTTATCAAAACCACTAACTAGAGACTGTTACTGTGGTCGTCTGTTATCAAAACCACTAGCTAGAGACTGTTACTGTGGTCGTCTGTTATCAAAACCACTAGGTAGAGACTGGTACTGTGGGTAGTCTGTTATCAAAACCACTAGGTAGAGACTGTTACTGTGGGTAGTCTGGTAACAAACCCACTAGCTAGAGACTGTTACTGTGGGTCGTCTGTTATCAAAACCACTAGCTAGAGACTGTTACTGTGGGTCGTCTGTTATCAAAACCACTAGCTAGAGACTGTTACTGTGGTCGTCTGTTATCAAAACCACTAGCTAGAGACTTACTGTGGGTCGTCTGTTATCAAAACCATTAGCTAGAGACTGTTACTGTGGGTCGTCTGTTACCAAAACAATTAGCTAGAGACTGTTACTGTGGGTCGTCTGTTACCAAAACCACTAGCAAGAGACTGTTACTGTGGGTCGTCTGTTATCAAAACCACTAGCTAGAGACTGTTACTGTGGGTCGTCTGTTATCAAAACCACTAGCTAGAGACTCTTACTGTGGGTTGTCTGTTATCAAAACCACTAGCTAGAGACTGTTACTGTGGTCGTCTGTTATCAAAACCACTAGCTAGAGACTGTTACTGTGGTCGTCTGTTATCAAAACCACTAGCTAGAGACTGTTACTGTGGGTCGTCTGTTTTCAAAACCACTAGCTAGAGACTGTTAATGTGGTCGTCTGTTATCAAAACCACTAGCTAGAGACTGTTACTGTGTGTAGTCTGTTATCAAAACCACTGTCTGTCTAGAGACTGTTACTGTGGTCGTCTGTTATCAAAACCACTGTCTGTCTAGAGACTGTTACTGTGGGTCGTCTGTTATCAAAACCACTAGCTAGAGACTGTTACTGTGGTCGTCTGTTTTCAAAACCACTAGCTAGAGACTGTTACTGTGGGTCGTCTTTTATCAAAACAATTAGGTAGAGACTTACTGTGTTCGTCTGTTATCAAAACCACTAGCTAGAGACTGTTACTGTGGTCGTCTGTTATAAAAACCACTAGCTAGAGACTCTTACTGTGGTCGTCTGTTATCAAAACCACTAGCTAGAGACTCTTACTGTGGTCGTCTGTTATCAAAACCACTAGCTAGAGACTTACTGTGGTCGTCTGTTATCAAAACCACTAGCTAGAGACTGTTACTGTGGGTAGTCCGTTATCAAAACCACTAGCTAGAGACTTACTGTGGTCGTCTGTTAACAAACCCACTAGCTAGAGACTGTTACTGTGGGTCGTCTGTTATCAAAACCACTAGCTAGAGACTGTTACTGTGGTCGACTGTTATCAAAACCACTAGCTAGAGACTTACTGTGGTCGTCTGTTATCAAAACCACTAGCTAGAGACTGTTACTGTGGTCGTCTGTTATCGAAACAACTAGGTAGAGACTTACTGTGGTCGTCTGTTATCAAAACCACTAACTAGAGACTGTTACTGTGGTCATCAGTTATCAAAACCACTGTCTGTCTAGAGACTGTTACTGTGGGTCGTCTGTTATCAAAACCACTAACTAGAGACTGTTACTGTGGTCGTCTGTTATCAAAACCAGTAGGTAGAGACTGTTACTGTGGTCGTCTGTTATCAAAACCACTAGCTAGAGACTGTTACTGTGGGTCGTCTGTTATCAAAACCACTAGCTAGAGACTGTTACTGTGGTCGTCTGTTATAAAAACCACTAGCTAGAGACTGTTACTGTGGTCGTCTGTTATCAAAACCACTAGCTAGAGACTGTTACTGTGGTTGTTTGTTATCAAAACAACTAGCTAGAGACTGTTACTGTGGTCGTCCGTTATCAAAACCACTAGCTAGAGACTGTTACTGTCGGTCGTCTGTTATCAAAACCACTAGCTAGAGACTGTTACTGTGGGTCGTCTGTTATCAAAACCACTAGCTAGAGACTCTTACTGTGGTCGTCTGTTATCAAAACCACTAGCTAGAGACTTACTGTGGTCGTCTGTTATCAAAACCACTAGCTAGAGACTGTTACTGTGGGTTGTCTGTTATCAAAACCACTAGCTAGAGACTGTTACTGTGGTCGTCTGTAATCAAAACCACTAGCTCGAGACTGTTACTGTGGTCATCTGTTATCAAAACCACTAGCTAGAGACTGTTACTGTGGTCGTCTGTTATCAAAACCACTAGCTAGAGACTGTTACTGTGGGTCTTCTGTTTTCAAAACCACTAGCTAGAGACTGTTAATGTGGTCGTCTGTTATCAAAACCACTAGCTAGAGACTGTTACTGTGTGTAGTCTGTTATCAAAACCACTGTCTGTCTAGAGACTGTTACTGTGGTCGTCTGTTATCAAAACCACTGTCTGTCTAGAGACTGTTACTGTGCGTCGTCTGTTATCAAAACCACTAGCTAGAGACTGTTACTGTGGTCGTCTGTTTTCAAAACCACTAGCTAGAGACTGTTACTGTGGGTCGTCTTTTATCAAAACAATTAGGTAGAGACTTACTGTGTTCGTCTGTTATCAAAACCACTAGCTAGAGACTGTTACTGTGGTCGTCTGTTATAAAAACCACTAGCTAGAGACTCTTACTGTGGTCGTCTGTTATCAAAACCACTAGCTAGAGACTCTTACTGTGGTCGTCTGTTATCAAAACCACTAGCTAGAGACTTACTGTGGTCGTCTGTTATCAAAACCACTAGCTAGAGACTGTTACTGTGGGTAGTCCGTTATCAAAACCACTAGCTAGAGACTTACTGTGGTCGTCTGTTAACAAACCCACTAGCTAGAGACTGTTACTGTGGGTCGTCTGTTATCAAAACCACTAGCTAGAGACTGTTACTGTGGTCGACTGTTATCAAAACCACTAGCTAGAGACTTACTGTGGTCGTCTGTTATCAAAACCACTAGCTAGAGACTGTTACTGTGGTCGTCTGTTATCGAAACAACTAGGTAGAGACTTAGTGTGGTCGTCTGTTATCGAAACCACTAGCTAGAGACTGTTACTGTGGGTCGTCTGTTTTCGAAACCACTAGCTAGAGACTGTTACTGTGGTCGTCTGTTATCAAAACCACTAACTAGAGACTGTTACTGTGGTCATCTGTTATCAAAACCACTGTCTGTCTAGAGACTGTTACTGTGGGTCGTCTGTTATCAAAACCACTAACTAGAGACTGTTACTGTGGTCGTCTGTTATCAAAACCAGTAGGTAGAGACTGTTACTGTGGTCGTCTGTTATCAAAACCACTAGCTAGAGACTTTTACTGTGGTCGTCTGTTATAAAAACCACTAGCTAGAGACTGTTACTGTGGTCGTCTGTTATCAAAACCACTAGCTAGAGACTGTTACTGTGGTTGTTTGTTATCAAAACAACTAGCTAGAGACTGTTACTGTGGTCGTCCGTTATCAAAACCACTAGCTAGAGACTGTTACTGTCGGTCGTCTGTTATCAAAACCACTAGCTAGAGACTGTTACTGTGGGTCGTCTGTTATCAAAACCACTAGCTAGAGACTCTTTCTGTGGTCGTCTGTTATCAAAACCACTAGCTAGAGACTTACTGTGGTCGTCTGTTATCAAAACCACTAGCTAGAGACTGTTACTGTGGGTTGTCTGTTATCAAAACCACTAGCTAGAGACTGTTACTGTGGTCGTCTGTTATCAAAACCACTAGCTAGAGACTGTTACTGTGGTCGTCTGTTTTCAAAACCACTAGCTAGAGACTGTTACTGTGGTCGTCTGTTATCAAAACCACTAGCTAGAGACTGTTATTGTGGTCGTCTGTTATCAAAACCACTAAGTGGAGACTGTTACTGTGGGTAGTCTGTTATCCACTGTTTAACAATCTGCATTAACATGTTTTAATGTGGCTCAGATCGTTACCTCGTAGAGACGGTTTGTCATGATTGGTGAACATTACGGAGAGAGGATGTGACCTGCACCTTTTTGAGTTGTTCACTTTGAGTGTCTGTTTCTGTTACTGTGGTTGTCTGTTATCAAAACCACTAGCTAGAGACTTACTGTGGTCATCTGTTATCAAAACCACTAGCTAGAGACTGTTACTGTGGGTAGTCTGTTATCAAAACCACTAGCTAGAGACTGTTACTGTGGTCATCTGTTATCAAAACCACTAGCTAGAGACTGTTACTGTGGTCGTCTGTTATCAAAACCACTAGGTAGAGACTGTTACTGTGGGTCGTCTGTTATCAAAACCACTAGCTAGAGACTGTTACTGTGGTCGACTGTTATCAAAACCACTAGCTAGAGACTGTTACTGTGGGTCGTCTGTTTTCGAAACCACTAGCTAGAGACTGTTACTGTGGTCGTCTGTTATCAAAACCACTAACTAGAGACTGTTACTGTGGTCATCTGTTATCAAAACCACTGTCTGTCTAGAGACTGTTACTGTGGGTCGTCTGTTATCAAAACCACTAACTAGAGACTGTTACTGTGGTCGTCTGTTATCAAAACCAGTAGGTAGAGACTGTTACTGTGGTCGTCTGTTATCAAAACCACTAGCTAGAGACTGTTACTGTGGGTCGTCTGTTATCAAAACCACTAGCTAGAGACTGTTACTGTGTGTCGTCTGTTATCAAAACCACTAGCTAGAGACTGTTACTGTGGTCGTCTGTTATCAAAACCACTAGCTAGACACTCTTACTGTGGTCGTCTGTTATCAAAACCACTAGCTAGAGACTGTTACTGTGGGTAGTCTGTTATCAAAACGACTAGCTAGAGACTGTTACTGTGGTCGTCTGTTATCAAAACCACTGTCTGTCTAGAGACTGTTACTGTGGTCGTCTGTTATCAAACCCACTGTCTGTCTAGAGAATGTTACTGTGGTCGTCTGTTATCAAAACCACTGTCTGTCTAGAGACTGTTACTGTGGGTCGTCTGTTATCAAAACCACTAACTAGAGACTGTTACTGTGGTCGTCTGTTATCAAAACCACTAGCTAGAGACTGTTACGTTGGTCGTCTGTTATCAAAACCACTAGGTAGAGACTGTTACTGTGGGTAGTCTGTTATCAAAACCACTAGGTAGAGACTGTTACTGTGGGTAGTCTGGTAACAAACCCACTAGCTAGAGACTGTTACTGTGGGTCGTCTGTTATCAAAACCACTAGCTAGAGACTGTTACTGTGGGTCGTCTGTTATCAAAACCACTAGCTAGAGACTGTTACTGTGGGTCGTCTGTTATCAAAACAACTAGGTAGAGAATTACTGTGGTCGTCTGTTATCGAAACCACTAGCTAGAGACTGTTACTGTGGGTCGTCTGTTTTCAAAACCACTAGCTAGAGACTGTTAATGTGGTCGTCTGTTATCAAAACCACTAGCTAGAGACTGTTACTGTGTGTAGTCTGTTATCAAAACCACTGTCTGTCTAGAGACTGTTACTGTGGTCGTCTGTTATCAAAACCACTGTCTGTCTAGAGACTGTTACTGTGGGTCGTCTGTTATCAAAACCACTAGCTAGAGACTGTTACTGTGGTCGTCTGTTTTCAAAACCACTAGCTAGAGACTGTTACTGTGGGTCGTCTTTTATCAAAACAATTAGGTAGAGACTTACTGTGTTCGTCTGTTATCAAAACCACTAGCTAGAGACTGTTACTGTGGTCGTCTGTTATAAAAACCACTAGCTAGAGACTCTTACTGTGGTCGTCTGTTATCAAAACCACTAGCTAGAGACTCTTACTGTGGTCGTCTGTTATCAAAACCACTAGCTAGAGACTTACTGTGGTCGTCTGTTATCAAAACCACTAGCTAGAGACTGTTACTGTGGGTAGTCCGTTATCAAAACCACTAGCTAGAGACTTACTGTGGTCGTCTGTTAACAAACCCACTAGCTAGAGACTGTTACTGTGGGTCGTCTGTTATCAAAACCACTAGCTAGAGACTGTTACTGTGGTCGACTGTTATCAAAACCACTAGCTAGAGACTTACTGTGGTCGTCTGTTATCAAAACCACTAGCTAGAGACTGTTACTGTGGTCGTCTGTTATCGAAACAACTAGGTAGAGACTTAGTGTGGTCGTCTGTTATCGAAACCACTAGCTAGAGACTGTTACTGTGGGTCGTCTGTTTTCGAAACCACTAGCTAGAGACTGTTACTGTGGTCGTCTGTTATCAAAACCACTAACTAGAGACTGTTACTGTGGTCATCTGTTATCAAAACCACTGTCTGTCTAGAGACTGTTACTGTGGGTTGTCTGTTATCAAAACCACTAACTAGAGACTGTTACTGTGGTCGTCTGTTATCAAAACCAGTAGGTAGAGACTGTTACTGTGGTCGTCTGTTATCAAAACCACTAGCTAGAGACTGTTACTGTGGGTCGTCTGTTATCAAAACCACTAGCTAGAGACTGTTACTGTGGTCGTCTGTTATAAAAACCACTAGCTAGAGACTGTTACTGTGGTCGTCTGTTATCAAAACCACTAGCTAGAGACTGTTACTGTGGTTGTTTGTTATCAAAACAACTAGCTAGAGACTGTTACTGTGGTCGTCCGTTATCAAAACCACTAGCTAGAGACTGTTACTGTCGGTCGTCTGTTATCAAAACCACTAGCTAGAGACTGTTACTGTGGGTCGTCTGTTATCAAAACCACTAGCTAGAGACTCTTACTGTGGTCGTCTGTTATCAAAACCACCAGCTAGAGACTTACTGTGGTCGTCTGTTATCAAAACCACTAGCTAGAGACTGTTACTGTGGGTTGTCTGTTATCAAAACCACTAGCTAGAGACTGTTACTGTGGTCGTCTGTTATCAAAACCACTAGCTCGAGACTGTTACTGTGGTCATCTGTTATCAAAACCACTAGCTAGAGACTGTTACTGTGGTCGTCTGTTATCAAAACCACTAGCTAGAGACTGTTACTGTGGTCGTCTGTTTTCAAAACCACTAGCTAGAGACTGTTACTGTGGTCGTCTGTTATCAAAACCACTAGCTAGAGACTGTTATTGTGGTCGTCTGTTATCAAAACCACTAAGTGGAGACTGTTACTGTGGGTAGTCTGTTATCCACTGTTTAACAATCTGCATTAACATGTTTTAATGTGGCTCAGATCGTTACCTCGTAGAGACGGTTTGTCATGATTGGTGAACATTACGGAGAGAGGATGTGACCTGCACCTTTTTGAGTTGTTCACTTTGAGTGTCTGTTTCTGTTACTGTGGTTGTCTGTTATCAAAACCACTAGCTAGAGACTTACTGTGGTCATCTGTTATCAAAACCACTAGCTAGAGACTGTTACTGTGGGTAGTCTGTTATCAAAACCACTAGCTAGAGACTGTTACTGTGGTCATCTGTTATCAAAACCACTAGCTAGAGACTGTTACTGTGGTCGTCTGTTATCAAAACCACTAGGTAGAGACTGTTACTGTGGGTCGTCTGTTATCAAAACCACTAGCTAGAGACTGTTACTGTGGTCGACTGTTATCAAAACCACTAGCTAGAGACTGTTACTGTGGTCGTCTGTTATCAAAACCACTAGCTAGAGACTGTTACTGTGGGTCGTCTGTTTTCGAAACCACTAGCTAGAGACTGTTACTGTGGTCGTCTGTTATCAAAACCACTAACTAGAGACTGTTACTGTGGTCATCTGTTATCAAAACCACTGTCTGTCTAGAGACTGTTACTGTGGGTCGTCTGTTATCAAAACCACTAACTAGAGACTGTTACTGTGGTCGTCTGTTATCAAAACCAGTAGGTAGAGACTGTTACTGTGGTCGTCTGTTATCAAAACCACTAGCTAGAGACTGTTACTGTGGGTCGTCTGTTATCAAAACCACTAGCTAGAGACTGTTACTGTGTGTCGTCTGTTATCAAAACCACTAGCTAGAGACTGTTACTGTGGTCGTCTGTTATCAAAACCACTAGCTAGACACTCTTACTGTGGTCGTCTGTTATCAAAACCACTAGCTAGAGACTGTTACTGTGGGTAGTCTGTTATCAAAACGACTAGCTAGAGACTGTTACTGTGGTCGTCTGTTATCAAAACCACTGTCTGTCTAGAGACTGTTACTGTGGTCGTCTGTTATCAAACCCACTGTCTGTCTAGAGAATGTTACTGTGGTCGTCTGTTATCAAAACCACTGTCTGTCTAGAGACTGTTACTGTGGGTCGTCTGTTATCAAAACCACTAACTAGAGACTGTTACTGTGGTCGTCTGTTATCAAAACCACTAGCTAGAGACTGTTACGTTGGTCGTCTGTTATCAAAACCACTAGGTAGAGACTGTTACTGTGGGTAGTCTGTTATCAAAACCACTAGGTAGAGACTGTTACTGTGGGTAGTCTGGTAACAAACCCACTAGCTAGAGACTGTTACTGTGGGTCGTCTGTTATCAAAACCACTAGCTAGAGACTGTTACTGTGGGTCGTCTGTTATCAAAACCACTAGCTAGAGACTGTTACTGTGGGTCGCCTGTTATCAAAACAACTAGGTAGAGAATTACTGTGGTCGTCTGTTATCGAAACCACTAGCTAGAGACTGTTACTTTGGTCGTCTGTTATCAAAACCACTAGCTAGTGACTGTTACTGTGGTCGTCTGTTATCAAAACCACTAGCTAGAGACTGTTACTGTGGTCGTCTGTTATCAAAACCACTAGCTAGAGACTGTTACTGTAGTCGTCTGTTATCAAAACCACTAGCTAGAGACTGTTAATGTGGGTCGTCTGTTATCAAAACCACTGTCTGTCTAGAGACTGTTACTGTGGGTCGTCTGTTATCAAAACCACTAACTAGAGACTGTTACTGTGGTCGTCTGTTATCAAAACCACTAGCTAGAGACTGTTACGTTGGTCGTCTGTTATCAAAACCACTAGGTAGAGACTGTTACTGTGGGTAGTCTGTTATCAAAACCACTAGGTAGAGACTGTTACTGTGGGTAGTCTGGTAACAAACCCACTAGCTAGAGACTGTTACTGTGGGTCGTCTGTTATCAAAACCACTAGCTAGAGACTGTTACTGTGGGTCGTCTGTTATCAAAACCACTAGCTAGAGACTGTTACTGTGGGTCGCCTGTTATCAAAACAACTAGGTAGAGAATTACTGTGGTCGTCTGTTATCGAAACCACTAGCTAGAGACTGTTACTTTGGTCGTCTGTTATCAAAACCACTAGCTAGTGACTGTTACTGTGGTCGTCTGTTATCAAAACCACTAGCTAGAGACTGTTACTGTGGTCGTCTGTTATCAAAACCACTAGCTAGAGACTGTTACTGTAGTCGTCTGTTATCAAAACCACTAGCTAGAGACTGTTAATGTGGGTCGTCTGTTATCAAAATCACTGTCTGTCTAGAGACTGTTACTGTGGGTAGTCTGTTATCAAAACCACTGTCTGTCTAGAGACTGTTACTGTGGTCGTCTGTTATCAAAACCACTGTCTGTATAAAGACTGTTACTGTGGTCGTCTGTTATCAACACCACTGTCTGTCTAGAGACTGTTACTGTGGGTCGTCTGTTATCAAAACCACTAACTAGAGACTGTTACTGTGGTCGTCTGTTATCAAAACCACTAGCTAGAGACTGTTACTGTGGTCGTCTGTTATCAAAACCACTAGGTAGAGACTGTTACTGTGGGTAGTCTGTTATCAAAACCACTAGCTAGAGACTGTTACTGTGGTCGTCTGTTAACAAACCCACTAGCTAGAGACTGTTACTGTAGGTCGTCTGTTATCAAAACCACTAGCTAGAGACTGTTACTGTGGTCGTCTGTTATCAAAACCACTAGCTAGAGACTGTTACTGTGGTCGTCTGTTATCAAAACCACTAGCTAGAGACTGTTACTGTGGTCGTCTGTTATCAAAACCACTAGCTAGACTGTTACTGTGGTCGTCTGTTATCAAAACAACTAGGTAGAGACTTACTGTGGTCGTCTGTTATCAAAACCACTAGCTATAGACTGTTACTGTGGGTAGTCTGTTATCAAAACCACTAGGTAGAGACTGTTACTGTGGGTAGTCTGGTAACAAACCCACTAGCTAGAGACTGTTACTGTGGGTCGTCTGTTATCAAAACCACTAGCTAGAGACTGTTACTGTGGGTCGTCTGTTATCAAAACCACTAGCTAGAGACTGTTACTGTGGGTCGTCTGTTATCAAAACAACTAGCTAGAGAATTACTGTGGTCGTCTGTTATCAAAACCACTAGCTAGTGACTGTTACTGTGGTCGTCTGTTATCAAAACCACTAGCTAGAGACTGTTACTGTGGTCGTCTGTTATCAAAACAACTAGGTAGAGACTTACTGTGGTCGTCTGTTATCAAAACCACTAGCTAGAGACTGTTACTGTGGTCGTCTGTTTTCAAAACCACTAGCTAGAGACTGTTACTGTAGTCGTCTGTTATCAAAACCACTAGCTAGAGACTGTTAATGTGGGTCGTCTGTTATCAAAACCACTGTCTGTCTAGAGACTGTTACTGTGGGTAGTCTGTTATCAAAACCACTGTCTGTCTAGAGACTGTTACTGTGGTCGTCTGTTATCAAAACCACTGTCTGTCTAGAGACTGTTACTGTGGTCGTCTGTTATCAACACCACTGTCTGTCTAGAGACTGTTACTGTGGGTCGTCTGTTATCAAAACCACTAACTAGAGACTGTTACTGTGGTCGTCTGTTATCAAAACCACTAGCTAGAGACTGTTACTGTGGTCGTCTGTTATCAAAACCACTAGCTAGAGACTGTTACTGTGGTCGTCTGTTATCAAAACCACTAGCTAGAGACTGTTACTGTGGTCGTCTGTTAACAAACCAACTAGCTAGAGACTGTTACTGTAGGTCGTCTGTTATCAAAACCACTAGCTAGAGACTGTTACTGTGGTCGTCTGTTATCAAAACCACTAGCTAGAGACTGTTACTGTGGTCGTCTGTTATCAAAACCACTAGCTAGAGACTGTTACTGTGGTCGTCTGTTATCAAAACCACTAGCTAGACTGTTACTGTGGTCGTCTGTTATCAAAACAACTAGGTAGAGACTTACTGTGGTCGTCTGTTATCAAAACCACTAGCTAGAGACTGTTACTGTGGGTAGTCTGTTATCAAAACCACTAGGTAGAGACTGTTACTGTGGGTAGTCTGGTAACAAACCCACTAGCTAGAGACTGTTACTGTGGGTCGTCTGTTATCAAAACCACTAGCTAGAGACTGTTACTGTGGGTCGTCTGTTATCAAAACCACTAGCTAGAGACTGTTACTGTGGGTCGTCTGTTATCAAAACAACTAGCTAGAGAATTACTGTGGTCGTCTGTTATCGAAACCACTAGCTAGAGACTGTTACTTTGGTCGTCTGTTATCAAAACCACTAGCTAGAGACTGTTATTGTGGTCGTCTGTTATCAAAACCACTAGCTAGAGACTGTTACTGTGGGTCGTCTGTTATCAAAACCACTAGCTAGAGACTGTTACTGTGGTCGTCTGTTTTCAAAACCACTAGCTAGAGACTGTTACTGTAGTCGTCTGTTATCAAAACCACTAGCTAGAGACTGTTAATGTGGGTCGTCTGTTATCAAAACCACTGTCTGTCTAGAGACTGTTACTGTGGGTAGTCTGTTTTCAAAACCACTGTCTGTCTAGATACTGTTACTGTGGTCGTCTGTTATCAAAACCACTGTCTGTCTAGAGACTGTTACTGTGGTCGTCTGTTATCAACACCACTGTCTGTCTAGAGACTGTTACTGTGGGTCGTCTGTTATCAAAACCACTAGCTAGAGACTGTTACTGTGGGTAGTCTGTTATCATAACCACTAGCTAGAGACTGTTACTGTAAGTCGTCTGTTATCAAAACCACTAGCTAGAGACTGTTAATGTGGTCGTCTGTTATCAAAACCACTAGCTAGAGACTGTTACTGTGTGTAGTCTGTTATCAAAATCACTGTCTGTCTAGAGACTGTTACTGTGGGTAGTCTGTTATCAAAACCACTGTCTGTCTAGAGACTGTTACTGTGGTCGTCTGTTATCAAAACCACTGTCTGTCTAGAGACTGTTACTGTGGTCGTCTGTTATCAACACCACTGTCTGTCTAGAGACTGTTACTGTGGGTCGTCTGTTATCAAAACCACTAACTAGAGACTGTTACTGTGGTCGTCTGTTATCAAAACCACTAGCTAGAGACTGTTACTGTGGTCGTCTGTTATCAAAACCACTAGGTAGAGACTGTTACTGTGGGTAGTCTGTTATCAAAACCACTAGCTAGAGACTGTTACTGTGGTCGTCTGTTAACAAACCCACTAGCTAGAGACTGTTACTGTAGGTCGTCTGTTATCAAAACCACTAGCTAGAGACTGTTACTGTGGTCGTCTGTTATCAAAACCACTAGCTAGAGACTGTTACTGTGGTCGTCTGTTATCAAAACCACTAGCTAGAGACTGTTACTGTGGTCGTCTGTTATCAAAACCACTAGCTAGACTGTTACTGTGGTCGTCTGTTATCAAAACAACTAGGTAGAGACTTACTGTGGTCGTCTGTTATCAAAACCACTGTCTGTCTAGAGACTGTTACTGTGGGTCGTCTGTTATCAAAACCACTAACTAGAGACTGTTACTGTGGTCGTCTGTTATCAAAACCACTAGCTAGAGACTGTTACGTTGGTCGTCTGTTATCAAAACCACTAGGTAGAGACTGTTACTGTGGGTAGTCTGTTATCAAAACCACTAGGTAGAGACTGTTACTGTGGGTAGTCTGGTAACAAACCCACTAGCTAGAGACTGTTACTGTGGGTCGTCTGTTATCAAAACCACTAGCTAGAGACTGTTACTGTGGGTCGTCTGTTATCAAAACCACTAGCTAGAGACTGTTACTGTGGGTCGCCTGTTATCAAAACAACTAGGTAGAGATTTACTGTGGTCGTCTGTTATCGAAACCACTAGCTAGAGACTGTTACTTTGGTCGTCTGTTATCAAAACCACTAGCTAGTGACTGTTACTGTGGTCGTCTGTTATCAAAACCACTAGCTAGAGACTGTTACTGTGGTCGTCTGTTATCAAAACCACTGTCTGTCTAGAGACTGTTACTGTGGGTCGTCTGTTATCAAAACCACTAACTAGAGACTGTTACTGTGGTCGTCTGTTATCAAAACCACTAGCTAGAGACTGTTACGTTGGTCGTCTGTTATCAAAACCACTAGGTAGAGACTGTTACTGTGGGTAGTCTGTTATCAAAACCACTAGGTAGAGACTGTTACTGTGGGTAGTCTGGTAACAAACCCACTAGCTAGAGACTGTTACTGTGGGTCGTCTGTTATCAAAACCACTAGCTAGAGACTGTTACTGTGGGTCGTCTGTTATCAAAACCACTAGCTAGAGACTGTTACTGTGGGTCGCCTGTTATCAAAACAACTAGGTAGAGAATTACTGTGGTCGTCTGTTATCGAAACCACTAGCTAGAGACTGTTACTTTGGTCGTCTGTTATCAAAACCACTAGCTAGTGACTGTTACTGTGGTCGTCTGTTATCAAAACCACTAGCTAGAGACTGTTACTGTAGTCGTCTGTTATCAAAACCACTAGCTAGAGACTGTTAATGTGGGTCGTCTGTTATCAAAATCACTGTCTGTCTAGAGACTGTTACTGTGGGTAGTCTGTTATCAAAACCACTGTCTGTCTAGAGACTGTTACTGTGGTCGTCTGTTATCAAAACCACTGTCTGTCTAGAGACTGTTACTGTGGTCGTCTGTTATCAACACCACTGTCTGTCTAGAGACTGTTACTGTGGGTCGTCTGTTATCAAAACCACTAACTAGAGACTGTTACTGTGGTCGTCTGTTATCAAAACCACTAGCTAGAGACTGTTACTGTGGTCGTCTGTTATCAAAACCACTAGGTAGAGACTGTTACTGTGGGTAGTCTGTTATCAAAACCACTAGCTAGAGACTGTTACTGTGGTCGTCTGTTAACAAACCCACTAGCTAGAGACTGTTACTGTAGGTCGTCTGTTATCAAAACCACTAGCTAGAGACTGTTACTGTGGTCGTCTGTTATCAAAACCACTAGCTAGAGACTGTTACTGTGGTCGTCTGTTATCAAAACCACTAGCTAGAGACTGTTACTGTGGTCGTCTGTTATCAAAACCACTAGCTAGACTGTTACTGTGGTCGTCTGTTATCAAAACAACTAGGTAGAGACTTACTGTGGTCGTCTGTTATCAAAACCACTAGCTAGAGACTGTTACTGTGGGTAGTCTGTTATCAAAACCACTAGGTAGAGACTGTTACTGTGGGTAGTCTGGTAACAAACCCACTAGCTAGAGACTGTTACTGTGGGTCGTCTGTTATCAAAACCACTAGCTAGAGACTGTTACTGTGGGTCGTCTGTTATCAAAACCACTAGCTAGAGACTGTTACTGTGGGTCGTCTGTTATCAAAACAACTAGCTAGAGAATTACTGTGGTCGTCTGTTATCAAAACCACTAGCTAGTGACTGTTACTGTGGTCGTCTGTTATCAAAACCACTAGCTAGAGACTGTTACTGTGGTCGTCTGTTATCAAAACAACTAGGTAGAGACTTACTGTGGTCGTCTGTTATCAAAACCACTAGCTAGAGACTGTTACTGTGGTCGTCTGTTTTCAAAACCACTAGCTAGAGACTGTTACTGTAGTCGTCTGTTATCAAAACCACTAGCTAGAGACTGTTAATGTGGGTCGTCTGTTATCAAAACCACTGTCTGTCTAGAGACTGTTACTGTGGGTAGTCTGTTATCAAAACCACTGTCTGTCTAGAGACTGTTACTGTGGTCGTCTGTTATCAAAACCACTGTCTGTCTAGAGACTGTTACTGTGGTCGTCTGTTATCAACACCACTGTCTGTCTAGAGACTGTTACTGTGGGTCGTCTGTTATCAAAACCACTAACTAGAGACTGTTACTGTGGTCGTCTGTTATCAAAACCACTAGCTAGAGACTGTTACTGTGGTCGTCTGTTATCAAAACCACTAGCTAGAGACTGTTACTGTGGTCGTCTGTTATCAAAACCACTAGCTAGAGACTGTTACTGTGGTCGTCTGTTAACAAACCAACTAGCTAGAGACTGTTACTGTAGGTCGTCTGTTATCAAAACCACTAGCTAGAGACTGTTACTGTGGTCGTCTGTTATCAAAACCACTAGCTAGAGACTGTTACTGTGGTCGTCTGTTATCAAAACCACTAGCTAGAGACTGTTACTGTGGTCGTCTGTTATCAAAACCACTAGCTAGACTGTTACTGTGGTCGTCTGTTATCAAAACAACTAGGTAGAGACTTACTGTGGTCGTCTGTTATCAAAACCACTAGCTAGAGACTGTTACTATGGGTAGTCTGTTATCAAAACCACTAGGTAGAGACTGTTACTGTGGGTAGTCTGGTAACAAACCCACTAGCTAGAGACTGTTACTGTGGGTCGTCTGTTATCAAAACCACTAGCTAGAGACTGTTACTGTGGGTCGTCTGTTATCAAAACCACTAGCTAGAGACTGTTACTGTGGGTCGTCTGTTATCAAAACAACTAGCTAGAGAATTACTGTGGTCGTCTGTTATCGAAACCACTAGCTAGAGACTGTTACTTTGGTCGTCTGTTATCAAAACCACTAGCTAGAGACTGTTATTGTGGTCGTCTGTTATCAAAACCACTAGCTAGAGACTGTTACTGTGGGTCGTCTGTTATCAAAACCACTAGCTAGAGACTGTTACTGTGGTCGTCTGTTTTCAAAACCACTAGCTAGAGACTGTTACTGTAGTCGTCTGTTATCAAAACCACTAGCTAGAGACTGTTAATGTGGGTCGTCTGTTATCAAAACCACTGTCTGTCTAGAGACTGTTACTGTGGGTAGTCTGTTTTCAAAACCACTGTCTGTCTAGATACTGTTACTGTGGTCGTCTGTTATCAAAACCACTGTCTGTCTAGAGACTGTTACTGTGGTCGTCTGTTATCAACACCACTGTCTGTCTAGAGACTGTTACTGTGGGTCGTCTGTTATCAAAACCACTAGCTAGAGACTGTTACTGTGGGTAGTCTGTTATCATAACCACTAGCTAGAGACTGTTACTGTAAGTCGTCTGTTATCAAAACCACTAGCTAGAGACTGTTAATGTGGTCGTCTGTTATCAAAACCACTAGCTAGAGACTGTTACTGTGTGTAGTCTGTTATCAAAATCACTGTCTGTCTAGAGACTGTTACTGTGGGTAGTCTGTTGTCAAAACCACTGTCTGTCTAGAGACTGTTACTGTGGTCGTCTGTTATCAAAACCACTGTCTGTCTAGAGACTGTTACTGTGGTCGTCTGTTATCAACACCACTGTCTGTCTAGAGACTGTTACTGTGGGTCGTCTGTTATCAAAACAACTAACTAGAGACTGTTACTGTGGTCGTCTGTTATCAAAACCACTAGCTAGAGACTGTTACTGTGGTCGTCTGTTATCAAAACCACTAGGTAGAGACTGTTACTGTGGGTAGTCTGTTATCAAAACCACTAGCTAGAGACTGTTACTGTGGTCGTCTGTTAACAAACCCACTAGCTAGAGACTGTTACTGTAGGTCGTCTGTTATCAAAACCACTAGCTAGAGACTGTTACTGTGGTCGTCTGTTATCAAAACCACTAGCTAGAGACTGTTACTGTGGTCGTCTGTTATCAAAACCACTAGCTAGAGACTGTTACTGTGGTCGTCTGTTATCAAAACCACTAGCTAGACTGTTACTGTGGTCGTCTGTTATCAAAACAACTAGGTAGAGACTTACTGTGGTCGTCTGTTATCAAAACCACTAGCTAGAGACTGTTACTGTGGGTAGTCTGTTATCAAAACCACTAGGTAGAGACTGTTACTGTGGGTAGTCTGGTAACAAACCCACTAGCTAGAGACTGTTACTGTGGGTCGTCTGTTATCAAAACCACTAGCTAGAGACTGTTACTGTGGGTCGTCTGTTATCAAAACCACTAGCTAGAGACTGTTACTGTGGGTCGTCTGTTATCAAAACAACTAGCTAGAGAATTACTGTGGTCGTCTGTTATCAAAACCACTAGCTAGTGACTGTTACTGTGGTCGTCTGTTATCAAAACCACTAGCTAGAGACTGTTACTGTGGTCGTCTGTTATCAAAACAACTAGGTAGAGACTTACTGTGGTCGTCTGTTATCAAAACCACTAGCTAGAGACTGTTACTGTGGTCGTCTGTTTTCAAAACCACTAGCTAGAGACTGTTACTGTAGTCGTCTGTTATCAAAACCACTAGCTAGAGACTGTTAATGTGGGTCGTCTGTTATCAAAACCACTGTCTGTCTAGAGACTGTTACTGTGGGTAGTCTGTTATCAAAACCACTGTCTGTCTAGAGACTGTTACTGTGGTCGTCTGTTATCAAAACCACTGTCTGTCTAGAGACTGTTACTGTGGTCGTCTGTTATCAACACCACTGTCTGTCTAGAGACTGTTACTGTGGGTCGTCTGTTATCAAAACCACTAACTAGAGACTGTTACTGTGGTCGTCTGTTATCAAAACCACTAGCTAGAGACTGTTACTGTGGTCGTCTGTTATCAAAACCACTAGCTAGAGACTGTTACTGTGGTCGTCTGTTATCAAAACCACTAGCTAGAGACTGTTACTGTGGTCGTCTGTTAACAAACCAACTAGCTAGAGACTGTTACTGTAGGTCGTCTGTTATCAAAACCACTAGCTAGAGACTGTTACTGTGGTCGTCTGTTATCAAAACCACTAGCTAGAGACTGTTACTGTGGTCGTCTGTTATCAAAACCACTAGCTAGAGACTGTTACTGTGGTCGTCTGTTATCAAAACCACTAGCTAGACTGTTACTGTGGTCGTCTGTTATCAAAACAACTAGGTAGAGACTTACTGTGGTCGTCTGTTATCAAAACCACTAGCTAGAGACTGTTACTGTGGGTAGTCTGTTATCAAAACCACTAGGTAGAGACTGTTACTGTGGGTAGTCTGGTAACAAACCCACTAGCTAGAGACTGTTACTGTGGGTCGTCTGTTATCAAAACCACTAGCTAGAGACTGTTACTGTGGGTCGTCTGTTATCAAAACCACTAGCTAGAGACTGTTACTGTGGGTCGTCTGTTATCAAAACAACTAGCTAGAGAATTACTGTGGTCGTCTGTTATCGAAACCACTAGCTAGAGACTGTTACTTTGGTCGTCTGTTATCAAAACCACTAGCTAGAGACTGTTATTGTGGTCGTCTGTTATCAAAACCACTAGCTAGAGACTGTTACTGTGGGTCGTCTGTTATCAAAACCACTAGCTAGAGACTGTTACTGTGGTCGTCTGTTTTCAAAACCACTAGCTAGAGACTGTTACTGTAGTCGTCTGTTATCAAAACCACTAGCTAGAGACTGTTAATGTGGGTCGTCTGTTATCAAAACCACTGTCTGTCTAGAGACTGTTACTGTGGGTAGTCTGTTTTCAAAACCACTGTCTGTCTAGATACTGTTACTGTGGTCGTCTGTTATCAAAACCACTGTCTGTCTAGAGACTGTTACTGTGGTCGTCTGTTATCAACACCACTGTCTGTCTAGAGACTGTTACTGTGGGTCGTCTGTTATCAAAACCACTAGCTAGAGACTGTTACTGTGGGTAGTCTGTTATCATAACCACTAGCTAGAGACTGTTACTGTAAGTCGTCTGTTATCAAAACCACTAGCTAGAGACTGTTAATGTGGTCGTCTGTTATCAAAACCACTAGCTAGAGACTGTTACTGTGTGTAGTCTGTTATCAAAACCACTGTCTGTCTAGAGACTGTTACTGTGGTCGTCTGTTATCAAAACCACTGTCTTTCTAGAGACTGTTACTGTGGGTCGTCTGTTATCAAAACCACTAGCTAGAGACTGTTAATGTGGGTCGTCTGTTATCAAAACCACTGTCTGTCTAGAGACTGTTACTGTGGGTAGTCTGTTATCAAAACCACTGTCTGTCTAGAGACTGTTACTGTGGTCGTCTGTTATCAAAACCACTATCTGTCTAGAGACTGTTACTGTGGTCGTCTGTTATCAACACCACTGTCTGTCTAGAGACTGTTACTGTGGGTCGTCTGTTATCAAAACCACTAACTAGAGACTGTTACTGTGGTCGTCTGTTATCAAAACCACTAGCTAGAGAATGTTACTGTGGTCGTCTGTTATCAAAACCACTAGGTAGAGACTGTTACTGTGGGTAGTCTGTTATCAAAACCACTAGCTAGACTGTTACGTGGTCGCGTCCCGTGGCTGTCTGTAGGCGTCGACAAAACCACTAGCTAGAGACTGTTACTGTGGTCGTCTGTTATCAAAACCACTAGCTAGAGACTGTTACTGTGGTCGTCTGTTATCAAAACCACTAGCTAGAGACTGTTACTGTGGGTCATCTGTTATCAAAACCACTAGCTAGAGACTGTTACTGTGGGTCGTCTGTTATCAAAACAACTAGGTAGAGAATTACTGTGGTCGTCTGTTATCGAAACCACTAGCTAGAGACTGTTACTTTGGTCGTCTGTTATCAAAACCACTAGCTAGAGACTGTTATTGTGGTCGTCTGTTATCAAAACCACTAGCTAGAGACTGTTACTGTGGGTCGTCTGTTATCAAAACCACTAGCTAGAGACTGTTACTGTGGTCGTCTGTTTTCAAAACCACTAGCTAGAGACTGTTACTGTAGTCGTCTGTTATCAAAACCACTAGCTAGAGACTGTTAATGTGGGTCGTCTGTTATCAAAACCACTGTCTGTCTAGATACTGTTACTGTGGTCGTCTGTTATCAAAACCACTGTCTGTCTAGAGACTGTTACTGTGGTCGTCTGTTATCAACACCACTGTCTGTCTAGAGACTGTTACTGTGGGTCGTCTGTTATCAAAACCACTAACTAGAGACTGTTACTGTGGTCGTCTGTTATCAAAAGCACTAGCTAGAGACTGTTACTGTGGTCGTCTGTTATCAAAACCATTAGCTAGAGACTGTTACTGTGGTCGTCTGTTATCAAAACCACTAGGTAGAGACTGTTACTGTGGGTAGTCTGTTATCAAAACCACTAGCTAGAGACTGTTACTGTGGTCGTCTGTTAACAAACCCACTAGCTAGAGACTGTTACTGTGGGTCGTCTGTTATCAAAACCACTAGCTAGAGACTGTTACTGTGGTCGTCTGTTATCAAAAGCACTAGCTAGAGACTGTTACTGTTGTCGTCTGTTATCAAAACCACTAGCTAGAGACTGTTACTGTGGTCGTCTGTTATCAAAACCACTAGCTAGAGACTGTTACTGTTGTCGTCTGTTATCAAAACCACTAGCTAGAGACTGTTACTGTGGTCGTCTGTTATCAAAACCACTAGCTAGAGACTGTTACTGTTGTCGTCTGTTATCAAAACCACTAGCTAGAGACTGTTACTGTGGTCGTCTGTTATCAAAACCACTAGCTAGAGACAGTTACTGTGGGTGGTCTGTTATCAAAACCACTAGCTAGAGACTGTTACTGTGGTCCGTCTGTTATCAAAACCACTAGCTAGAGACTGTTACTGTGGTCGTCTGTTATCAAAACAACTAGGTAGAGACTGTTACTGTGGTCGTCTGTCATCAAAACAACTTGGTAGAGACTTACTGTGGTCGTCTGTTATCAAAACCAGTAGCTAGAGACTGTTACTGTGGTCGTCTGTTTTCAAAACCACTAGCTAGAGACTGTTACTGTAGTCGTCTGTTATCAAAACCACTAGCTAGAGACTGTTAATGTGGGTCGTCTGTTATCAAAACCACTGTCTGTCTAGAGACTGTTACTGTGGGTAGTCTGTTATCAAAACCACTGTCTGTCTAGAGACTGTTACTGTGGTCGTCTGTTATCAAAACCACTGTCTGTCTAGAGACTGTTACTGTGGTCGTCTGTTATCAAAACCACTAGCTAGAGACTGTTACTGTAGCCGTCTGTTATCAAAACCACTAGCTAGAAACTGTTACTGTCGTCGTCTGTTATCAAAACCACTAGCTAGAGACTGTTACTGTGGTCGTCTGTTATCAAAACCACTAGGTAGAGACTGTTACTGTGGGTAGTCTGTTATCAAAACCACTAGCTAGAGACTGTTACTGTGGTCGTCTGTTAACAAACCCACTAGCTAGAGACTGTTACTGTAGGTCGTCTGTTATCAAAACCACTAGCTAGAGACTGTTACTGTGGTCGTCTGTTATCAAAACCACTAGCTAGAGACTGTTACTGTGGTCGTCTGTTATCAAAACCACTAGCTAGAGACTGTTACTGTGGTCGTCTGTTATCAAAACCACTAGCTAGACTGTTACTGTGGTCGTCTGTTATCAAAACAACTATGTAGAGACTTACTGTGGTCGTCTGTTATCAAAACCACTAGCTAGAGACTGTTACTGTGGGTAGTCTGTTATCAAAACCACTAGGTAGAGACTGTTACTGTGGGTAGTCTGGTAACAAACCCACTAGCTAGAGACTGTTACTGTGGGTCGTCTGTTATCAAAACCACTAGCTAGAGACTGTTACTGTGGGTCGTCTTATCAAAACCACTAGCTAGAGACTGTTACTGTGGGTCGTCTGTTATCAAAACAACTAGGTAGAGAATTACTGTGGTCGTCTGTTATCGAAACCACTAGCTAGAGACTGTTACTTTGGTCGTCTGTTATCAAAACCACTAGCTAGAGACTGTTATTGTGGTCGTCTGTTATCAAAACCACTAGCTAGAGACTGTTACTGTGGGTCGTCTGTTATCAAAACCACTAGCTAGAGACTGTTACTGTGGTCGTCTGTTTTCAAAACCACTAGCTAGAGACTGTTACTGTAGTCGTCTGTTATCAAAACCACTAGCTAGAGACTGTTAATGTGGGTCGTCTGTTATCAAAACCACTGTCTGTCTAGATACTGTTACTGTGGTCGTCTGTTATCAAAACCACTGTCTGTCTAGAGACTGTTACTGTGGTCGTCTGTTATCAACACCACTGTCTGTCTAGAGACTGTTACTGTGGGTCGTCTGTTATCAAAACCACTAACTAGAGACTGTTACTGTGGTCGTCTGTTATCAAAAGCACTAGCTAGAGACTGTTACTGTGGTCGTCTGTTATCAAAACCATTAGCTAGAGACTGTTACTGTGGTCGTCTGTTATCAAAACCACTAGGTAGAGACTGTTACTGTGGGTAGTCTGTTATCAAAACCACTAGCTAGAGACTGTTACTGTGGTCGTCTGTTAACAAACCCACTAGCTAGAGACTGTTACTGTGGGTCGTCTGTTATCAAAACCACTAGCTAGAGACTGTTACTGTGGTCGTCTGTTATCAAAACCACTAGCTAGAGACTGTTACTGTTGTCGTCTGTTATCAAAACCACTAGCTAGAGACTGTTACTGTGGTCGTCTGTTATCAAAACCACTAGCTAGAGACTGTTACTGTGGTCGTCTGTTATCAAAACAACTAGTGAGACTTACTATGGTCGTCTGTTATCGAAACCACTAGCTAGAGACTGTTACTGTGGGTCGTCTGTTATCAAAACCACTAGCTAGAGACTGTCACTGTGGTCGTCTGTTATCAAAACCACTAGCTAGACTGTTACTGTGGTCGTCTGTTATCAAAACAACTAGGTAGAGACTTACTGTGGTCGTCTGTTATCAAAACCACTAGCTAGAGACTGTTACTGTGGTCGTCTGTTATCAAAACCACTAGGTAGAGACTGTTACTGTGGGTAGTCTGTTATCAAAACCACTAGGTAGAGACTGTTACTGTGGGTAGTCTGGTAAAAAACCCACTAGCTAGAGACTGTTACTGTGGGTCGTCTGTTATCAAAACCACTAGCTAGAGACTGTTACTGTGGGTCGTCTGTTATCAAAACAAATAGGTAGAGAATTACTGTGGTCGTCTGTTATCGAAACCACTAGCTAGAGACTGTTTCTTTGGTCGTCTGTTATCAAAACCACTAGCTAGAGACTGTTACTGTGGTCGTCTGTTATCAAAACCACTAGCTAGAGACTGTTACTGTGGTCGTCTGTTATCAAAACAACTAGGTAGAGACTTACTGTGGTCGTCTGTTATCAAAACCACTAGCTAGAGACTGTTACTGTGGTCGTCTGTTTTCAAAACCACTAGCTAGAGACTGTTACTGTGGTCGTCTGTTATCAAAACAACTAGGGAGACTTACTGTGGTCGTCTGTTATCGAAACCACTAGCTAGAGACTGTTACTGTGGGTCGTCTGTTATCAAAACCACTAGCTAGAGACTGTTACTGTGGTCGTCTGTTATCAAAACCACTGTCTGTCTAAAGACTGTTACTGTGGGTCGTCTGTTATCAAAACCACTGTCTGTCTAGAGACTGTTACTGTGGGTCGTCTGTTTTCAAAACCACTAGCTAGAGACTGTTACTGTGGGTAGTCTGTTATCAAAACCACTAGCTAGACTGTTACTGTGGTCGTCTGTTATCAAAACAACTAGGTAGAGACTGTTACTGTAGGTCGTCTGTTATCAAAACCACTAGCTAGAGACTGTTACTGTGGTCGTCTGTTATCAAAACCACTAGCTAGAGACTGTTACTGTGGTCGTCTGTTATCAAAACCACTAGCTAGAGACTGTTACTGTGGGTCATCTGTTATCAAAACCACTAGCTAGAGACTGTTACTGTGGGTCGTCTGTTATCAAAACAACTAGGTAGAGAATTACTGTGGTCGTCTGTTATCGAAACCACTAGCTAGAGACTGTTACTTTGGTCGTCTGTTATCAAAACCACTAGCTAGAGACTGTTATTGTGGTCGTCTGTTATCAAAACCACTAGCTAGAGACTGTTACTGTGGGTCGTCTGTTATCAAAACCACTAGCTAGAGACTGTTACTGTGGTCGTCTGTTTTCAAAACCACTAGCTAGAGACTGTTACTGTAGTCGTCTGTTATCAAAACCACTAGCTAGAGACTGTTAATGTGGGTCGTCTGTTATCAAAACCACTGTCTGTCTAGATACTGTTACTGTGGTCGTCTGTTATCAAAACCACTGTCTGTCTAGAGACTGTTACTGTGGTCGTCTGTTATCAACACCACTGTCTGTCTAGAGACTGTTACTGTGGGTCGTCTGTTATCAAAACCACTAACTAGAGACTGTTACTGTGGTCGTCTGTTATCAAAAGCACTAGCTAGAGACTGTTACTGTGGTCGTCTGTTATCAAAACCATTAGCTAGAGACTGTTACTGTGGTCGTCTGTTATCAAAACCACTAGGTAGAGACTGTTACTGTGGGTAGTCTGTTATCAAAACCACTAGCTAGAGACTGTTACTGTGGTCGTCTGTTAACAAACCCACTAGCTAGAGACTGTTACTGTGGGTCGTCTGTTATCAAAACCACTAGCTAGAGACTGTTACTGTGGTCGTCTGTTATCAAAAGCACTAGCTAGAGACTGTTACTGTTGTCGTCTGTTATCAAAACCACTAGCTAGAGACTGTTACTGTGGTCGTCTGTTATCAAAACCACTAGCTAGAGACTGTTACTGTTGTCGTCTGTTATCAAAACCACTAGCTAGAGACTGTTACTGTGGTCGTCTGTTATCAAAACCACTAGCTAGAGACTGTTACTGTTGTCGTCTGTTATCAAAACCACTAGCTAGAGACTGTTACTGTGGTCGTCTGTTATCAAAACCACTAGCTAGAGACAGTTACTGTGGGTGGTCTGTTATCAAAACCACTAGCTAGAGACTGTTACTGTGGTCCGTCTGTTATCAAAACCACTAGCTAGAGACTGTTACTGTGGTCGTCTGTTATCAAAACAACTAGGTAGAGACTGTTACTGTGGTCGTCTGTCATCAAAACAACTTGGTAGAGACTTACTGTGGTCGTCTGTTATCAAAACCAGTAGCTAGAGACTGTTACTGTGGTCGTCTGTTTTCAAAACCACTAGCTAGAGACTGTTACTGTAGTCGTCTGTTATCAAAACCACTAGCTAGAGACTGTTAATGTGGGTCGTCTGTTATCAAAACCACTGTCTGTCTAGAGACTGTTACTGTGGGTAGTCTGTTATCAAAACCACTGTCTGTCTAGAGACTGTTACTGTGGTCGTCTGTTATCAAAACCACTGTCTGTCTAGAGACTGTTACTGTGGTCGTCTGTTATCAAAACCACTAGCTAGAGACTGTTACTGTAGCCGTCTGTTATCAAAACCACTAGCTAGAAACTGTTACTGTCGTCGTCTGTTATCAAAACCACTAGCTAGAGACTGTTACTGTGGTCGTCTGTTATCAAAACCACTAGGTAGAGACTGTTACTGTGGGTAGTCTGTTATCAAAACCACTAGCTAGAGACTGTTACTGTGGTCGTCTGTTAACAAACCCACTAGCTAGAGACTGTTACTGTAGGTCGTCTGTTATCAAAACCACTAGCTAGAGACTGTTACTGTGGTCGTCTGTTATCAAAACCACTAGCTAGAGACTGTTACTGTGGTCGTCTGTTATCAAAACCACTAGCTAGAGACTGTTACTGTGGTCGTCTGTTATCAAAACCACTAGCTAGACTGTTACTGTGGTCGTCTGTTATCAAAACAACTAGGTAGAGACTTACTGTGGTCGTCTGTTATCAAAACCACTAGCTAGAGACTGTTACTGTGGGTAGTCTGTTATCAAAACCACTAGGTAGAGACTGTTACTGTGGGTAGTCTGGTAACAAACCCACTAGCTAGAGACTGTTACTGTGGGTCGTCTGTTATCAAAACCACTAGCTAGAGACTGTTACTGTGGGTCGTCTTATCAAAACCACTAGCTAGAGACTGTTACTGTGGGTCGTCTGTTATCAAAACAACTAGGTAGAGAATTACTGTGGTCGTCTGTTATCGAAACCACTAGCTAGAGACTGTTACTTTGGTCGTCTGTTATCAAAACCACTAGCTAGAGACTGTTATTGTGGTCGTCTGTTATCAAAACCACTAGCTAGAGACTGTTACTGTGGGTCGTCTGTTATCAAAACCACTAGCTAGAGACTGTTACTGTGGTCGTCTGTTTTCAAAACCACTAGCTAGAGACTGTTACTGTAGTCGTCTGTTATCAAAACCACTAGCTAGAGACTGTTAATGTGGGTCGTCTGTTATCAAAACCACTGTCTGTCTAGATACTGTTACTGTGGTCGTCTGTTATCAAAACCACTGTCTGTCTAGAGACTGTTACTGTGGTCGTCTGTTATCAACACCACTGTCTGTCTAGAGACTGTTACTGTGGGTCGTCTGTTATCAAAACCACTAACTAGAGACTGTTACTGTGGTCGTCTGTTATCAAAAGCACTAGCTAGAGACTGTTACTGTGGTCGTCTGTTATCAAAACCATTAGCTAGAGACTGTTACTGTGGTCGTCTGTTATCAAAACCACTAGGTAGAGACTGTTACTGTGGGTAGTCTGTTATCAAAACCACTAGCTAGAGACTGTTACTGTGGTCGTCTGTTAACAAACCCACTAGCTAGAGACTGTTACTGTGGGTCGTCTGTTATCAAAACCACTAGCTAGAGACTGTTACTGTGGTCGTCTGTTATCAAAACCACTAGCTAGAGACTGTTACTGTTGTCGTCTGTTATCAAAACCACTAGCTAGAGACTGTTACTGTGGTCGTCTGTTATCAAAACCACTAGCTAGAGACTGTTACTGTGGTCGTCTGTTATCAAAACAACTAGTGAGACTTACTATGGTCGTCTGTTATCGAAACCACTAGCTAGAGACTGTTACTGTGGGTCGTCTGTTATCAAAACCACTAGCTAGAGACTGTCACTGTGGTCGTCTGTTATCAAAACCACTAGCTAGACTGTTACTGTGGTCGTCTGTTATCAAAACAACTAGGTAGAGACTTACTGTGGTCGTCTGTTATCAAAACCACTAGCTAGAGACTGTTACTGTGGTCGTCTGTTATCAAAACCACTAGGTAGAGACTGTTACTGTGGGTAGTCTGTTATCAAAACCACTAGCTAGAGACTGTTACTGTGGTCGTCTGTTAACAAACCCACTAGCTAGAGACTGTTACTGTGGGTCGTCTGTTATCAAAACCACTAGCTAGAGACTGTTACTGTGGGTCGTCTTATCAAAACCACTAGCTAGAGACTGTTACTGTGGGTCGTCTGTTATCAAAACAACTAGGTAGAGAATTACTGTGGTCGTCTGTTATCGAAACCACTAGCTAGAGACTGTTACTTTGGTCGTCTGTTATCAAAACCACTAGCTAGAGACTGTTATTGTGGTCGTCTGTTATCAAAACCACTAGCTAGAGACTGTTACTGTGGGTCGTCTGTTATCAAAACCACTAGCTAGAGACTGTTACTGTGGTCGTCTGTTTTCAAAACCACTAGCTAGAGACTGTTACTGTAGTCGTCTGTTATCAAAACCACTAGCTAGAGACTGTTAATGTGGGTCGTCTGTTATCAAAACCACTGTCTGTCTAGATACTGTTACTGTGGTCGTCTGTTATCAAAACCACTGTCTGTCTAGAGACTGTTACTGTGGTCGTCTGTTATCAACACCACTGTCTGTCTAGAGACTGTTACTGTGGGTCGTCTGTTATCAAAACCACTAACTAGAGACTGTTACTGTGGTCGTCTGTTATCAAAAGCACTAGCTAGAGACTGTTACTGTGGTCGTCTGTTATCAAAACCATTAGCTAGAGACTGTTACTGTGGTCGTCTGTTATCAAAACCACTAGGTAGAGACTGTTACTGTGGGTAGTCTGTTATCAAAACCACTAGCTAGAGACTGTTACTGTGGTCGTCTGTTAACAAACCCACTAGCTAGAGACTGTTACTGTGGGTCGTCTGTTATCAAAACCACTAGCTAGAGACTGTTACTGTGGTCGTCTGTTATCAAAACCACTAGCTAGAGACTGTTACTGTTGTCGTCTGTTATCAAAACCACTAGCTAGAGACTGTTACTGTGGTCGTCTGTTATCAAAACCACTAGCTAGAGACTGTTACTGTGGTCGTCTGTTATCAAAACAACTAGTGAGACTTACTATGGTCGTCTGTTATCGAAACCACTAGCTAGAGACTGTTACTGTGGGTCGTCTGTTATCAAAACCACTAGCTAGAGACTGTCACTGTGGTCGTCTGTTATCAAAACCACTAGCTAGACTGTTACTGTGGTCGTCTGTTATCAAAACAACTAGGTAGAGACTTACTGTGGTCGTCTGTTATCAAAACCACTAGCTAGAGACTGTTACTGTGGTCGTCTGTTATCAAAACCACTAGGTAGAGACTGTTACTGTGGGTAGTCTGTTATCAAAACCACTAGGTAGAGACTGTTACTGTGGGTAGTCTGGTAAAAAACCCACTAGCTAGAGACTGTTACTGTGGGTCGTCTGTTATCAAAACCACTAGCTAGAGACTGTTACTGTGGGTCGTCTGTTATCAAAACAAATAGGTAGAGAATTACTGTGGTCGTCTGTTATCGAAACCACTAGCTAGAGACTGTTTCTTTGGTCGTCTGTTATCAAAACCACTAGCTAGAGACTGTTACTGTGGTCGTCTGTTATCAAAACCACTAGCTAGAGACTGTTACTGTGGTCGTCTGTTATCAAAACAACTAGGTAGAGACTTACTGTGGTCGTCTGTTATCAAAACCACTAGCTAGAGACTGTTACTGTGGTCGTCTGTTTTCAAAACCACTAGCTAGAGACTGTTACTGTGGTCGTCTGTTATCAAAACAACTAGGGAGACTTACTGTGGTCGTCTGTTATCGAAACCACTAGCTAGAGACTGTTACTGTGGGTCGTCTGTTATCAAAACCACTAGCTAGAGACTGTTACTGTGGTCGTCTGTTATCAAAACCACTGTCTGTCTAAAGACTGTTACTGTGGGTCGTCTGTTATCAAAACCACTGTCTGTCTAGAGACTGTTACTGTGGGTCGTCTGTTTTCAAAACCACTAGCTAGAGACTGTTACTGTGGGTAGTCTGTTATCAAAACCACTAGCTAGACTGTTACTGTGGTCGTCTGTTATCAAAACAACTAGGTAGAGACTGTTACTGTAGGTCGTCTGTTATCAAAACCACTAGCTAGAGACTGTTACTGTGGTCGTCTGTTATCAAAACCACTAGCTAGAGACTGTTACTGTGGTCGTCTGTTATCAAAACCACTAGCTAGAGACTGTTACTGTGGGTCATCTGTTATCAAAACCACTAGCTAGAGACTGTTACTGTGGGTCGTCTGTTATCAAAACAACTAGGTAGAGAATTACTGTGGTCGTCTGTTATCGAAACCACTAGCTAGAGACTGTTACTTTGGTCGTCTGTTATCAAAACCACTAGCTAGAGACTGTTATTGTGGTCGTCTGTTATCAAAACCACTAGCTAGAGACTGTTACTGTGGGTCGTCTGTTATCAAAACCACTAGCTAGAGACTGTTACTGTGGTCGTCTGTTTTCAAAACCACTAGCTAGAGACTGTTACTGTAGTCGTCTGTTATCAAAACCACTAGCTAGAGACTGTTAATGTGGGTCGTCTGTTATCAAAACCACTGTCTGTCTAGATACTGTTACTGTGGTCGTCTGTTATCAAAACCACTGTCTGTCTAGAGACTGTTACTGTGGTCGTCTGTTATCAACACCACTGTCTGTCTAGAGACTGTTACTGTGGGTCGTCTGTTATCAAAACCACTAACTAGAGACTGTTACTGTGGTCGTCTGTTATCAAAAGCACTAGCTAGAGACTGTTACTGTGGTCGTCTGTTATCAAAACCATTAGCTAGAGACTGTTACTGTGGTCGTCTGTTATCAAAACCACTAGGTAGAGACTGTTACTGTGGGTAGTCTGTTATCAAAACCACTAGCTAGAGACTGTTACTGTGGTCGTCTGTTAACAAACCCACTAGCTAGAGACTGTTACTGTGGGTCGTCTGTTATCAAAACCACTAGCTAGAGACTGTTACTGTGGTCGTCTGTTATCAAAAGCACTAGCTAGAGACTGTTACTGTTGTCGTCTGTTATCAAAACCACTAGCTAGAGACTGTTACTGTGGTCGTCTGTTATCAAAACCACTAGCTAGAGACTGTTACTGTTGTCGTCTGTTATCAAAACCACTAGCTAGAGACTGTTACTGTGGTCGTCTGTTATCAAAACCACTAGCTAGAGACTGTTACTGTTGTCGTCTGTTATCAAAACCACTAGCTAGAGACTGTTACTGTGGTCGTCTGTTATCAAAACCACTAGCTAGAGACAGTTACTGTGGGTGGTCTGTTATCAAAACCACTAGCTAGAGACTGTTACTGTGGTCCGTCTGTTATCAAAACCACTAGCTAGAGACTGTTACTGTGGTCGTCTGTTATCAAAACAACTAGGTAGAGACTGTTACTGTGGTCGTCTGTCATCAAAACAACTTGGTAGAGACTTACTGTGGTCGTCTGTTATCAAAACCAGTAGCTAGAGACTGTTACTGTGGTCGTCTGTTTTCAAAACCACTAGCTAGAGACTGTTACTGTAGTCGTCTGTTATCAAAACCACTAGCTAGAGACTGTTAATGTGGGTCGTCTGTTATCAAAACCACTGTCTGGCTAGAGACTGTTAATGTGGGTCGTCTGTTATCAAAACCACTGTCTGTCTAGATACTGTTACTGTGGTCGTCTGTTATCAAAACCACTGTCTGTCTAGAGACTGTTACTGTGGTCGTCTGTTATCAACACCACTGTCTGTCTAGAGACTGTTACTGTGGGTCGTCTGTTATCAAAACCACTAACTAGAGACTGTTACTGTGGTCGTCTGTTATCAAAAGCACTAGCTAGAGACTGTTACTGTGGTCGTCTGTTATCAAAACCATTAGCTAGAGACTGTTACTGTGGTCGTCTGTTATCAAAACCACTAGGTAGAGACTGTTACTGTGGGTAGTCTGTTATCAAAACCACTAGCTAGAGACTGTTACTGTGGTCGTCTGTTAACAAACCCACTAGCTAGAGACTGTTACTGTGGGTCGTCTGTTATCAAAACCACTAGCTAGAGACTGTTACTGTGGTCGTCTGTTATCAAAAGCACTAGCTAGAGACTGTTACTGTTGTCGTCTGTTATCAAAACCACTAGCTAGAGACTGTTACTGTGGTCGTCTGTTATCAAAACCACTAGCTAGAGACTGTTACTGTTGTCGTCTGTTATCAAAACCACTAGCTAGAGACTGTTACTGTGGTCGTCTGTTATCAAAACCACTAGCTAGAGACTGTTACTGTTGTCGTCTGTTATCAAAACCACTAGCTAGAGACTGTTACTGTGGTCGTCTGTTATCAAAACCACTAGCTAGAGACAGTTACTGTGGGTGGTCTGTTATCAAAACCACTAGCTAGAGACTGTTACTGTGGTCCGTCTGTTATCAAAACCACTAGCTAGAGACTGTTACTGTGGTCGTCTGTTATCAAAACAACTAGGTAGAGACTGTTACTGTGGTCGTCTGTCATCAAAACAACTTGGTAGAGACTTACTGTGGTCGTCTGTTATCAAAACCAGTAGCTAGAGACTGTTACTGTGGTCGTCTGTTTTCAAAACCACTAGCTAGAGACTGTTACTGTAGTCGTCTGTTATCAAAACCACTAGCTAGAGACTGTTAATGTGGGTCGTCTGTTATCAAAACCACTGTCTGTCTAGAGACTGTTACTGTGGGTAGTCTGTTATCAAAACCACTGTCTGTCTAGAGACTGTTACTGTGGTCGTCTGTTATCAAAACCACTGTCTGTCTAGAGACTGTTACTGTGGTCGTCTGTTATCAAAACCACTAGCTAGAGACTGTTACTGTAGCCGTCTGTTATCAAAACCACTAGCTAGAAACTGTTACTGTCGTCGTCTGTTATCAAAACCACTAGCTAGAGACTGTTACTGTGGTCGTCTGTTATCAAAACCACTAGGTAGAGACTGTTACTGTGGGTAGTCTGTTATCAAAACCACTAGCTAGAGACTGTTACTGTGGTCGTCTGTTAACAAACCCACTAGCTAGAGACTGTTACTGTAGGTCGTCTGTTATCAAAACCACTAGCTAGAGACTGTTACTGTGGTCGTCTGTTATCAAAACCACTAGCTAGAGACTGTTACTGTGGTCGTCTGTTATCAAAACCACTAGCTAGAGACTGTTACTGTGGTCGTCTGTTATCAAAACCACTAGCTAGACTGTTACTGTGGTCGTCTGTTATCAAAACAACTAGGTAGAGACTTACTGTGGTCGTCTGTTATCAAAACCACTAGCTAGAGACTGTTACTGTGGGTAGTCTGTTATCAAAACCACTAGGTAGAGACTGTTACTGTGGGTAGTCTGGTAACAAACCCACTAGCTAGAGACTGTTACTGTGGGTCGTCTGTTATCAAAACCACTAGCTAGAGACTGTTACTGTGGGTCGTCTTATCAAAACCACTAGCTAGAGACTGTTACTGTGGGTCGTCTGTTATCAAAACAACTAGGTAGAGAATTACTGTGGTCGTCTGTTATCGAAACCACTAGCTAGAGACTGTTACTTTGGTCGTCTGTTATCAAAACCACTAGCTAGAGACTGTTATTGTGGTCGTCTGTTATCAAAACCACTAGCTAGAGACTGTTACTGTGGGTCGTCTGTTATCAAAACCACTAGCTAGAGACTGTTACTGTGGTCGTCTGTTTTCAAAACCACTAGCTAGAGACTGTTACTGTAGTCGTCTGTTATCAAAACCACTAGCTAGAGACTGTTAATGTGGGTCGTCTGTTATCAAAACCACTGTCTGTCTAGATACTGTTACTGTGGTCGTCTGTTATCAAAACCACTGTCTGTCTAGAGACTGTTACTGTGGTCGTCTGTTATCAACACCACTGTCTGTCTAGAGACTGTTACTGTGGGTCGTCTGTTATCAAAACCACTAACTAGAGACTGTTACTGTGGTCGTCTGTTATCAAAAGCACTAGCTAGAGACTGTTACTGTGGTCGTCTGTTATCAAAACCATTAGCTAGAGACTGTTACTGTGGTCGTCTGTTATCAAAACCACTAGGTAGAGACTGTTACTGTGGGTAGTCTGTTATCAAAACCACTAGCTAGAGACTGTTACTGTGGTCGTCTGTTAACAAACCCACTAGCTAGAGACTGTTACTGTGGGTCGTCTGTTATCAAAACCACTAGCTAGAGACTGTTACTGTGGTCGTCTGTTATCAAAACCACTAGCTAGAGACTGTTACTGTTGTCGTCTGTTATCAAAACCACTAGCTAGAGACTGTTACTGTGGTCGTCTGTTATCAAAACCACTAGCTAGAGACTGTTACTGTGGTCGTCTGTTATCAAAACAACTAGTGAGACTTACTATGGTCGTCTGTTATCGAAACCACTAGCTAGAGACTGTTACTGTGGGTCGTCTGTTATCAAAACCACTAGCTAGAGACTGTCACTGTGGTCGTCTGTTATCAAAACCACTAGCTAGACTGTTACTGTGGTCGTCTGTTATCAAAACAACTAGGTAGAGACTTACTGTGGTCGTCTGTTATCAAAACCACTAGCTAGAGACTGTTACTGTGGTCGTCTGTTATCAAAACCACTAGGTAGAGACTGTTACTGTGGGTAGTCTGTTATCAAAACCACTAGCTAGAGACTGTTACTGTGGTCGTCTGTTAACAAACCCACTAGCTAGAGACTGTTACTGTGGGTCGTCTGTTATCAAAACCACTAGCTAGAGACTGTTACTGTGGTCGTCTGTTATCAAAACCACTAGCTAGAGACTGTTACTGTGGTCGTCTGTTATCAAAACCATTAGCTAGAGACTGTTACTGTGGGTCGTCTTATCAAAACCACTAGCTAGAGACTGTTACTGTGGGTCGTCTGTTATCAAAACAACTAGGTAGAGAATTACTGTGGTCGTCTGTTATCGAAACCACTAGCTAGAGACTGTTACTTTGGTCGTCTGTTATCAAAACCACTAGCTAGAGACTGTTATTGTGGTCGTCTGTTATCAAAACCACTAGCTAGAGACTGTTACTGTGGGTCGTCTGTTATCAAAACCACTAGCTAGAGACTGTTACTGTGGTCGTCTGTTTTCAAAACCACTAGCTAGAGACTGTTACTGTAGTCGTCTGTTATCAAAACCACTAGCTAGAGACTGTTAATGTGGGTCGTCTGTTATCAAAACCACTGTCTGTCTAGATACTGTTACTGTGGTCGTCTGTTATCAAAACCACTGTCTGTCTAGAGACTGTTACTGTGGTCGTCTGTTATCAACACCACTGTCTGTCTAGAGACTGTTACTGTGGGTCGTCTGTTATCAAAACCACTAACTAGAGACTGTTACTGTGGTCGTCTGTTATCAAAAGCACTAGCTAGAGACTGTTACTGTGGTCGTCTGTTATCAAAACCATTAGCTAGAGACTGTTACTGTGGTCGTCTGTTATCAAAACCACTAGGTAGAGACTGTTACTGTGGGTAGTCTGTTATCAAAACCACTAGCTAGAGACTGTTACTGTGGTCGTCTGCTAACAAACCCACTAGCTAGAGACTGTTACTGTGGGTCGTCTGTTATCAAAACCACTAGCTAGAGACTGTTACTGTGGTCGTCTGTTATCAAAACCACTAGCTAGAGACTGTTACTGTTGTCGTCTGTTATCAAAACCACTAGCTAGAGACTGTTACTGTGGTCGTCTGTTATCAAAACCACTAGCTAGAGACTGTTACTGTGGTCGTCTGTTATCAAAACAACTAGTGAGACTTACTATGGTCGTCTGTTATCGAAACCACTAGCTAGAGACTGTTACTGTGGGTCGTCTGTTATCAAAACCACTAGCTAGAGACTGTCACTGTGGTCGTCTGTTATCAAAACCACTAGCTAGACTGTTACTGTGGTCGTCTGTTATCAAAACAACTAGGTAGAGACTTACTGTGGTCGTCTGTTATCAAAACCACTAGCTAGAGACTGTTACTGTGGTCGTCTGTTATCAAAACCACTAGGTAGAGACTGTTACTGTGGGTAGTCTGTTATCAAAACCACTAGGTAGAGACTGTTACTGTGGGTAGTCTGGTAAAAAACCCACTAGCTAGAGACTGTTACTGTGGGTCGTCTGTTATCAAAACCACTAGCTAGAGACTGTTACTGTGGGTCGTCTGTTATCAAAACAAATAGGTAGAGAATTACTGTGGTCGTCTGTTATCGAAACCACTAGCTAGAGACTGTTTCTTTGGTCGTCTGTTATCAAAACCACTAGCTAGAGACTGTTACTGTGGTCGTCTGTTATCAAAACCACTAGCTAGAGACTGTTACTGTGGTCGTCTGTTATCAAAACAACTAGGTAGAGACTTACTGTGGTCGTCTGTTATCAAAACCACTAGCTAGAGACTGTTACTGTGGTCGTCTGTTTTCAAAACCACTAGCTAGAGACTGTTACTGTGGTCGTCTGTTATCAAAACAACTAGGGAGACTTACTGTGGTCGTCTGTTATCGAAACCACTAGCTAGAGACTGTTACTGTGGGTCGTCTGTTATCAAAACCACTAGCTAGAGACTGTTACTGTGGTCGTCTGTTATCAAAACCACTGTCTGTCTAAAGACTGTTACTGTGGGTCGTCTGTTATCAAAACCACTGTCTGTCTAGAGACTGTTACTGTGGGTCGTCTGTTATCAAAACCACTAACTAGAGACTGTTACTGTGGTCGTCTGTTATCAAAACCACTAGCTAGAGACTGTTACTGTGGTCGTCTGTTATCAAAACCACTAGCTAGAGACTGTTACTGTGGGTCGTCTGTTATCAAACCCACTAGCTAGAGACTGTTACTGTGGGTCGTCTGTTATCAAAACCACTAGCTAGAGACTGTTACTGTGGGTAGTCTGTTATCATAACCACTAGCTAGAGACTGTTACTGTGGGTCGTCTGTTATCAAAACCACTAGCTAGAGACTGTTAATGTGTTCGTCTGTTATCAAAACCACTAGCTAGAGACTGTTACTGTGTGTAGTCTGTTATCAAAACCACTGTCTGTCTAGAGACTGTTACTGTGGTCGTCTGTTATCAAAACCACTGTCTTTCTACAGACTGTTACTGTGGGTCGTCTGTTATCAAAACCACTAGCTAGAGACTGTTACTGTGGTCGTCTGTTATCAAAACCACTAGCTAGAGACTGTTACTGTGGGTCGTCTTTTATCAAAACAATTAGGTAGAGACTTACACTGTTCGTCTGTTATCAAAACAACTAGGTAGAGACTGTTACTGTGGTCGTCTGTTATCAAAACCACTAGCTAGAGACTGTTACTGTGGTCGTCTGTTATCAAAACCACTAGGTAGAGACTGTTACTGTGGGTAGTCTGTTATCAAACCCACTAGCTAGAGACTGTTACTGTGGGTCGTCTGTTATCAAAACCACTAGCTAGAGACTGTTACTGTGGTCGACTGTTATCAAAACCACTAGCTAGAGACTATTACTGTGGTCGTCTGTTATCAAAACCACTAGCTAGAGACTGTTACTGTGGTCGTCTGTTATCAAAACCACTAGCTAGAGACTGTTACTGTGGGTCATCTGTTATCAAAACCACTAGCTAGAGACTGTTACTGTGGGTCGTCTGTTATCAAAACCACTAGCTAGAGACTGTTACTGTGGGTCGTCTGTTATCAAAACCACTAGCTAGAGACTCTTACTGTGGGTCGTCTGTTATCAAAACCACTAGCTAGAGACTGTTGCTGTGGGTCGTCTGTTATCAAAACCACTAGCTAGAGACTGTTACTGTGGTCGTCTGTTATCAAAACCACTAGCTAGAGACTGTTACTGTGGTCGTCTGTTATCAAAACCACTAGCTAGAGACTGTTACTGTGGTCCGTCTGTTATCAAAACCACTAGCTAGAGACTGTTACTGTGGTCGTCTGTTATCAAAACCACTAGCTAGAGACTGTTACTGTGGGCCGTCTGTTATCAAAACCACTAGCTAGAGACTGTTACTGTGGGCCGTCTGTTATCAAAACCACTACCTAGAGACTGTTACTGTGGGTCGTCTGTTATCAAAACCACTAGCTAGAGACTGTTAATGTGGTCGTCTGTTATCAAAACCACTAGCTAGAGACTGTTACTGTGGTCGTCTGTTATCAAAACCACTAGCTAGAGACTGTTACTGTAGCCGTCTGTTATCAAAACCACTAGCTAGAAACTGTTACTGTCGTCGTCTGTTATCAAAACCACTAGCTAGAGACTGTTACTGTGGTCGTCTGTTATCAAAACCACTAGCTAGAGACTGTTACTGTGGGTCATCTGTTATCAAACCCACTAGCTAGAGACTGTTACTGTGGGTCGTCTGTTATCAAAACCACTAGCTAGAGACTGTTACTGTGGGTAGTCTGTTATCATAACCACTAGCTAGAGACTGTTACTGTGGGTCGTCTGTTATCAAAACCACTAGCTAGAGACTGTTAATGTGGTCGTCTGTTATCAAAACCACTAGCTAGAGACTGTTACTGTGTGTAGTCTGTTATCAAAACCACTGTCTGTCTAGAGACTGTTACTGTGGTCGTCTGTTATCAAAACCACTGTCTTTCTACAGACTGTTACTGTGGGTCGTCTGTTATCAAAACCACTAGCTAGAGACTGTTACTGTGGTCGTCTGTTATCAAAACCACTAGCTAGAGACTGTTACTGTGGGTCGTCTTTTATCAAAACAATTAGGTAGAGACTTACACTGTTCGTCTGTTATCAAAACAACTAGGTAGAGACTGTTACTGTGGTCGTCTGTTATCAAAACCACTAGCTAGAGACTGTTACTGTGGTCGTCTGTTATCAAAACCACTAGGTAGAGACTGTTACTGTGGGTAGTCTGTTATCAAACCCACTAGCTAGAGACTGTTACTGTGGGTCGTCTGTTATCAAAACCACTAGCTAGAGACTGTTACTGTGGTCGACTGTTATCAAAACCACTAGCTAGAGACTATTACTGTGGTCGTCTGTTATCAAAACCACTAGCTAGAGACTGTTACTGTGGTCGTCTGTTATCAAAACCACTAGCTAGAGACTGTTACTGTGGGTCATCTGTTATCAAAACCACTAGCTAGAGACTGTTACTGTGGGTCGTCTGTTATCAAAACCACTAGCTAGAGACTGTTACTGTGGGTCGTCTGTTATCAAAACCACTAGCTAGAGACTCTTACTGTGGGTCGTCTGTTATCAAAACCACTAGCTAGAGACTGTTACTGTGGGTCGTCTGTTATCAAAACCACTAGCTAGAGACTGTTACTGTGGTCGTCTGTTATCAAAACCACTAGCTAGAGACTGTTACTGTGGTCGTCTGTTATCAAAACCACTAGCTAGAGACTGTTACTGTGGTCCGTCTGTTATCAAAACCACTAGCTAGAGACTGTTACTGTGGTCGTCTGTTATCAAAACCACTAGCTAGAGACTGTTACTGTGGGCCGTCTGTTATCAAAACCACTAGCTAGAGACTGTTACTGTGGGCCGTCTGTTATCAAAACCACTACCTAGAGACTGTTACTGTGGGTCGTCTGTTATCAAAACCACTAGCTAGAGACTGTTAATGTGGTCGTCTGTTATCAAAACCACTAGCTAGAGACTGTTACTGTGGTCGTCTGTTATCAAAACCACTAGCTAGAGACTGTTACTGTAGCCGTCTGTTATCAAAACCACTAGCTAGAAACTGTTACTGTCGTCGTCTGTTATCAAAACCACTAGCTAGAGACTGTTACTGTGGTCGTCTGTTATCAAAACCACTAGCTAGAGACTGTTACTGTGGGTCGTCTGTTATCAAACCCACTAGCTAGAGACTGTTACTGTGGGTCGTCTGTTATCAAAACCACTAGCTAGAGACTGTTACTGTGGGTAGTCTGTTATCATAACCACTAGCTAGAGACTGTTACTGTGGGTCGTCTGTTATCAAAACCACTAGCTAGAGACTGTTAATGTGGTCGTCTGTTATCAAAACCACTAGCTAGAGACTGTTACTGTGTGTAGTCTGTTATCAAAACCACTGTCTGTCTAGAGACTGTTACTGTGGTCGTCTGTTATCAAAACCACTGTCTTTCTACAGACTGTTACTGTGGGTCGTCTGTTATCAAAACCACTAGCTAGAGACTGTTACTGTGGTCGTCTGTTATCAAAACCACTAGCTAGAGACTGTTACTGTGGGTCGTCTTTTATCAAAACAATTAGGTAGAGACTTACACTGTTCGTCTGTTATCAAAACAACTAGGTAGAGACTGTTACTGTGGTCGTCTGTTATCAAAACCACTAGCTAGAGACTGTTACTGTGGTCGTCTGTTATCAAAACCACTAGGTAGAGACTGTTACTGTGGGTAGTCTGTTATCAAACCCACTAGCTAGAGACTGTTACTGTGGGTCGTCTGTTATCAAAAGCACTAGCTAGAGACTGTTACTGTGGTCGTCTGTTATCAAAACCATTAGCTAGAGACTGTTACTGTGGTCGTCTGTTATCAAAACCACTAGGTAGAGACTGTTACTGTGGGTAGTCTGTTATCAAAACCACTAGCTAGAGACTGTTACTGTGGTCGTCTGTTAACAAACCCACTAGCTAGAGACTGTTACTGTGGGTCGTCTGTTATCAAAACCACTAGCTAGAGACTGTTACTGTGGTCGTCTGTTATCAAAACCACTAGCTAGAGACTGTTACTGTTGTCGTCTGTTATCAAAACCACTAGCTAGAGACTGTTACTGTGGTCGTCTGTTATCAAAACCACTAGCTAGAGACTGTTACTGTGGTCGTCTGTTATCAAAACAACTAGTGAGACTTACTATGGTCGTCTGTTATCGAAACCACTAGCTAGAGACTGTTACTGTGGGTCGTCTGTTATCAAAACCACTAGCTAGAGACTGTCACTGTGGTCGTCTGTTATCAAAACCACTAGCTAGACTGTTACTGTGGTCGTCTGTTATCAAAACAACTAGGTAGAGACTTACTGTGGTCGTCTGTTATCAAAACCACTAGCTAGAGACTGTTACTGTGGTCGTCTGTTATCAAAACCACTAGGTAGAGACTGTTACTGTGGGTAGTCTGTTATCAAAACCACTAGCTAGAGACTGTTACTGTGGTCGTCTGTTAACAAACCCACTAGCTAGAGACTGTTACTGTGGGTCGTCTGTTATCAAAACCACTAGCTAGAGACTGTTACTGTGGTCGTCTGTTATCAAAACCACTAGCTAGAGACTGTTACTGTGGTCGTCTGTTATCAAAACCATTAGCTAGAGACTGTTACTGTGGGTCGTCTTATCAAAACCACTAGCTAGAGACTGTTACTGTGGGTCGTCTGTTATCAAAACAACTAGGTAGAGAATTACTGTGGTCGTCTGTTATCGAAACCACTAGCTAGAGACTGTTACTTTGGTCGTCTGTTATCAAAACCACTAGCTAGAGACTGTTATTGTGGTCGTCTGTTATCAAAACCACTAGCTAGAGACTGTTACTGTGGGTCGTCTGTTATCAAAACCACTAGCTAGAGACTGTTACTGTGGTCGTCTGTTTTCAAAACCACTAGCTAGAGACTGTTACTGTAGTCGTCTGTTATCAAAACCACTAGCTAGAGACTGTTAATGTGGGTCGTCTGTTATCAAAACCACTGTCTGTCTAGATACTGTTACTGTGGTCGTCTGTTATCAAAACCACTGTCTGTCTAGAGACTGTTACTGTGGTCGTCTGTTATCAACACCACTGTCTGTCTAGAGACTGTTACTGTGGGTCGTCTGTTATCAAAACCACTAACTAGAGACTGTTACTGTGGTCGTCTGTTATCAAAAGCACTAGCTAGAGACTGTTACTGTGGTCGTCTGTTATCAAAACCATTAGCTAGAGACTGTTACTGTGGTCGTCTGTTATCAAAACCACTAGGTAGAGACTGTTACTGTGGGTAGTCTGTTATCAAAACCACTAGCTAGAGACTGTTACTGTGGTCGTCTGCTAACAAACCCACTAGCTAGAGACTGTTACTGTGGGTCGTCTGTTATCAAAACCACTAGCTAGAGACTGTTACTGTGGTCGTCTGTTATCAAAACCACTAGCTAGAGACTGTTACTGTTGTCGTCTGTTATCAAAACCACTAGCTAGAGACTGTTACTGTGGTCGTCTGTTATCAAAACCACTAGCTAGAGACTGTTACTGTGGTCGTCTGTTATCAAAACAACTAGTGAGACTTACTATGGTCGTCTGTTATCGAAACCACTAGCTAGAGACTGTTACTGTGGGTCGTCTGTTATCAAAACCACTAGCTAGAGACTGTCACTGTGGTCGTCTGTTATCAAAACCACTAGCTAGACTGTTACTGTGGTCGTCTGTTATCAAAACAACTAGGTAGAGACTTACTGTGGTCGTCTGTTATCAAAACCACTAGCTAGAGACTGTTACTGTGGTCGTCTGTTATCAAAACCACTAGGTAGAGACTGTTACTGTGGGTAGTCTGTTATCAAAACCACTAGGTAGAGACTGTTACTGTGGGTAGTCTGGTAAAAAACCCACTAGCTAGAGACTGTTACTGTGGGTCGTCTGTTATCAAAACCACTAGCTAGAGACTGTTACTGTGGGTCGTCTGTTATCAAAACAAATAGGTAGAGAATTACTGTGGTCGTCTGTTATCGAAACCACTAGCTAGAGACTGTTTCTTTGGTCGTCTGTTATCAAAACCACTAGCTAGAGACTGTTACTGTGGTCGTCTGTTATCAAAACCACTAGCTAGAGACTGTTACTGTGGTCGTCTGTTATCAAAACAACTAGGTAGAGACTTACTGTGGTCGTCTGTTATCAAAACCACTAGCTAGAGACTGTTACTGTGGTCGTCTGTTTTCAAAACCACTAGCTAGAGACTGTTACTGTGGTCGTCTGTTATCAAAACAACTAGGGAGACTTACTGTGGTCGTCTGTTATCGAAACCACTAGCTAGAGACTGTTACTGTGGGTCGTCTGTTATCAAAACCACTAGCTAGAGACTGTTACTGTGGTCGTCTGTTATCAAAACCACTGTCTGTCTAAAGACTGTTACTGTGGGTCGTCTGTTATCAAAACCACTGTCTGTCTAGAGACTGTTACTGTGGGTCGTCTGTTATCAAAACCACTAACTAGAGACTGTTACTGTGGTCGTCTGTTATCAAAACCACTAGCTAGAGACTGTTACTGTGGTCGTCTGTTATCAAAACCACTAGCTAGAGACTGTTACTGTGGGTCGTCTGTTATCAAACCCACTAGCTAGAGACTGTTACTGTGGGTCGTCTGTTATCAAAACCACTAGCTAGAGACTGTTACTGTGGGTAGTCTGTTATCATAACCACTAGCTAGAGACTGTTACTGTGGGTCGTCTGTTATCAAAACCACTAGCTAGAGACTGTTAATGTGTTCGTCTGTTATCAAAACCACTAGCTAGAGACTGTTACTGTGTGTAGTCTGTTATCAAAACCACTGTCTGTCTAGAGACTGTTACTGTGGTCGTCTGTTATCAAAACCACTGTCTTTCTACAGACTGTTACTGTGGGTCGTCTGTTATCAAAACCACTAGCTAGAGACTGTTACTGTGGTCGTCTGTTATCAAAACCACTAGCTAGAGACTGTTACTGTGGGTCGTCTTTTATCAAAACAATTAGGTAGAGACTTACACTGTTCGTCTGTTATCAAAACAACTAGGTAGAGACTGTTACTGTGGTCGTCTGTTATCAAAACCACTAGCTAGAGACTGTTACTGTGGTCGTCTGTTATCAAAACCACTAGGTAGAGACTGTTACTGTGGGTAGTCTGTTATCAAACCCACTAGCTAGAGACTGTTACTGTGGGTCGTCTGTTATCAAAACCACTAGCTAGAGACTGTTACTGTGGTCGACTGTTATCAAAACCACTAGCTAGAGACTATTACTGTGGTCGTCTGTTATCAAAACCACTAGCTAGAGACTGTTACTGTGGTCGTCTGTTATCAAAACCACTAGCTAGAGACTGTTACTGTGGGTCATCTGTTATCAAAACCACTAGCTAGAGACTGTTACTGTGGGTCGTCTGTTATCAAAACCACTAGCTAGAGACTGTTACTGTGGGTCGTCTGTTATCAAAACCACTAGCTAGAGACTCTTACTGTGGGTCGTCTGTTATCAAAACCACTAGCTAGAGACTGTTGCTGTGGGTCGTCTGTTATCAAAACCACTAGCTAGAGACTGTTACTGTGGTCGTCTGTTATCAAAACCACTAGCTAGAGACTGTTACTGTGGTCGTCTGTTATCAAAACCACTAGCTAGAGACTGTTACTGTGGTCCGTCTGTTATCAAAACCACTAGCTAGAGACTGTTACTGTGGTCGTCTGTTATCAAAACCACTAGCTAGAGACTGTTACTGTGGGCCGTCTGTTATCAAAACCACTAGCTAGAGACTGTTACTGTGGGCCGTCTGTTATCAAAACCACTAGCTAGAGACTGTTACTGTGGGTAGTCTGTTATCATAACCACTAGCTAGAGACTGTTACTGTGGGTCGTCTGTTATCAAAACCACTAGCTAGAGACTGTTAATGTGTTCGTCTGTTATCAAAACCACTAGCTAGAGACTGTTACTGTGTGTAGTCTGTTATCAAAACCACTGTCTGTCTAGAGACTGTTACTGTGGTCGTCTGTTATCAAAACCACTGTCTTTCTACAGACTGTTACTGTGGGTCGTCTGTTATCAAAACCACTAGCTAGAGACTGTTACTGTGGTCGTCTGTTATCAAAACCACTAGCTAGAGACTGTTACTGTGGGTCGTCTTTTATCAAAACAATTAGGTAGAGACTTACACTGTTCGTCTGTTATCAAAACAACTAGGTAGAGACTGTTACTGTGGTCGTCTGTTATCAAAACCACTAGCTAGAGACTGTTACTGTGGTCGTCTGTTATCAAAACCACTAGGTAGAGACTGTTACTGTGGGTAGTCTGTTATCAAACCCACTAGCTAGAGACTGTTACTGTGGGTCGTCTGTTATCAAAACCACTAGCTAGAGACTGTTACTGTGGTCGACTGTTATCAAAACCACTAGCTAGAGACTATTACTGTGGTCGTCTGTTATCAAAACCACTAGCTAGAGACTGTTACTGTGGTCGTCTGTTATCAAAACCACTAGCTAGAGACTGTTACTGTGGGTCATCTGTTATCAAAACCACTAGCTAGAGACTGTTACTGTGGGTCGTCTGTTATCAAAACCACTAGCTAGAGACTGTTACTGTGGGTCGTCTGTTATCAAAACCACTAGCTAGAGACTCTTACTGTGGGTCGTCTGTTATCAAAACCACTAGCTAGAGACTGTTGCTGTGGGTCGTCTGTTATCAAAACCACTAGCTAGAGACTGTTACTGTGGTCGTCTGTTATCAAAACCACTAGCTAGAGACTGTTACTGTGGTCGTCTGTTATCAAAACCACTAGCTAGAGACTGTTACTGTGGTCCGTCTGTTATCAAAACCACTAGCTAGAGACTGTTACTGTGGTCGTCTGTTATCAAAACCACTAGCTAGAGACTGTTACTGTGGGCCGTCTGTTATCAAAACCACTAGCTAGAGACTGTTACTGTGGGCCGTCTGTTATCAAAACCACTACCTAGAGACTGTTACTGTGGGTCGTCTGTTATCAAAACCACTAGCTAGAGACTGTTAATGTGGTCGTCTGTTATCAAAACCACTAGCTAGAGACTGTTACTGTGGTCGTCTGTTATCAAAACCACTAGCTAGAGACTGTTACTGTAGCCGTCTGTTATCAAAACCACTAGCTAGAAACTGTTACTGTCGTCGTCTGTTATCAAAACCACTAGCTAGAGACTGTTACTGTGGTCGTCTGTTATCAAAACCACTAGCTAGAGACTGTTACTGTGGGTCATCTGTTATCAAACCCACTAGCTAGAGACTGTTACTGTGGGTCGTCTGTTATCAAAACCACTAGCTAGAGACTGTTACTGTGGGTAGTCTGTTATCATAACCACTAGCTAGAGACTGTTACTGTGGGTCGTCTGTTATCAAAACCACTAGCTAGAGACTGTTAATGTGGTCGTCTGTTATCAAAACCACTAGCTAGAGACTGTTACTGTGTGTAGTCTGTTATCAAAACCACTGTCTGTCTAGAGACTGTTACTGTGGTCGTCTGTTATCAAAACCACTGTCTTTCTACAGACTGTTACTGTGGGTCGTCTGTTATCAAAACCACTAGCTAGAGACTGTTACTGTGGTCGTCTGTTATCAAAACCACTAGCTAGAGACTGTTACTGTGGGTCGTCTTTTATCAAAACAATTAGGTAGAGACTTACACTGTTCGTCTGTTATCAAAACAACTAGGTAGAGACTGTTACTGTGGTCGTCTGTTATCAAAACCACTAGCTAGAGACTGTTACTGTGGTCGTCTGTTATCAAAACCACTAGGTAGAGACTGTTACTGTGGGTAGTCTGTTATCAAACCCACTAGCTAGAGACTGTTACTGTGGGTCGTCTGTTATCAAAACCACTAGCTAGAGACTGTTACTGTGGTCGACTGTTATCAAAACCACTAGCTAGAGACTATTACTGTGGTCGTCTGTTATCAAAACCACTAGCTAGAGACTGTTACTGTGGTCGTCTGTTATCAAAACCACTAGCTAGAGACTGTTACTGTGGGTCATCTGTTATCAAAACCACTAGCTAGAGACTGTTACTGTGGGTCGTCTGTTATCAAAACCACTAGGTAGAGACTGTTACTGTGGGTCGTCTGTTATCAAAACCACTAGCTAGAGACTCTTACTGTGGGTCGTCTGTTATCAAAACCACTAGCTAGAGACTGTTACTGTGGGTCGTCTGTTATCAAAACCACTAGCTAGAGACTGTTACTGTGGTCGTCTGTTATCAAAACCACTAGCTAGAGACTGTTACTGTGGTCGTCTGTTATCAAAACCACTAGCTAGAGACTGTTACTGTGGTCCGTCTGTTATCAAAACCACTAGCTAGAGACTGTTACTGTGGTCGTCTGTTATCAAAACCACTAGCTAGAGACTGTTACTGTGGGCCGTCTGTTATCAAAACCACTAGCTAGAGACTGTTACTGTGGGCCGTCTGTTATCAAAACCACTACCTAGAGACTGTTACTGTGGGTCGTCTGTTATCAAAACCACTAGCTAGAGACTGTTAATGTGGTCGTCTGTTATCAAAACCACTAGCTAGAGACTGTTACTGTGGTCGTCTGTTATCAAAACCACTAGCTAGAGACTGTTACTGTAGCCGTCTGTTATCAAAACCACTAGCTAGAAACTGTTACTGTCGTCGTCTGTTATCAAAACCACTAGCTAGAGACTGTTACTGTGGTCGTCTGTTATCAAAACCACTAGCTAGAGACTGTTACTGTGGGTCGTCTGTTATCAAACCCACTAGCTAGAGACTGTTACTGTGGGTCGTCTGTTATCAAAACCACTAGCTAGAGACTGTTACTGTGGGTAGTCTGTTATCATAACCACTAGCTAGAGACTGTTACTGTGGGTCGTCTGTTATCAAAACCACTAGCTAGAGACTGTTAATGTGGTCGTCTGTTATCAAAACCACTAGCTAGAGACTGTTACTGTGTGTAGTCTGTTATCAAAACCACTGTCTGTCTAGAGACTGTTACTGTGGTCGTCTGTTATCAAAACCACTGTCTTTCTACAGACTGTTACTGTGGGTCGTCTGTTATCAAAACCACTAGCTAGAGACTGTTACTGTGGTCGTCTGTTATCAAAACCACTAGCTAGAGACTGTTACTGTGGGTCGTCTTTTATCAAAACAATTAGGTAGAGACTTACACTGTTCGTCTGTTATCAAAACAACTAGGTAGAGACTGTTACTGTGGTCGTCTGTTATCAAAACCACTAGCTAGAGACTGTTACTGTGGTCGTCTGTTATCAAAACCACTAGGTAGAGACTGTTACTGTGGGTAGTCTGTTATCAAACCCACTAGCTAGAGACTGTTACTGTGGGTCGTCTGTTATCAAAACCACTAGCTAGAGACTGTTACTGTGGTCGACTGTTATCAAAACCACTAGCTAGAGACTATTACTGTGGTCGTCTGTTATCAAAACCACTAGCTAGAGACTGTTACTGTGGTCGTCTGTTATCAAAACCACTAGCTAGAGACTGTTACTGTGGGTCGTCTGTTATCAAAACCACTAGCTAGAGACTGTTACTGTGGGTCGTCTGTTATCAAAACCACTAGCTAGAGACTGTTACTGTGGGTCGTCTGTTATCAAAACCACTAGCTAGAGACTCTTACTGTGGGTCGTCTGTTATCAAAACCACTAGCTAGAGACTGTTACTGTGGGTCGTCTGTTATCAAAACCACTAGCTAGAGACTGTTACTGTGGTCGTCTGTTATCAAAACCACTAGCTAGAGACTGTTACTGTGGTCGTCTGTTATCAAAACCACTAGCTAGAGACTGTTACTGTGGTCCGTCTGTTATCAAAACCACTAGCTAGAGACTGTTACTGTGGTCGTCTGTTATCAAAACCACTAGCTAGAGACTGTTACTGTGGGCCGTCTGTTATCAAAACCACTAGCTAGAGACTGTTACTGTGGGCCGTCTGTTATCAAAACCACTACCTAGAGACTGTTACTGTGGGTCGTCTGTTATCAAAACCACTAGGTAGAGACTGTTACTGTGGGTAGTCTGTTATCAAACCCACTAGCTAGAGACTGTTACTGTGGGTCGTCTGTTATCAAAACCACTAGCTAGAGACTGTTACTGTGGTCGACTGTTATCAAAACCACTAGCTAGAGACTATTACTGTGGTCGTCTGTTATCAAAACCACTAGCTAGAGACTGTTACTGTGGTCGTCTGTTATCAAAACCACTAGCTAGAGACTGTTACTGTGGGTCGTCTGTTATCAAAACCACTAGCTAGAGACTGTTACTGTGGGTCGTCTGTTATCAAAACCACTAGCTAGAGACTGTTACTGTGGGTCGTCTGTTATCAAAACCACTAGCTAGAGACTCTTACTGTGGGTCGTCTGTTATCAAAACCACTAGCTAGAGACTGTTACTGTGGGTCGTCTGTTATCAAAACCACTAGCTAGAGACTGTTACTGTGGTCGTCTGTTATCAAAACCACTAGCTAGAGACTGTTACTGTGGTCGTCTGTTATCAAAACCACTAGCTAGAGACTGTTACTGTGGTCCGTCTGTTATCAAAACCACTAGCTAGAGACTGTTACTGTGGTCGTCTGTTATCAAAACCACTAGCTAGAGACTGTTACTGTGGGCCGTCTGTTATCAAAACCACTAGCTAGAGACTGTTACTGTGGGCCGTCTGTTATCAAAACCACTACCTAGAGACTGTTACTGTGGGTCGTCTGTTATCAAAACCACTAGCTAGAGACTGTTAATGTGGTCGTCTGTTATCAAAACCACTAGCTAGAGACTGTTACTGTGGTCGTCTGTTATCAAAACCACTAGCTAGAGACTGTTACTGTAGCCGTCTGTTATCAAAACCACTAGCTAGAAACTGTTACTGTCGTCGTCTGTTATCAAAACCACTAGCTAGAGACTGTTACTGTGGTCGTCTGTTATCAAAACAACTAGGTAGAGACTTACTGTGGTCGTCGGTTATCAAAACCACTAGCTAGAGACTGTTACTGTGGTCGTCTGTTATCAAAACCACTAGCTAGAGACTGTTACTGTGGTCGTCTGTTATCAAAACCACTAGCTAGAGACTGTTACTGTGGTCCATCTGTTATCAAAACCACTAGCTAGAGACTGTTACTGTGGTCGTCTGTTATCAAAACCACTAGCTAGAGACTGTTACTGTGGTCGTCTGTTATCAAAACCACTAGCTAGAGACTGTTACTGTGGGTCGTCTTTTATCAAAACAATTAGGTAGAGACTTACACTGTTCGTCTGTTATCAAAACAACTAGGTAGAGACTGTTACTGTGGACGTCTGTTATCAAAACCACTAGCTAGAGACTGTTACTGTGGTCGTCTGTTATCAAAACCACTAGGTAGAGACTGTTACTGTGGGTAGTCTGTTATGAAACCCACTAGCTAGAGACTGTTACTGTGGGTCGTCTGTTATCAAAACCACTAGCTAGAGACTGTTACTGTGGTCGACTGTTATCAAAACCACTAGCTAGAGACTATTACTGTGGTTGTCTGTTATCAAAACCACTAGCTAGAGACTGTTACTGTGGTCGTCTGTTATCAAAACCACTAGCTAGAGACTGTTACTGTGGGTCATCTGTTATCAAAACCACTAGCTAGAGACTGTTACTGTGGGTCGTCTGTTATCAAAACCACTAGCTAGAGACTGTTACTGTGGGTCGTCTGTTATCAAAACCACTAGCTAGAGACTCTTACTGTGGGTCGTCTGTTATCAAAACCACTAGCTAGAGACTGTTACTGTGGGTCGTCTGTTATCAAAACCACTATCTAGAGACTGTTACTGTGGTCGTCTGTTATCAAAACCACTAGCTAGAGACTGTTACTGTGGTCGTCTGTTATCAAAACCACTAGCTAGAGACTGTTACTGTGGTCCGTCTGTTATCAAAACCACTAGCTAGAGACTGTTACTGTGGTCGTCTGTTATCAAAACCACTAGCTAAAGACTGTTACTGTGGGCCGTCTGTTATCAAAACCACTAGCTAGAGACTGTTACTGTGGGCCGTCTGTTATCAAAACCACTACCTAGAGACTGTTACTGTGGGTCGTCTGTTATCAAAACCACTAGCTAGAGACTGTTAATGTGGTCGTCTGTTATCAAAACCACTAGCTAGAGACTGTTACTGTGGTCGTCTGTTATCAAAACCACTAGCTAGAGACTGTTACTGTAGCCGTCTGTTATCAAAACCACTAGCTAGAAACTGTTACTGTCGTCGTCTGTTATCAAAACCACTAGCTAGAGACTGTTACTGTGGTCGTCTGTTATCAAAACAACTAGGTAGAGACTTACTGTGGTCGTCGGTTATCAAAACCACTAGCTAGAGACTGTTACTGTGGTCGTCTGTTATCAAAACCACTAGCTAGAGACTGTTACTGTGGTCGTCTGTTATCAAAACCACTAGCTAGAGACTGTTACTGTGGTCCATCTGTTATCAAAACCACTAGCTAGAGACTGTTACTGTGGTCGTCTGTTATCAAAACCACTAGCTAGAGACTGTTACTGTGGGCCGTCTGTTATCAAAACCACTAGCTAGAGACTGTTACTGTGGTCGTCTGTTATCAAAACCACTAGCTAGAGACTGTTACTGTAGCCGTCTGTTATCAAAACCACTAGCTAGAGACTGTTACTGTGGTCGTCTGTTAGCAAAACCACTAGCTAGAGACAGTTACTGTGGGTGGTCTGTTATCAAAACCACTAGCTAGAGACTGTTACTGTGGGTCGTCTGTTATCAAAACCACTAGCTAGAGACTGTTACTGTGGGTCGTCTGTTATCAAAACCACTAGCTAGAGACTGTTACTGTGGGTCGTCTGTTATCAAAACCACTAGCTAGAGACTGTTACTGTGGTCGTCTGTTAACAAACCCACTAGCTAGAGACTGTTACTGTGGGTCGTCTGTTATCAAAACCACTAGCTAGAGACTGTTACTGTGGTCGTCTGTTATCAAAACCACTAGCTAGAGACTGTTACTGTTGTCGTCTGTTATCAAAACCACTAGCTAGAGACTGTTACTGTGGTCGTCTGTTATCAAAACCACTAGCTAGAGACTGTTACTGTGGTCGTCTGTTATCAAAACAACTAGTGAGACTTACTATGGTCGTCTGTTATCGAAACCACTAGCTAGAGACTGTTACTGTGGGTCGTCTGTTATCAAAACCACTAGCTAGAGACTGTCACTGTGGTCGTCTGTTATCAAAACCACTAGCTAGACTGTTACTGTGGTCGTCTGTTATCAAAACAACTAGGTAGAGACTTACTGTGGTCGTCTGTTATCAAAACCACTAGCTAGAGACTGTTACTGTGGTCGTCTGTTATCAAAACCACTAGGTAGAGACTGTTACTGTGGGTAGTCTGTTATCAAAACCACTAGGTAGAGACTGTTACTGTGGGTAGTCTGGTAAAAAACCCACTAGCTAGAGACTGTTACTGTGGGTCGTCTGTTATCAAAACCACTAGCTAGAGACTGTTACTGTGGGTCGTCTGTTATCAAAACAAATAGGTAGAGAATTACTGTGGTCGTCTGTTATCGAAACCACTAGCTAGAGACTGTTTCTTTGGTCGTCTGTTATCAAAACCACTAGCTAGAGACTGTTACTGTGGTCGTCTGTTATCAAAACCACTAGCTAGAGACTGTTACTGTGGTCGTCTGTTATCAAAACAACTAGGTAGAGACTTACTGTGGTCGTCTGTTATCAAAACCACTAGCTAGAGACTGTTACTGTGGTCGTCTGTTTTCAAAACCACTAGCTAGAGACTGTTACTGTGGTCGTCTGTTATCAAAACAACTAGGGAGACTTACTGTGGTCGTCTGTTATCGAAACCACTAGCTAGAGACTGTTACTGTGGGTCGTCTGTTATCAAAACCACTAGCTAGAGACTGTTACTGTGGTCGTCTGTTATCAAAACCACTGTCTGTCTAAAGACTGTTACTGTGGGTCGTCTGTTATCAAAACCACTGTCTGTCTAGAGACTGTTACTGTGGGTCGTCTGTTATCAAAACCACTAACTAGAGACTGTTACTGTGGTCGTCTGTTATCAAAACCACTAGCTAGAGACTGTTACTGTGGTCGTCTGTTATCAAAACCACTAGCTAGAGACTGTTACTGTGGGTCGTCTGTTATCAAACCCACTAGCTAGAGACTGTTACTGTGGGTCGTCTGTTATCAAAACCACTAGCTAGAGACTGTTACTGTGGGTAGTCTGTTATCATAACCACTAGCTAGAGACTGTTACTGTGGGTCGTCTGTTATCAAAACCACTAGCTAGAGACTGTTAATGTGTTCGTCTGTTATCAAAACCACTAGCTAGAGACTGTTACTGTGTGTAGTCTGTTATCAAAACCACTGTCTGTCTAGAGACTGTTACTGTGGTCGTCTGTTATCAAAACCACTGTCTTTCTACAGACTGTTACTGTGGGTCGTCTGTTATCAAAACCACTAGCTAGAGACTGTTACTGTGGTCGTCTGTTATCAAAACCACTAGCTAGAGACTGTTACTGTGGGTCGTCTTTTATCAAAACAATTAGGTAGAGACTTACACTGTTCGTCTGTTATCAAAACAACTAGGTAGAGACTGTTACTGTGGTCGTCTGTTATCAAAACCACTAGCTAGAGACTGTTACTGTGGTCGTCTGTTATCAAAACCACTAGGTAGAGACTGTTACTGTGGGTAGTCTGTTATCAAACCCACTAGCTAGAGACTGTTACTGTGGGTCGTCTGTTATCAAAACCACTAGCTAGAGACTGTTACTGTGGTCGACTGTTATCAAAACCACTAGCTAGAGACTATTACTGTGGTCGTCTGTTATCAAAACCACTAGCTAGAGACTGTTACTGTGGTCGTCTGTTATCAAAACCACTAGCTAGAGACTGTTACTGTGGGTCATCTGTTATCAAAACCACTAGCTAGAGACTGTTACTGTGGGTCGTCTGTTATCAAAACCACTAGCTAGAGACTGTTACTGTGGGTCGTCTGTTATCAAAACCACTAGCTAGAGACTCTTACTGTGGGTCGTCTGTTATCAAAACCACTAGCTAGAGACTGTTGCTGTGGGTCGTCTGTTATCAAAACCACTAGCTAGAGACTGTTACTGTGGTCGTCTGTTATCAAAACCACTAGCTAGAGACTGTTACTGTGGTCGTCTGTTATCAAAACCACTAGCTAGAGACTGTTACTGTGGTCCGTCTGTTATCAAAACCACTAGCTAGAGACTGTTACTGTGGTCGTCTGTTATCAAAACCACTAGCTAGAGACTGTTACTGTGGGCCGTCTGTTATCAAAACCACTAGCTAGAGACTGTTACTGTGGGCCGTCTGTTATCAAAACCACTACCTAGAGACTGTTACTGTGGGTCGTCTGTTATCAAAACCACTAGCTAGAGACTGTTAATGTGGTCGTCTGTTATCAAAACCACTAGCTAGAGACTGTTACTGTGGTCGTCTGTTATCAAAACCACTAGCTAGAGACTGTTACTGTAGCCGTCTGTTATCAAAACCACTAGCTAGAAACTGTTACTGTCGTCGTCTGTTATCAAAACCACTAGCTAGAGACTGTTACTGTGGTCGTCTGTTATCAAAACCACTAGCTAGAGACTGTTACTGTGGGTCATCTGTTATCAAACCCACTAGCTAGAGACTGTTACTGTGGGTCGTCTGTTATCAAAACCACTAGCTAGAGACTGTTACTGTGGGTAGTCTGTTATCATAACCACTAGCTAGAGACTGTTACTGTGGGTCGTCTGTTATCAAAACCACTAGCTAGAGACTGTTAATGTGGTCGTCTGTTATCAAAACCACTAGCTAGAGACTGTTACTGTGTGTAGTCTGTTATCAAAACCACTGTCTGTCTAGAGACTGTTACTGTGGTCGTCTGTTATCAAAACCACTGTCTTTCTACAGACTGTTACTGTGGGTCGTCTGTTATCAAAACCACTAGCTAGAGACTGTTACTGTGGTCGTCTGTTATCAAAACCACTAGCTAGAGACTGTTACTGTGGGTCGTCTTTTATCAAAACAATTAGGTAGAGACTTACACTGTTCGTCTGTTATCAAAACAACTAGGTAGAGACTGTTACTGTGGTCGTCTGTTATCAAAACCACTAGCTAGAGACTGTTACTGTGGTCGTCTGTTATCAAAACCACTAGGTAGAGACTGTTACTGTGGGTAGTCTGTTATCAAACCCACTAGCTAGAGACTGTTACTGTGGGTCGTCTGTTATCAAAACCACTAGCTAGAGACTGTTACTGTGGTCGACTGTTATCAAAACCACTAGCTAGAGACTATTACTGTGGTCGTCTGTTATCAAAACCACTAGCTAGAGACTGTTACTGTGGTCGTCTGTTATCAAAACCACTAGCTAGAGACTGTTACTGTGGGTCATCTGTTATCAAAACCACTAGCTAGAGACTGTTACTGTGGGTCGTCTGTTATCAAAACCACTAGCTAGAGACTCTTACTGTGGGTCGTCTGTTATCAAAACCACTAGCTAGAGACTGTTACTGTGGGTCGTCTGTTATCAAAACCACTAGCTAGAGACTGTTACTGTGGTCGTCTGTTATCAAAACCACTAGCTAGAGACTGTTACTGTGGTCGTCTGTTATCAAAACCACTAGCTAGAGACTGTTACTGTGGTCCGTCTGTTATCAAAACCACTAGCTAGAGACTGTTACTGTGGTCGTCTGTTATCAAAACAACTAGCTAGAGACTGTTACTGTGGGCCGTCTGTTATCAAAACCACTAGCTAGAGACTGTTACTGTGGGCCGTCTGTTATCAAAACCACTACCTAGAGACTGTTACTGTGGGTCGTCTGTTATCAAAACCACTAGCTAGAGACTGTTAATGTGGTCGTCTGTTATCAAAACCACTAGCTAGAGACTGTTACTGTGGTCGTCTGTTATCAAAACCACTAGCTAGAGACTGTTACTGTAGCCGTCTGTTATCAAAACCACTAGCTAGAAACTGTTACTGTCGTCGTCTGTTATCAAAACCACTAGCTAGAGACTGTTACTGTGGTCGTCTGTTATCAAAACCACTAGCTAGAGACTGTTACTGTGGGTCGTCTGTTATCAAACCCACTAGCTAGAGACTGTTACTGTGGGTCGTCTGTTATCAAAACCACTAGCTAGAGACTGTTACTGTGGGTAGTCTGTTATCATAACCACTAGCTAGAGACTGTTACTGTGGGTCGTCTGTTATCAAAACCACTAGCTAGAGACTGTTAATGTGGTCGTCTGTTATCAAAACCACTAGCTAGAGACTGTTACTGTGTGTAGTCTGTTATCAAAACCACTGTCTGTCTAGAGACTGTTACTGTGGTCGTCTGTTATCAAAACCACTGTCTTTCTACAGACTGTTACTGTGGGTCGTCTGTTATCAAAACCACTAGCTAGAGACTGTTACTGTGGTCGTCTGTTATCAAAACCACTAGCTAGAGACTGTTACTGTGGGTCGTCTTTTATCAAAACAATTAGGTAGAGACTTACACTGTTCGTCTGTTATCAAAACAACTAGGTAGAGACTGTTACTGTGGTCGTCTGTTATCAAAACCACTAGCTAGAGACAGTTACTGTGGTCGTCTGTTATCAAAACCACTAGGTAGAGACTGTTACTGTGGGTAGTCTGTTATCAAACCCACTAGCTAGAGACTGTTACTGTGGGTCGTCTGTTATCAAAACCACTAGCTAGAGACTGTTACTGTGGTCGACTGTTATCAAAACCACTAGCTAGAGACTATTACTGTGGTCGTCTGTTATCAAAACCACTAGCTAGAGACTGTTACTGTGGTCGTCTGTTATCAAAACCACTAGCTAGAGACTGTTACTGTGGGTCGTCTGTTATCAAAACCACTAGCTAGAGACTGTTACTGTGGGTCGTCTGTTATCAAAACCACTAGCTAGAGACTGTTACTGTGGGTCGTCTGTTATCAAAACCACTAGCTAGAGACTCTTACTGTGGGTCGTCTGTTATCAAAACCACTAGCTAGAGACTGTTACTGTGGGTCGTCTGTTATCAAAACCACTAGCTAGAGACTGTTACTGTGGTCGTCTGTTATCAAAACCACTAGCTAGAGACTGTTACTGTGGTCGTCTGTTATCAAAACCACTAGCTAGAGACTGTTACTGTAGCCGTCTGTTATCAAAACCACTAGCTAGAAACTGTTACTGTCGTCGTCTGTTATCAAAACCACTAGCTAGAGACTGTTACTGTGGTCGTCTGTTATCAAAACCACTAGCTAGAGACTGTTACTGTGGGTCGTCTGTTATCAAACCCACTAGCTAGAGACTGTTACTGTGGGTCGTCTGTTATCAAAACCACTAGCTAGAGACTGTTACTGTGGGTAGTCTGTTATCATAACCACTAGCTAGAGACTGTTACTGTGGGTCGTCTGTTATCAAAACCACTAGCTAGAGACTGTTAATGTGGTCGTCTGTTATCAAAACCACTAGCTAGAGACTGTTACTGTGTGTAGTCTGTTATCAAAACCACTGTCTGTCTAGAGACTGTTACTGTGGTCGTCTGTTATCAAAACCACTGTCTTTCTACAGACTGTTACTGTGGGTCGTCTGTTATCAAAACCACTAGCTAGAGACTGTTACTGTGGTCGTCTGTTATCAAAACCACTAGCTAGAGACTGTTACTGTGGGTCGTCTTTTATCAAAACAATTAGGTAGAGACTTACACTGTTCGTCTGTTATCAAAACAACTAGGTAGAGACTGTTACTGTGGTCGTCTGTTATCAAAACCACTAGCTAGAGACTGTTACTGTGGTCGTCTGTTATCAAAACCACTAGGTAGAGACTGTTACTGTGGGTAGTCTGTTATCAAACCCACTAGCTAGAGACTGTTACTGTGGGTCGTCTGTTATCAAAACCACTAGCTAGAGACTGTTACTGTGGTCGACTGTTATCAAAACCACTAGCTAGAGACTATTACTGTGGTCGTCTGTTATCAAAACCACTAGCTAGAGACTGTTACTGTGGTCGTCTGTTATCAAAACCACTAGCTAGAGACTGTTACTGTGGGTCGTCTGTTATCAAAACCACTAGCTAGAGACTGTTACTGTGGGTCGTCTGTTATCAAAACCACTAGCTAGAGACTGTTACTGTGGGTCGTCTGTTATCAAAACCACTAGCTAGAGACTCTTACTGTGGGTCGTCTGTTATCAAAACCACTAGCTAGAGACTGTTACTGTGGGTCGTCTGTTATCAAAACCACTAGCTAGAGACTGTTACTGTGGTCGTCTGTTATCAAAACCACTAGCTAGAGACTGTTACTGTGGTCGTCTGTTATCAAAACCACTAGCTAGAGACTGTTACTGTGGTCCGTCTGTTATCAAAACCACTAGCTAGAGACTGTTACTGTGGTCGTCTGTTATCAAAACCACTAGCTAGAGACTGTTACTGTGGGCCGTCTGTTATCAAAACCACTAGCTAGAGACTGTTACTGTGGGCCGTCTGTTATCAAAACCACTACCTAGAGACTGTTACTGTGGGTCGTCTGTTATCAAAACCACTAGGTAGAGACTGTTACTGTGGGTAGTCTGTTATCAAACCCACTAGCTAGAGACTGTTACTGTGGGTCGTCTGTTATCAAAACCACTAGCTAGAGACTGTTACTGTGGTCGACTGTTATCAAAACCACTAGCTAGAGACTATTACTGTGGTCGTCTGTTATCAAAACCACTAGCTAGAGACTGTTACTGTGGTCGTCTGTTATCAAAACCACTAGCTAGAGACTGTTACTGTGGGTCGTCTGTTATCAAAACCACTAGCTAGAGACTGTTACTGTGGGTCGTCTGTTATCAAAACCACTAGCTAGAGACTGTTACTGTGGGTCGTCTGTTATCAAAACCACTAGCTAGAGACTCTTACTGTGGGTCGTCTGTTATCAAAACCACTAGCTAGAGACTGTTACTGTGGGTCGTCTGTTATCAAAACCACTAGCTAGAGACTGTTACTGTGGTCGTCTGTTATCAAAACCACTAGCTAGAGACTGTTACTGTGGTCGTCTGTTATCAAAACCACTAGCTAGAGACTGTTACTGTGGTCCGTCTGTTATCAAAACCACTAGCTAGAGACTGTTACTGTGGTCGTCTGTTATCAAAACCACTAGCTAGAGACTGTTACTGTGGGCCGTCTGTTATCAAAACCACTAGCTAGAGACTGTTACTGTGGGCCGTCTGTTATCAAAACCACTACCTAGAGACTGTTACTGTGGGTCGTCTGTTATCAAAACCACTAGCTAGAGACTGTTAATGTGGTCGTCTGTTATCAAAACCACTAGCTAGAGACTGTTACTGTGGTCGTCTGTTATCAAAACCACTAGCTAGAGACTGTTACTGTAGCCGTCTGTTATCAAAACCACTAGCTAGAAACTGTTACTGTCGTCGTCTGTTATCAAAACCACTAGCTAGAGACTGTTACTGTGGTCGTCTGTTATCAAAACAACTAGGTAGAGACTTACTGTGGTCGTCGGTTATCAAAACCACTAGCTAGAGACTGTTACTGTGGTCGTCTGTTATCAAAACCACTAGCTAGAGACTGTTACTGTGGTCGTCTGTTATCAAAACCACTAGCTAGAGACTGTTACTGTGGTCCATCTGTTATCAAAACCACTAGCTAGAGACTGTTACTGTGGTCGTCTGTTATCAAAACCACTAGCTAGAGACTGTTACTGTGGTCGTCTGTTATCAAAACCACTAGCTAGAGACTGTTACTGTGGGTCGTCTTTTATCAAAACAATTAGGTAGAGACTTACACTGTTCGTCTGTTATCAAAACAACTAGGTAGAGACTGTTACTGTGGTCGTCTGTTATCAAAACCACTAGCTAGAGACTGTTACTGTGGTCGTCTGTTATCAAAACCACTAGGTAGAGACTGTTACTGTGGGTAGTCTGTTATGAAACCCACTAGCTAGAGACTGTTACTGTGGGTCGTCTGTTATCAAAACCACTAGCTAGAGACTGTTACTGTGGTCGACTGTTATCAAAACCACTAGCTAGAGACTATTACTGTGGTCGTCTGTTATCAAAACCACTAGCTAGAGACTGTTACTGTGGTCGTCTGTTATCAAAACCACTAGCTAGAGACTGTTACTGTGGGTCGTCTGTTATCAAAACCACTAGCTAGAGACTGTTACTGTGGGTCGTCTGTTATCAAAACCACTAGCTAGAGACTCTTATTGTGGGTCGTCTGTTATCAAAACCACTAGCTAGAGACTGTTACTGTGGGTCGTCTGTTATCAAAACCACTATCTAGAGACTGTTACTGTGGTCGTCTGTTATCAAAACCACTAGCTAGAGACTGTTACTGTGGTCGTCTGTTATCAAAACCACTAGCTAGAGACTGTTACTGTGGTCCGTCTGTTATCAAAACCACTAGCTAGAGACTGTTACTGTGGTCGTCTGTTATCAAAACCACTAGCTAAAGACTGTTACTGTGGGCCGTCTGTTATCAAAACCACTAGCTAGAGACTGTTACTGTGGGCCGTCTGTTATCAAAACCACTACCTAGAGACTGTTACTGTGGGTCGTCTGTTATCAAAACCACTAGCTAGAGACTGTTAATGTGGTCGTCTGTTATCAAAACCACTAGCTAGAGACTGTTACTGTGGTCGTCTGTTATCAAAACCACTAGCTAGAGACTGTTACTGTAGCCGTCTGTTATCAAAACCACTAGCTAGAAACTGTTACTGTCGTCGTCTGTTATCAAAACCACTAGCTAGAGACTGTTACTGTGGTCGTCTGTTATCAAAACAACTAGGTAGAGACTTACTGTGGTCGTCGGTTATCAAAACCACTAGCTAGAGACTGTTACTGTGGTCGTCTGTTATCAAAACCACTAGCTAGAGACTGTTACTGTGGTCGTCTGTTATCAAAACCACTAGCTAGAGACTGTTACTGTGGTCCATCTGTTATCAAAACCACTAGCTAGAGACTGTTACTGTGGTCGTCTGTTATCAAAACCACTAGCTAGAGACTGTTACTGTGGGCCGTCTGTTATCAAAACCACTAGCTAGAGACTGTTACTGTGGTCGTCTGTTATCAAAACCACTAGCTAGAGACTGTTACTGTAGCCGTCTGTTATCAAAACCACTAGCTAGAGACTGTTACTGTGGTCGTCTGTTAGCAAAACCACTAGCTAGAGACAGTTACTGTGGGTGGTCTGTTATCAAAACCACTAGCTAGAGACTGTTACTGTGGTCCGTCTGTTATCAAAACCACTGTCTGTCTAGAGACTGTTACTGTGGTCGTCTGTTATCAACACCACTGTCTGTCTAGAGACTGTTACTGTGGGTCGTCTGTTATCAAAACCACTAACTAGAGACTGTTACTGTGGTCGTCTGTTAGCAAAACCACTAGCTAGAGAAAGTTACTGTGGGTGGTCTGTTATCAAAACCACTAGCTAGAGACTGTTACTGTGGTCTGTCTGTTATCAAAACCACTGTCTGTCTAGAGACTGTTACTGTGGTCGTCTGTTATCAACACCACTGTCTGTCTAGAGACTGTTACTGTGGGTCGTCTGTTATCAAAACCACTAACTAGAGACTGTTACTGTGGTCGTCTGTTATCAAAACAACTAGGTAGAGACTGTTACTGTGGTCGTCTGTTATCAAAACCACTAGCTAGAGACTGTTACTGTGGTCATCTGTTATCAAAACCACTAGGTAGAGACTGTTACTGTGGGTAGTCTGTTATCAAACCCACTAGCTAGAGACTGTTACTGTGGGTCGTCTGTTATCAAAACCACTAGCTAGAGACTGTTACTGTGGTCGACTGTTATCAAAACCACTAGCTAGAGACTATTACTGTGGTCGTCTGTTATCAAAACCACTAGCTAGAGACTGTTACTGTGGTCGTCTGTTATCAAAACCACTAGCTAGAGACTGTTACTGTGGGTCATCTGTTATCAAAACCACTAGCTAGAGACTGTTACTGTGGGTCGTCTGTTATCAAAACCACTAGCTAGAGACTGTTACTGTGGGTCGTCTGTTATCAAAACCACTAGCTAGAGACTCTTACTGTGGGTCGTCTGTTATCAAAACCACTAGCTAGAGACTGTTACTGTGGGTCGTCTGTTATCAAAACCACTAGCTAGAGACTGTTACTGTGGTCGTCTGTTATCAAAACCACTAGCTAGAGACTGTTACTGTGGTCGTCTGTTATCAAAACCACTAGCTAGAGACTGTTACTGTGGTCCGTCTGTTATCAAAACCACTAGCTAGAGACTGTTACTGTGGTCGTCTGTTATCAAAACCACTAGCTAGAGACTGTTACTGTGGGCCGTCTGTTATCAAAACCACTAGCTAGAGACTGTTACTGTGGGCCGTCTGTTATCAAAACCACTACCTAGAGACTGTTACTGTGGTCGTCTGTTATCAAAACCACTAGCTAGAGACTGTTACTGTGGTCGTCTGTTATCAAAACCACTAGCTAGAGACTGTTACTGTGGGTCGTCTTTTATCAAAACAATTAGGTAGAGACTTACACTGTTCGTCTGTTATCAAAACAACTAGGTAGAGACTGTTACTGTGGTCGTCTGTTATCAAAACCACTAGCTAGAGACTGTTACTGTGGTCGTCTGTTATTCAAACCACTAGGTAGAGACTGTTACTGTGGGTAGTCTGTTATGAAACCCACTAGCTAGAGACTGTTACTGTGGGTCATCTGTTATCAAAACCACTAGCTAGAGACTGTTACTGTGGGTCGTCTGTTATCAAAACCACTAGCTAGAGACTGTTACTGTGGGTCGTCTGTTATCAAAACCACTAGCTAGAGACTCTTACTGTGGGTCGTCTGTTATCAAAACCACTAGCTAGAGACTGTTACTGTGGGTCGTCTGTTATCAAAACCACTAGCTAGAGACTGTTACTGTGGTCGTCTGTTATCAAAACCACTAGCTAGAGACTGTTACTGTGGGCCGTCTGTTATCAAAACCACTAGCTAGAGACTGTTACTGTGGGCCGTCTGTTATCAAAACCACTACCTAGAGACTGTTACTGTGGGTCGTCTGTTATCAAAACCACTAGCTAGAGACTGTTAATGTGGTCGTCTGTTATCAAAACCACTAGCTAGAGACTGTTACTGTGGTCGTCTGTTATCAAAACCACTAGCTAGAGACTGTTACTGTAGCCGTCTGTTATCAAAACCACTAGCTAGAAACTGTTACTGTCGTCGTCTGTTATCAAAACCACTAGCTAGAGACTGTTACTGTGGTCGTCTGTTATCAAAACAACTAGGTAGAGACTTACTGTGGTCGTCGGTTATCAAAACCACTAGCTAGAGACTGTTACTGTGGTCGTCTGTTATCAAAACCACTAGCTAGAGACTGTTACTGTGGTCGTCTGTTATCAAAACCACTAGCTAGAGACTGTTACTGTGGTCCATCTGTTATCAAAACCACTAGCTAGAGACTGTTACTGTGGTCGTCTGTTATCAAAACCACTAGCTAGAGACTGTTACTGTGGGCCGTCTGTTATCAAAACCACTACCTAGAGACTGTTACTGTGGGTCGTCTGTTATCAAAACCACTAGCTAGAGACTGTTACTGTGGTCGTCTGTTATCAAAACCACTAGCTAGAGACTGTTACTGTAGCCGTCTGTTATCAAAACCACTAGCTAGAGACTGTTACTGTGGTCGTCTGTTAGCAAAACCACTAGCTAGAGACAGTTACTGTGGGTGGTCTGTTATCAAAACCACTAGCTAGAGACTGTTACTGTGGTCCGTCTGTTATCAAAACCACTGTCTGTCTAGAGACTGTTACTGTGGTCGTCTGTTATCAACAACACTGTCTTTCTAGAGACTGTTACTGTGGGTCGTCTGTTATCAAAACCACTAACTAGAGACTGTTACTGTGGTCGTCTGTTATCAAAACCACTAGCTAGAGACTGTTACTGTGGTCGTCTGTTATCAAAACCACTAGGTAGAGACTGTTACTGTGGGTAGTCTGTTATCAAAACCACTAGCTAGAGACTGTTACTGTGGTCGTCTGTTAACAAACCCACTAGCTAGAGACTGTTACTGTAGGTCGTCTGTTATCAAAACCACTAGCTAGAGACTGTTACTGTCGTAGTCTGTTATCAAAACCACTAGCTAGAGACTGTTACTGTCGTAGTCTGTTATCAAAACCACTAGCTAGAGACTGTTACTGTGGTCGTCTGTTATCAAAACCACTAGCTAGAGACTGTTACTGTGGTCGTCTGTTATCAAAACCACTAGCTAGACTGTTACTGTGGTCGTCTGTTATCAAAACAACTAGGTAGAGACTTACTGTGGTCGTCTGTTATCAAAACCACTAGCTAGAGACTGTTACTGTGGGTAGTCTGTTATCAAAACCACTAGGTAGAGACTGTTACTGTGGGTAGTCTGGTAACAAACCCACTAGCTAGAGACTGTTACTGTGGGTCGTCTGTTATCAAAACCACTAGCTAGAGACTGTTACTGTGGGTCGTCTGTTATCAAAACCACTAGCTAGAGACTGTTAGTGTGGGTCGTCTGTTATCAAAACAACTAGGTAGAGAATTACTGTGGTCGTCTGTTATCGAAACCACTAGCTAGAGACTGTTACTTTGGTCGTCTGTTATCAAAACCACTAGCTAGAGACTGTTATTGTGGTCGTCTGTTATCAAAACCACTAGCTAGAGACTGTTACTGTGGGTCGTCTGTTATCAAAACCACTAGCTAGAGACTGTTACTGTGGTCGTCTGTTATCAAAACCACTAGCTAGAGACTGTTACTGTGGGTCGTCTTTTTTCAAAACAATTAGGTAGAGACTTACACTGTTCGTCTGTTATCAAAACAACTAGGTAGAGACTGTTACTGTGGTCGTATGTTATCAAAACCACTAGCTAGAGACTGTTACTGTGGTCGTCTGTTATCAAAACCACTAGGTAGAGACTGTTACTGTGGGTAGTCTGTTATCAAACCCACTAGCTAGAGACTGTTACTGTGGGTCGTCTGTTATCAAAACCACTAGCTAGAGACTGTTACTGTGGTCGACTGTTATCAAAACCACTAGCTAGAGACTATTACTGTGGTCGTCTGTTATCAAAACCACTAGCTAGAGACTGTTACTGTGGTCGTCTGTTATCAAAACCACTAGCTAGAGACTGTTACTGTGGGTCATCTGTTATCAAAACCACTAGCTAGAGACTGTTACTGTGGGTCGTCTGTTATCAAAACCACTAGCTAGAGACTGTTACTGTGGGTCGTCTGTTATCAAAACCACTAGCTAGAGACTCTTACTGTGGGTCGTCTGTTATCAAAACCACTAGCTAGAGACTGTTACTGTGGGTCGTCTGTTATCAAAACCACTAGCTAGAGACTGTTACTGTGGTCGTCTGTTATCAAAACCACTAGCTAGAGACTGTTACTGTGGGCCGTCTGTTATCAAAACCACTAGCTAGAGACTGTTACTGTGGGCCGTCTGTTATCAAAACCACTACCTAGAGACTGTTACTGTGGGTCGTCTGTTATCAAAACCACTAGCTAGAGACTGTTAATGTGGTCGTCTGTTATCAAAACCACTAGCTAGAGACTGTTACTGTGGTCGTCTGTTATCAAAACCACTAGCTAGAGACTGTTACTGTAGCCGTCTGTTATCAAAACCACTAGCTAGAAACTGTTACTGTCGTCGTCTGTTATCAAAACCACTAGCTAGAGACTGTTACTGTGGTCGTCTGTTATCAAAACAACTAGGTAGAGACTTACTGTGGTCGTCGGTTATCAAAACCACTAGCTAGAGACTGTTACTGTGGTCGTCTGTTATCAAAACCACTAGCTAGAGACTGTTACTGTGGTCGTCTGTTATCAAAACCACTAGCTAGAGACTGTTACTGTGGTCCATCTGTTATCAAAACCACTAGCTAGAGACTGTTACTGTGGTCGTCTGTTATCAACAACACTGTCTGTCTAGAGACTGTTACTGTGGGTCGTCTGTTATCAAAACCACTAACTAGAGACTGTTACTGTGGTCGTCTGTTATCAAAACCACTAGCTAGAGACTGTTACTGTGGTCGTCTGTTATCAAAACCACTAGGTAGAGACTGTTACTGTGGGTAGTCTGTCATCAAAACCACTAGCTAGAGACTGTTACTGTGGTCGTCTGTTAACAAACCCACTAGCTAGAGACTGTTACTGTAGGTCGTCTGTTATCAAAACCACTAGCTAGAGACTGTTACTGTCGTAGTCTGTTATCAAAACCACTAGCTAGAGACTGTTACTGTGGTCGTCTGTTATCAAAACCACTAGCTAGAGACTGTTACTGTGGTCGTCTGTTATCAAAACCACTAGCTAGACTGTTACTGTGGTCGTCTGTTATCAAAACAACTAGGTAGAGACTTACTGTGGTCGTCTGTTATCAAAACCACTAGCTAGAGACTGTTACTGTGGGTAGTCTGTTATCAAAACCACTAGGTAGAGACTGTTACTGTGGGTAGTCTGGTAACAAACCCACTAGCTAGAGACTGTTACTGTGGGTCGTCTGTTATCAAAACCACTAGCTAGAGACTGTTACTGTGGGTCGTCTGTTATCAAAACCACTAGCTAGAGACTGTTACTGTGGGTCGTCTGTTATCAAAACAACTAGGTAGAGAATTACTGTGGTCGTCTGTTATCGAAACCACTAGCTAGAGACTGTTACTTTGGTCGTCTGTTATCAAAACCACTAGCTAGAGACTGTTATTGTGGTCGTCTGTTATCAAAACCACTAGCTAGAGACTGTTACTGTGGGTCGTCTGTTATCAAAACCACTAGCTAGAGACTGTTACTGTGGTCGTCTGTTTTCAAAACCACTAGCTAGAGACTGTTACTGTAGTCGTCTGTTATCAAAACCACTAGCTAGAGACTGTTAATGTGGGTCGTCTGTTATCAAAACCACTGTCTGTCTAGATACTGTTACTGTGGTCGTCTGTTATCAAAACCACTGTCTGTCTAGAGACTGTTACTGTGGTCGTCTGTTATCAACACCACTGTCCGTCTAGAGACTGTTACTGTGGGTCGTCTGTTATCAAAACCACTAACTAGAGACTGTTACTGTGGTCGTCTGTTATCAAAAGCACTAGCTAGAGACTGTTACTGTGGTCGTCTGTTATCAAAACCATTAGCTAGAGACTGTTACTGTGGTCGTCTGTTATCAAAACCACTAGGTAGAGACTGTTACTGTGGGTAGTCTGTTATCAAAACCACTAGCTAGAGACTGTTACTGTGGGTCGTCTGTTATCAAAACCACTAGCTAGAGACTGTTACTGTGGGTCGTCTGTTATCAAAACCACTAGCTAGAGACTCTTACTGTGGGTCGTCTGTTATCAAAACCACTAGCTAGAGACTGTTACTGTGGGTCGTCTGTTATCAAAACCACTAGCTAGAGACTGTTACTGTGGTCGTCTGTTATCAAAACCACTAGCTAGAGACTGTTACTGTGGGCCGTCTGTTATCAAAACCACTAGCTAGAGACTGTTACTGTGGGCCGTCTGTTATCAAAACCACTACCTAGAGACTGTTACTGTGGGTCGTCTGTTATCAAAACCACTAGCTAGAGACTGTTAATGTGGTCGTCTGTTATCAAAACCACTAGCTAGAGACTGTTACTGTGGTCGTCTGTTATCAAAACCACTAGCTAGAGACTGTTACTGTAGCCGTCTGTTATCAAAACCACTAGCTAGAAACTGTTACTGTCGTCGTCTGTTATCAAAACCACTAGCTAGAGACTGTTACTGTGGTCGTCTGTTATCAAAACAACTAGGTAGAGACTTACTGTGGTCGTCGGTTATCAAAACCACTAGCTAGAGACTGTTACTGTGGTCGTCTGTTATCAAAACCACTAGCTAGAGACTGTTACTGTGGTCGTCTGTTATCAAAACCACTAGCTAGAGACTGTTACTGTGGTCCATCTGTTATCAAAACCACTAGCTAGAGACTGTTACTGTGGTCGTCTGTTATCAAAACCACTAGCTAGAGACTGTTACTGTGGGCCGTCTGTTATCAAAACCACTACCTAGAGACTGTTACTGTGGGTCGTCTGTTATCAAAACCACTAGCTAGAGACTGTTACTGTGGTCGTCTGTTATCAAAACCACTAGCTAGAGACTGTTACTGTAGCCGTCTGTTATCAAAACCACTAGCTAGAGACTGTTACTGTGGTCGTCTGTTAGCAAAACCACTAGCTAGAGACAGTTACTGTGGGTGGTCTGTTATCAAAACCACTAGCTAGAGACTGTTACTGTGGTCCGTCTGTTATCAAAACCACTGTCTGTCTAGAGACTGTTACTGTGGTCGTCTGTTATCAACAACACTGTCTGTCTAGAGACTGTTACTGTGGGTCGTCTGTTATCAAAACCACTAACTAGAGACTGTTACTGTGGTCGTCTGTTATCAAAACCACTAGCTAGAGACTGTTACTGTGGTCGTCTGTTATCAAAACCACTAGGTAGAGACTGTTACTGTGGGTAGTCTGTTATCAAAACCACTAGCTAGAGACTGTTACTGTGGTCGTCTGTTAACAAACCCACTAGCTAGAGACTGTTACTGTAGGTCGTCTGTTATCAAAACCACTAGCTAGAGACTGTTACTGTCGTAGTCTGTTATCAAAACCACTAGCTAGAGACTGTTACTGTGGTCGTCTGTTATCAAAACCACTAGCTAGAGACTGTTACTGTGGTCGTCTGTTATCAAAACCACTAGCTAGACTGTTACTGTGGTCGTCTGTTATCAAAACAACTAGGTAGAGACTTACTGTGGTCGTCTGTTATCAAAACCACTAGCTAGAGACTGTTACTGTGGGTAGTCTGTTATCAAAACCACTAGGTAGAGACTGTTACTGTGGGTAGTCTGGTAACAAACCCACTAGCTAGAGACTGTTACTGTGGGTCGTCTGTTATCAAAACCACTAGCTAGAGACTGTTACTGTGGGTCGTCTGTTATCAAAACCACTAGCTAGAGACTGTTACTGTGGGTCGTCTGTTATCAAAACAACTAGGTAGAGAATTACTGTGGTCGTCTGTTATCGAAACCACTAGCTAGAGACTGTTACTTTGGTCGTCTGTTATCAAAACCACTGTCTGTCTAGAGACTGTTACTGTGGTCGTCTGTTATCAACACCACTGTCCGTCTAGAGACTGTTACTGTGGGTCGTCTGTTATCAAAACCACTAACTAGAGACTGTTACTGTGGTCGTCTGTTATCAAAAGCACTAGCTAGAGACTGTTACTGTGGTCGTCTGTTATCAAAACCATTAGCTAGAGACTGTTACTGTGGTCGTCTGTTATCAAAACCACTAGGTAGAGACTGTTACTGTGGGTAGTCTGTTATCAAAACCACTAGCTAGAGACTGTTACTGTGGTCGTCTGTTAACAAACCCACTAGCTAGAGACTGTTACTGTGGGTCGTCTGTTATCAAAACCACTAGCTAGAGACTGTTACTGTGGTCGTCTGTTATCAAAACCACTAGCTAGAGACTGTTACTGTTGTCGTCTGTTATCAAAACCACTAGCTAGAGACTGTTAATGTGGGTCGTCTGTTATCAAAACCACTGTCTGTCTAGATACTGTTACTGTGGTCGTCTGTTATCAAAACCACTGTCTGTCTAGAGACTGTTACTGTGGTCGTCTGTTATCAACACCACTGTCCGTCTAGAGACTGTTACTGTGGGTCGTCTGTTATCAAAACCACTAACTAGAGACTGTTACTGTGGTCGTCTGTTATCAAAAGCACTAGCTAGAGACTGTTACTGTGGTCGTCTGTTATCAAAACCATTAGCTAGAGACTGTTACTGTGGTCGTCTGTTATCAAAACCACTAGGTAGAGACTGTTACTGTGGGTAGTCTGTTATCAAAACCACTAGCTAGAGACTGTTACTGTGGTCGTCTGTTAACAAACCCACTAGCTAGAGACTGTTACTGTGGGTCGTCTGTTATCAAAACCACTAGCTAGAGACTGTTACTGTGGTCGTCTGTTATCAAAACCACTAGCTAGAGACTGTTACTGTTGTCGTCTGTTATCAAAACCACTAGCTAGAGACTGTTACTGTGGTCGTCTGTTATCAAAACCACTAGCTAGAGACTGTTACTGTTGTCGTCTGTTATCAAAACCACTAGCTAGAGACTGTTACTGTGGTCGTCTGTTATCAAAACCACTAGCTAGAGACTGTTACTGTTGTCGTCTGTTATCAAAACCACTAGCTAGAGACTGTTACTGTGGTCGTCTGTTATCAAAACAACTAGCTAGAGACAGTTACTGTGGGTGGTCTGTTATCAAAACCACTAGCTAGAGACTGTTACTGTGGTCCGTCTGTTATCAAAACCACTAGCTAGAGACTGTTACTGTGGTCGTCTGTTATCAAAACAACTAGGTAGAGACTGTTACTGTGGTCGTCTGTCATCAAAACAACTTGGTAGAGACTGTTACTGTGGTCGTCTGTTATCAAAACCACTAGCTAGAGACTGTTACTGTGGTCGTCTGTTTTCAAAACCACTAGCTAGAGACTGTTACTGTAGTCGTCTGTTATCAAAACCACTAGCTAGAGACTGTTACTGTGGTCGTCTGTTATCAAAACCACTAGCTAGAGACTGTTACTGTTGTCGTCTGTTATCAAAACCACTAGCTAGAGACTGTTACTGTGGTCGTCTGTTATCAAAACCACTAGCTAGAGACTGTTACTGTTGTCGTCTGTTATCAAAACCACTAGCTAGAGACTGTTACTGTGGTCGTCTGTTATCAAAACCACTAGCTAGAGACTGTTACTGTTGTCGTCTGTTATCAAAACCACTAGCTAGAGACTGTTACTGTGGTCGTCTGTTATCAAAACAACTAGCTAGAGACAGTTACTGTGGGTGGTCTGTTATCAAAACCACTAGCTAGAGACTGTTACTGTGGTCCGTCTGTTATCAAAACCACTAGCTAGAGACTGTTACTGTGGTCGTCTGTTATCAAAACAACTAGGTAGAGACTGTTACTGTGGTCGTCTGTCATCAAAACAACTTGGTAGAGACTTACTGTGGTCGTCTGTTATCAAAACCACTAGCTAGAGACTGTTACTGTGGTCGTCTGTTTTCAAAACCACTAGCTAGAGACTGTTACTGTAGTCGTCTGTTATCAAAACCACTAGCTAGAGACTGTTAATGTGGGTCGTCTGTTATCAAAACCACTGTCTGTCTAGAGACTGTTACTGTGGGTAGTCTGTTATCAAAACCACTGTCTGTCTAGAGACTGTTACTGTGGTCGTCTGTTATCAAAACCACTGTCTGTCTAGAGACTGTTACTGTGGTCGTCTGTTATCAACACCACTGTCTGTCTAGAGACTGTTACTGTGGGTCGTCTGTTATCAAAACCACTAACTAGAGACTGTTACTGTGGTCGTCTGTTATCAAAACCACTAGCTAGAGACTGTTACTGTGGTCGTCTGTTATCAAAACCACTAGGTAGAGACTGTTACTGTGGGTAGTCTGTTATCAAAACCACTAGCTAGAGACTGTTACTGTGGTCGTCTGTTAACAAACCCACTAGCTAGAGACTGTTACTGTAGGTCGTCTGTTATCAAAACCACTAGCTAGAGACTGTTACTGTGGTCGTCTGTTATCAAAACCACTAGCTAGAGACTGTTACTGTGGTCGTCTGTTATCAAAACCACTAGCTAGACTGTTACTGTGGTCGTCTGTTATCAAAACAACTAGGTAGAGACTTACTGTGGTCGTCTGTTATCAAAACCACTAGCTAGAGACTGTTACTGTGGGTAGTCTGTTATCAAAACCACTAGGTAGAGACTGTTACTGTGGGTAGTCTGGTAACAAACCCACTAGCTAGAGACTGTTACTGTGGGTCGTCTGTTATCAAAACCACTAGCTAGAGACTGTTACTGTGGTCGTCTGTTATCAAAACCACTAGCTAGAGACTGTTACTGTGGGTAGTCTGTTATCAAAACAACTAGGTAGAGAATTACTGTGGTCGTCTGTTATCGAAACCACTAGCTAGAGACTGTTACTTTGGTCGTCTGTTATCAAAACCACTAGCTAGAGACTGTTATTGTGGTCGTCTGTTATCAAAACCACTAGCTAGAGACTGTTACTGTGGGTCGTCTGTTATCAAAACCACTAGCTAGAGACTGTTACTGTGGTCGTCTGTTTTCAAAACCACTAGCTAGAGACTGTTACTGTAGTCGTCTGTTATCAAAACCACTAGCTAGAGACTGTTAATGTGGGTCGTCTGTTATCAAAACCACTGTCCGTCTAGATACTGTTACTGTGGTCGTCTGTTATCAAAACCACTGTCTGTCTAGAGACTGTTACTGTGGTCGTCTGTTATCAACACCACTGTCTGTCTAGAGACTGTTACTGTGGGTCGTCTGTTATCAAAACCACTAACTAGAGACTGTTACTGTGGTCGTCTGTTATCAAAAGCACTAGCTAGAGACTGTTACTGTGGTCGTCTGTTATCAAAACCATTAGCTAGAGACTGTTACTGTGGTCCTCTGTTATCAAAACCACTAGGTAGAGATTGTTACTGTGGGTAGTCTGTTATCAAAACCACTAGCTAGAGACTGTTACTGTGGTCGTCTGTTAACAAACCCACTAGCTAGAGACTGTTACTGTGGGTCGTCTGTTATCAAAACCACTAGCTAGAGACTGTTACTGTGGTCGTCTGTTATCAAAACCACTAGCTAGAGACTGTTACTGTTGTCGTCTGTTATCAAAACCACTAGCTAGAGACTGTTACTGTGGTCGTCTGTTATCAAAACCACTAGCTAGAGACTGTTACTGTGGTCGTCTGTTATCAAAACAACTAGGGAGACTTACTGTGGTCGTCTGTTATCAAAACCACTAGCTAGAGACTGTTACTGTGGTCGTCTGTTATCAAAACCACTAGGTAGAGACTGTTACTGTGGGTAGTCTGTTATCAAAACCACTAGGTAGAGACTGTTACTGTGGGTAGTCTGGTAAAAAACCCACTAGCTAGAGACTGTTACTGTGGGTCGTCTGTTATCAAAACCACTAGCTAGAGACTGTTACTGTGGTCGTCTGTTATCAAAACCACTAGCTAGAGACTGTTACTGTGGTCGTCTGTTATCAAAACAACTAGGTAGAGACTTACTGTGGTCGTCTGTTATCAAAACCACTAGCTAGAGACTGTTACTGTGGTCGTCTGTTTTCAAAACCACTAGCTAGAGACTGTTACTGTGGTCGTCTGTTATCAAAACAACTAGGGAGACTTACTGTGGTCGTCTGTTATCGAAACCACTAGCTAGAGACTGTTACTGTAGCCGTCTGTTATCAAAACCACTAGCTAGAGACTGTTACTGTGGTCGTCTGTTAGCAAAACCACTAGCTAGAGACAGTTACTGTGGGTGGTCTGTTATCAAAACCACTAGCTAGAGACTGTTACTGTGGTCCGTCTGTTATCAAAACCACTGTCTGTCTAGAGACTGTTACTGTGGTCGTCTGTTATCAACACCACTGTCTGTCTAGAGACTGTTACTGTGGGTCGTCTGTTATCAAAACCACTAACTAGAGACTGTTACTGTGGTCGTCTGTTATCAAAACCACTAGCTAGAGACTGTTACTGTGGTCGTCTGTTATCAAAACCACTAGGTAGAGACTGTTACTGTGGGTAGTGTGTTATCAAAACCACTAGCTAGAGACTGTTACTGTGGTCGTCTGTTAACAAACCCACTAGCTAGAGACTGTTACTGTAGGTCGTCTGTTATCAAAACCACTAGCTAGAGACTGTTACTGTCGTAGTCTGTTATCAAAACCACTAGCTAGAGACTGTTACTGTGGTCGTCTGTTATCAAAACCACTAGCTAGAGACTGTTACTGTGGTCGTCTGTTATCAAAACCACTAGCTAGACTGTTACTGTGGTCGTCTGTTATCAAAACAACTAGGTAGAGACTTACTGTGGTCGTCTGTTATCAAAACCACTAGCTAGAGACAATTACTGTGGGTAGTCCGTTATCAAAACCACTAGGTAGAGACTGTTACTGTGGGTAGTCTGGTAACAAACCCACTAGCTAGAGACTGTTACTGTGGGTCGTCTGTTATCAAAACCACTAGCTAGAGACTGTTACTTTGGGTCGTCTGTTATCAAAACCACTAGCTAGAGACTGTTACTGTGGGTCGTCTGTTATCAAAACAACTAGGTAGAGAATTACTGTGGTCGTCTGTTATCGAAACCACTAGCTAGAGACTGTTACTTTGGTCGTCTGTTATCAAAACCACTAGCTAGAGACTGTTATTGTGGTCGTCTGTTATCAAAACCACTAGCTAGAGACTGTTACTGTGGGTCGTCTGTTATCAAAACCACTAGCTAGAGACTGTTACTGTGGTCGTCTGTTTTCAAAACCACTAGCTAGAGACTGTTACTGTAGTCGTCTGTTATCAAAACCACTAGCTAGAGACTGTTAATGTGGGTCGTCTGTTATCAAAACCACTGTCTGTCTAGATACTGTTACTGTGGTCGTCTGTTATCAAAACCACTGTCTGTCTAGAGACTGTTACTGTGGTCGTCTGTTATCAACACCACTGTCCGTCTAGAGACTGTTACTGTGGGTCGTCTGTTATCAAAACCACTAACTAGAGACTGTTACTGTGGTCGTCTGTTATCAAAAGCACTAGCTAGAGACTGTTACTGTGGTCGTCTGTTATCAAAACCATTAGCTAGAGACTGTTACTGTGGTCGTCTGTTATCAAAACCACTAGGTAGAGACTGTTACTGTGGGTAGTCTGTTATCAAAACCACTAGCTAGAGACTGTTACTGTGGTCGTCTGTTAACAAACCCACTAGCTAGAGACTGTTACTGTGGGTCGTCTGTTATCAAAACCACTAGCTAGAGACTGTTACTGTGGTCGTCTGTTATCAAAACCACTAGCTAGAGACTGTTACTGTGGTTGTCTGTTATCAAAACCACTAGCTAGAGACTGTTACTGTTGTCGTCTGTTATCAAAACCACTAGCTAGAGACTGTTACTGTGGTCGTCTGTTATCAAAACCACTAGCTAGAGACAGTTACTGTGGGTGGTCTGTTATCAAAACCACTAGCTAGAGACTGTTACTGTGGTCCGTCTGTTATCAAAACCACTAGCTAGAGACTGTTACTGTGGTCGTCTGTTATCAAAACAACTAGGTAGAGACTGTTACTGTGGTCGTCTGTCATCAAAACAACTTGGTAGAGACTTACTGTGGTCGTCTGTTATCAAAACCACTAGCTAGAGACTGTTACTGTGGTCGTCTGTTTTCAAAACCACTAGCTAGAGACTGTTACTGTAGTCGTCTGTTATCAAAACCACTAGCTAGAGACTGTTAATGTGGGTCGTCTGTTATCAAAACCACTGTCTGTCTAGAGACTGTTACTGTGGGTAGTCTGTTATCAAAACCACTGTCTGTCTAGAGACTGTTACTGTGGTCGTCTGTTATCAAAACCACTGTCTGTCTAGAGACTGTTACTGTGGTCGTCTGTTATCAACACCACTGTCTGTCTAGAGACTGTTACTGTGGGTCGTCTGTTATCAAAACCACTAACTAGAGACTGTTACTGTGGTCGTCTGTTATCAAAACCACTAGCTAGAGACTGTTACTGTGGTCGTCTGTTATCAAAACCACTAGGTAGAGACTGTTACTGTGGGTAGTCTGTTATCAAAACCACTAGCTAGAGACTGTTACTGTGGTCGTCTGTTAACAAACCCACTAGCTAGAGACTGTTACTGTAGGTCGTCTGTTATCAAAACCACTAGCTAGAGACTGTTACTGTGGTCGTCTGTTATCAAAACCACTAGCTAGAGACTGTTACTGTGGTCGTCTGTTATCAAAACCACTAGCTAGACTGTTACTGTGGTCGTCTGTTATCAAAACAACTAGGTAGAGACTTACTGTGGTCGTCTGTTATCAAAACCACTAGCTAGAGACTGTTACTGTGGGTAGTCTGTTATCAAAACCACTAGGTAGAGACTGTTACTGTGGGTAGTCTGGTAACAAACCCACTAGCTAGAGACTGTTACTGTGGGTCGTCTGTTATCAAAACCACTAGCTAGAGACTGTTACTGTGGTCGTCTGTTATCAAAACCACTAGCTAGAGACTGTTACTGTGGGTCGTCTGTTATCAAAACAACTAGGTAGAGAATTACTGTGGTCGTCTGTTATCGAAACCACTAGCTAGAGACTGTTACTTTGGTCGTCTGTTATCAAAACCACTAGCTAGAGACTGTTATTGTGGTCGTCTGTTATCAAAACCACTAGCTAGAGACTGTTACTGTGGGTTGTCTGTTATCAAAACCACTAGCTAGAGACTGTTACTGTGGTCGTCTGTTTTCAAAACCACTAGCTAGAGACTGTTACTGTAGTCGTCTGTTATCAAAACCACTAGCTAGAGACTGTTAATGTGGGTCGTCTGTTATCAAAACCACTGTCTGTCTAGATACTGTTACTGTGGTCGTCTGTTATCAAAACCACTGTCTGTCTAGAGACTGTTACTGTGGTCGTCTGTTATCAACACCACTGTCTGTCTAGAGACTGTTACTGTGGGTCGTCTGTTATCAAAACCACTAACTAGAGACTGTTACTGTGGTCGTCTGTTATCAAAAGCACTAGCTAGAGACTGTTACTGTGGTCGTCTGTTATCAAAACCATTAGCTAGAGACTGTTACTGTGGTCGTCTGTTATCAAAACCACTAGGTAGAGACTGTTACTGTGGGTAGTCTGTTATCAAAACCACTAGCTAGAGACTGTTACTGTGGTCGTCTGTTAACAAACCCACTAGCTAGAGACTGTTACTGTGGGTCGTCTGTTATCAAAACCACTAGCTAGAGACTGTTACTGTAGTCGTCTGTTATCAAAACCACTAGCTAGAGACTGTTACTGTTGTCGTCTGTTATCAAAACCACTAGCTAGAGACTGTTACTGTGGTCGTCTGTTATCAAAACCACTAGCTAGAGACTGTTACTGTGGTCGTCTGTTATCAAAACAACTAGGGAGACTTACTGTGGTCGTCTGTTATCGAAACCACTAGCTAGAGACTGTTACTGTGGGTCGTCTGTTATCAAAACCACTAGCTAGAGACTGTCACTGTGGTCATCTGTTATCAAAACCACTAGCTAGACTGTTACTGTGGTTGTCTGTTATCAAAACAACTAGGTAGAGACTTACTGTGGTCGTCTGTTATCAAAACCACTAGCTAGAGACTGTTACTGTGGTCGTCTGTTATCAAAACCACTAGGTAGAGACTGTTACTGTGGGTAGTCTGTTATCAAAACCACTAGGTAGAGACTGTTACTGTGGGTAGTCTGGTAAAAAACCCACTAGCTAGAGACTGTTACTGTGGGTCGTCTGTTATCAAAACCACTAGCTAGAGACTGTTGATGTGGTAGTCTGTTATCAAAACCACTAGCTAGAGACTGTTACTGTGGTCGTCTGTTATCAAAACAACTAGGTAGAGACTTACTGTGGTCGTCTGTTATCAAAACCACTAGCTAGAGACTGTTACTGTGGTCGTCTGTTTTCAAAACCACTAGCTAGAGACTGTTACTGTGGTCGTCTGTTATCAAAACAACTAGGGAGACTTACTGTGGTCGTCTGTTATCGAAACCACTAGCTAGAGACTGTTACTGTGGGTCGTCTGTTATCAAAACCACTAGCTAGAGACTGTTACTGTGGTCGTCTGTTATCAAAACCACTGTCTGTCTAAAGACTGTTACTGTGGGTCGTCTGTTATCAAAACCACTGTCTGTCTAGAGACTGTTACTGTGGGTCGTCTGTTATCAAAACCACTAACTAGAGACTGTTACTGTGGTCGTCTGTTATCAAAACCACTAGCTAGAGACTGTTACTGTGGTCGTCTGTTATCAAAACCACTAGCTAGAGACTGTTACTGTGGTCGTCTGTTATCAAACCCACTAGCTAGAGACTGTTACTGTGGGTCGTCTGTTATCAAAACCACTAGCTAGAGACTGTTACTGTGGGTAGTCTGTTATCATAACCACTAGCTAGAGACTGTTACTGTGGGTCGTCTGTTATCAAAACCACTAGCTAGAGACTGTTAATGTGGTCGTCTGTTATCAAAACCACTAGCTAGAGACTGTTACTGTGTGTAGTCTGTTATCAAAACCACTGTCTGTCTAGAGACTGTTACTGTGGTCGTCTGTTATCAAAACCACTAGCTAGAGACTGTTACTGTGGGTCGTCTTTTATCAAAACAATTAGGTAGAGACTTACACTGTTCGTCTGTTATCAAAACCACTAGCTAGAGACTGTTACTGTGGTCGTCTGTTATCAAAACAACTAGGTAGAGACTGTTACTGTGGTCGTCTGTTATCAAAACCACTAGCTAGAGACTGTTACTGTGGTCGTCTGTTATCAAAACCACTAGGTAGAGACTGTTACTGTGGGTAGTCTGTTATCAAACCCACTAGCTAGAGACTGTTACTGTGGGTCGTCTGTTATCAAAACCACTAGCTAGAGACTGTTACTGTGGTCGACTGTTATCAAAACCACTAGCTAGAGACTATTACTGTGGTCGTCTGTTATCAAAACCACTAGCTAGAGACTGTTACTGTGGGCCGTCTGTTATCAAAACCACTACCTAGAGACTGTTACTGTGGGTCGTCTGTTATCAAAACCACTAGCTAGAGACTGTTACTGTGGTCGTCTGTTATCAAAACAACTAGGTAGAGACTTACTGTGGTCGTCTGTTATCAAAACCACTAGCTAGAGACTGTTACTGTGGTCGTCTGTTATCAAAACCACTAGGTAGAGACTGTTACTGTGGGTAGTCTGTTATCAAAACCACTAGGTAGAGACTGTTACTGTGGGTAGTCTGGTAAAAAACCCACTAGCTAGAGACTGTTACTGTGGGTCGTCTGTTATCAAAACCACTAGCTAGAGACTGTTACTGTGGGTCGTCTGTTATCAAAACCACTAGCTAGAGACTGTTACTGTGGTCGTCTGTTATCAAAACCACTAGCTAGAGACTGTTACTGTGGTCGTCTGTTATCAAACCCACTAGCTAGAGACTGTTACTGTGGGTCGTCTGTTATCAAAACCACTAGCTAGAGACTGTTACTGTGGGTAGTCTGTTATCATAACCACTAGCTAGAGACTGTTACTGTGGGTCGTCTGTTATCAAAACCACTAGCTAGAGACTGTTAATGTGGTCGTCTGTTATCAAAACCACTAGCTAGAGACTGTTACTGTGTGTAGTCTGTTATCAAAACCACTGTCTGTCTAGAGACTGTTACTGTGGTCGTCTGTTATCAAAACCACTAGCTAGAGACTGTTACTGTGGGTCGTCTTTTATCAAAACAATTAGGTAGAGACTTACACTGTTCGTCTGTTATCAAAACCACTAGCTAGAGACTGTTACTGTGGTCGTCTGTTATCAAAACAACTAGGTAGAGACTGTTACTGTGGTCGTCTGTTATCAAAACCACTAGCTAGAGACTGTTACTGTGGTCGTCTGTTATCAAAACCACTAGGTAGAGACTGTTACTGTGGGTAGTCTGTTATCAAACCCACTAGCTAGAGACTGTTACTGTGGGTCGTCTGTTATCAAAACCACTAGCTAGAGACTGTTACTGTGGTCGACTGTTATCAAAACCACTAGCTAGAGACTATTACTGTGGTCGTCTGTTATCAAAACCACTAGCTAGAGACTGTTACTGTGGGCCGTCTGTTATCAAAACCACTACCTAGAGACTGTTACTGTGGGTCGTCTGTTATCAAAACCACTAGCTAGAGACTGTTACTGTGGTCGTCTGTTATCAAAACAACTAGGTAGAGACTTACTGTGGTCGTCTGTTATCAAAACCACTAGCTAGAGACTGTTACTGTGGTCGTCTGTTATCAAAACCACTAGGTAGAGACTGTTACTGTGGGTAGTCTGTTATCAAAACCACTAGGTAGAGACTGTTACTGTGGGTAGTCTGGTAAAAAACCCACTAGCTAGAGACTGTTACTGTGGGTCGTCTGTTATCAAAACCACTAGCTAGAGACTGTTACTGTGGTCGTCTGTTATCAAAACCACTAGCTAGAGACTGTTACTGTGGTCGTCTGTTATCAAAACAACTAGGTAGAGACTTACTGTGGTCGTCTGTTATCAAAACCACTAGCTAGAGACTGTTACTGTGGTCGTCTGTTTTCAAAACCACTAGCTAGAGACTGTTACTGTGGTCGTCTGTTATCAAAACAACTAGGGAGACTTACTGTGGTCGTCTGTTATCGAAACCACTAGCTAGAGACTGTTACTGTGGGTCGTCTGTTATCAAAACCACTAGCTAGAGACTGTTACTGTGGTCGTCTGTTATCAAAACCACTGTCTGTCTAAAGACTGTTACTGTGGGTCGTCTGTTATCAAAACCACTGTCTGTCTAGAGACTGTTACTGTGGGTCGTCTGTTATCAAAACCACTAACTAGAGACTGTTACTGTGGTCGTCTGTTATCAAAACCACTAGCTAGAGACTGTTACTGTGGTCGTCTGTTATCAAAACCACTAGCTAGAGACTGTTACTGTGGTCGTCTGTTATCAAACCCACTAGCTAGAGACTGTTACTGTGGGTCGTCTGTTATCAAAACCACTAGCTAGAGACTGTTACTGTGGGTAGTCTGTTATCATAACCACTAGCTAGAGACTGTTACTGTGGGTCGTCTGTTATCAAAACCACTAGCTAGAGACTGTTAATGTGGTCGTCTGTTATCAAAACCACTAGCTAGAGACTGTTACTGTGTGTAGTCTGTTATCAAAACCACTGTCTGTCTAGAGACTGTTACTGTGGTCGTCTGTTATCAAAACCACTAGCTAGAGACTGTTACTGTGGGTCGTCTTTTATCAAAACAATTAGGTAGAGACTTACACTGTTCGTCTGTTATCAAAACCACTAGCTAGAGACTGTTACTGTGGTCGTCTGTTATCAAAACAACTAGGTAGAGACTGTTACTGTGGTCGTCTGTTATCAAAACCACTAGCTAGAGACTGTTACTGTGGTCGTCTGTTATCAAAACCACTAGGTAGAGACTGTTACTGTGGGTAGTCTGTTATCAAACCCACTAGCTAGAGACTGTTACTGTGGGTCGTCTGTTATCAAAACCACTAGCTAGAGACTGTTACTGTGGTCGACTGTTATCAAAACCACTAGCTAGAGACTATTACTGTGGTCGTCTGTTATCAAAACCACTAGCTAGAGACTGTTACTGTGGGCCGTCTGTTATCAAAACCACTACCTAGAGACTGTTACTGTGGGTCGTCTGTTATCAAAACCACTAGCTAGAGACTGTTACTGTGGTCGTCTGT